>NC_092195.1:0-337500 GCF_043641665.1 Enoplosus armatus
AGGTTCTTGGTCACCTCCCTGACTAAGGCCCTTCTCCCCCGATTACTCAGTTTAGATGGCCGGCCAGCTCTAGGAAGAGTCCTGGTGGTTCCGAACTTCTTCCACTTACGGATGATGGAGGCCACTGTGCTCATTGGGACCTTCAAAGCAGCAGAAATTTTTCTGTAACCTTCCCCAGATTTGTGCCTCGAGACAATCCTGTCTCGGAGGTCTACAGACAATTCCTTTGACTTCATGCTTGGTTTGTGCTCTGACATGCACTGTCAACTGTGGGACCTTATATAGACAGGTGTGTGCCTTTCCAAATCATGTCCATGTCGTGGGAATTTCAGGAAAAACAGAAGACTGGCAACAAGGGAGTAGTTCTTGTGGTTTTATTCACGTCTGCAGACGGACGGTCCCGACAGCAACTCAATTGTCCCTGCCCGGCTGACCGTACTGCACCTCAGAGTGGTCTGCTTTTATACAGAATATACAGCAAAGAATGTGAACACTTGCAAGACATACGTCACTCTCTTTGACAGTCATTACCTTGTAAGGATCAAGACCCCAATAAATGGTAATTATAGACAGCTGAAAATACACCAAGATCATTCAGAAAAGGCTATGGTTCCTTGCTAGAGTCAAGGCGGCACCACAGCAAATACCTGTGACCTAAAATAGACCTTTAAGGGTGTTAAAGGGATGTGTTGTATTTTCCCACTACACTCCACCCTTTTGAGCATTCAATACTCACAACAGCAAAAATACAACACCAAACAAGTTAAAACCTAACCTAAACATAATCATGCTAAATATGAATAATTGAGATCTCAGCACATAAAATAAGACATGTCTAAACATCCAATAGTCAAGTAGTCAAATAGTCTCCGTATCGGAAAAAGGTGGAACCCATCCTGATGTTGGAAACACATCGTCGTCATATAGCATCTTTAACTGAACATATTGTTGAAGGTGTCCTCCTACAACACTATCAACCCATTTATTAACAAGCATAAAGTCAAAAGGCATGTGCAGAAACAAAGACATATACCCAAAATAAACAACACCGGTATCAACAATTGCACCATCATTACACCCCATGGTCCTAATTTGTCATTCAACCACATACTAAAACTATATCCTGCAGATTTAGATGGTCCATAGGCATCCCTGATTTGCTGTAAAGCTTCTATAACATTAGTGATATTATCTGAATTGTCAGGAATCAAAGTTACACATGCTTCCCCTGTTAAATTCAGAGTTAAACATAGTCCCCCAGTTTTTGCCATGAGAAAGTCCAATGCCATCTCATGTTTTAGTAACGTAAGTCTATGTGAGTTATCATTAGCTGACAAAAATTCAAATCCTTTAATAGTTTCATTTGCAAATGCTGACATAGTATAAGTAATGTTGTCAATATGATCTGCAAGAAAAGTTACACCATACCATGGAAGAAGCCCAAGACCCCATTTCTCACCAAGAGAAATGCGCCAATGGTATGACTGTATGGTGTGAAACTGAGCCATGTCACGTTTCTGTCGACCTGAAAGAAGCTTTTTGCCTCTCAACATTAGAACATTATGCACTTTTAACTTTATCAAGTAACAACATCCATTCCACTTAGTTGGTAACATCTCATAAGTGTTATTACCACATTGCCAATAATTAGAATACAGAAACCCAATACCAAGCTCAACATGATACCTAAGACTATTATTTGCAATAACGTATGTGTCCCCAATTGTCAGTGTAATATTCTTATCAACTGTATTATCTACTGCTAATGACATTCCTCCTTGTGCATACATCTGGAGTATCATCTGGCCTGTTACATATGTGTGGCATTGTGATTGTCCCATGTATTGTCCCGTACCATTGTTACATACACATATGAGATTGTCCAATGCTGCTATTCGTGTTGGTGCTTCCACTGGTGTTACATTTACCAAGTTAAAAAATGGTTGTGGACTAAGACTTTCTTCACAAAGCATGTCCCAACACAAACAAGATTTCTCCGATGGGTTATTGAGGTATGTTGCACTCAAATATGCCTTTGCAAATAACCTACAACCCTCTTTAGATAATACCCCCTTACGTCGTTCTCTAGGCTTTTTGATGTTGACATGTCCTGTAAATTCAACTGCTTCCCGAGTACAGCCTTCATCTTCCGCCGTCAAGTTGAATAACGGATTCCACTGTCTCAGAGGTTGGTACAGCACCAACATAGGCCCTGTACCTGGTGCCCCTCTGCTCAGAAATTCTAAGAATGACCACCATGAATTGTGTTGGATTGGATTGTCATCTTTCAGACCATCAGCATCGAAACCCCATGGTTTCCATTGGGTATGGTCAAACAATTCTCTCTTACGATGATGGAGCCCAGTCGTTGTGTATTCATCATCCTCTGGTGTGAACAATGATGGTCTCTCTTCATTGTCATCACTCCATCCTTCCAACCCCCACAGAATTGGAAGCACTATTATCACGCTGATGAGCACTAAACAACAAAGTCCCCTGCCTGGGCCGCACCCAAGTCGTCCAAACGGATGCCAGGGTGTAGACGACATTTCTTCTCCGCACCTGGTTACAGATAACAAACGCCTGCCCTAAAAGGTGCTGGGTTAGTTGATTTCTTCACCAGGTTTGAGACGAAGGTACCTAGTGTACAAACCCCTTTGTAGCCCGGACTTTCCCCAAACACCACAGTTTGGCAGTTGTTTGATACTGCTCCCCTTAGGTGACTTACTGAGGCTTTACTGTCGAATGGTCGTCTCTTAGATTAGGTATCTTCTTACAATGACTTGCATGTATCCAAGTAGCCCTCTCTGCAACCTTCACTGCTGATGCTGTCGTCAAGAGCACCTGGTATGGTCCTACCCATTTGGGAACTTTCCAGCCCTTCCTTCTGAAGTTCTTCACTACGATCCAATCACCGGGTTTCAGGCTATGTAGTTGTCCTTCAGCCTCCTGTGGCAAAGCGTCTTTCACCTGTCTGTGAATATCACAAAGCACAGTAGAAAGAGCAGCACAATAACGCAACATTTCATCTTCACAAGTTTCTGTAGATGGCAATTGTCGTTTCTGTGGTCCTATACCAGTATGCAACGGTCTTCCAAACAATATTTCATACGGGCTGAAACCATATTTATTTCTCACTCTTCCTCTCATATACATCAACACCAAAGGTAAAGCTTTTATCCAAGTCAATCCTGTTTCTTCACAACACTTTACCAGTTTATTCTTCAATGTACCATTTTCTCTTTCCACTGCTCCACCACTTGCAGGATGGTAAGCACAATGTGTTTTCATATTAATACCCAAATATTCACCTACTATCTTCAAAGCATTATTGACGAATGTGCTCCATTATCACTACTAATTTTCCTTGGAATTCCCCATCTTGGAATAATTTCTCTCGCCAAACTTCTAGCCACCGTACTCGCATCTGCCTTGGACGCTGGAAATGCTTCTACCCATTTACTAAACATATCCACAATCACAAGACAATATTTCTTCCCTTCACTTAATGTTAACTCAATAAAATCCATCTGTAAATGGTCAAAAGGCATCTCCGGTGGTGGGTGTGCACTCATAGGCATTTGCTGACCTCTTCCTGCATTATGTACAGCACAGACAAGACACTTTTGACAATAATTTTGTGCATATACCGAAAATCCCTTTGTAAACCAATGTCTGTTTATGTCTGCCTGCATCTGCCCCTTTGACGCATGGTCCAAGCCATGCGACAACTTAGCATAAACAGGATACAGATACTTAGGCAAACACGGTTTACCATCAGGCCCAAACCAAACGCCATCCCGAACATAAGCCTGTAATTTCTTCCACAAGGCCCGTTCCTCCGTCGTCGCTCTTTCCTGTAATTCACACAAATCAGCTGTAACTGTCACCCCAACGTCCTGAGGAACAGTAACAAGTTGTGATATAGCAAGAGATGATCGCGCTGCCCTCTTTGCTGCCGCATCTGCTTTGGCATTTCCCTGTGAAATAGGATCAACATTATTAGAATGAGCATCACATTTACAAATAGCAACCTGTTTAGGTAACAGAACAGCCTCCAGTAGTTCAGACACCAACTGATGATGCGCAATTGGCTTACCAGTAGATGTAAGAAATTGCCTATGTTTCCAAATTGCTCCAAAATCAAAAGCTACGCCAAAGGCGTATCGGCTATCCGTATAAATGTTAACAGTCTTCCCTGCCGCATATTTACATGCCTCAGTCAGAGCCATAAGTTCTGCTGCTTGTGCAGAGAAACTTGAAGAAAGTGGTTCTGCCAATATCGTCTCATATTGTGTCACTACAGCAAATCCTGCTAACACTTTGCCTGTGTCTGGGTCACGTGAGGCTGATCCGTCCACAAACAATTCCAACTCAGCATTGGGAAGAGGCGTATCCTGAAGGTCTGGTCTAGAAGAACAAATTTCATTTATTACTGCAACACAATCATGTGGTTCTCCCTCTTCCGCTGTAGGAAGAAGAGTCGCCGGATTAAGAACTGTACAACGTTTCATCGTAATGTTAGGCATCTCAAGCAAAACAGTATGGTATCTCAACCATCTTGCTGTCGACAAATGAGCTGTCTTCTGCTCCAACAGAATAACTGAAACTGCATGTGGTACTAAAAGGGTTAAATCTTGATAACCAACCAAATCCCGCGATGCAAGTACAGCCTTTTCTGCAGCTGCCACTGCTCTAAGACACCTTGGAAGTCCAACTGCCACTGTATCTAATTTCGAAGAAAAATAAGCTACTGGCCTTCGTTTACCTCCATGTTCCTGTAACAAAACTGATGTCATATAACCATTCTTTTCGTCAACCGTCTGTGTAAACGGCTTTGTCATGTCTGGCAGTCCCAAAGTTGGTGTGGTCTGTAAAGCCACTTTTAAATTTACAAAAGCTGCCACAGCGTCGTCAGTCCAAGTCACTTTTTGGTGCGCAGTCAGGCCTTTACCATGTATCATTGTTGAAAGTGGAGCCTCCATTTCCGCATAATTAGGTATCCACTGTCGACAATATGACGTCATTCCTAAAAAAGACAAAAGTTGTTTTTTCGTCAATGGTTTTGGAATATTTTGAATAGCAGCTACACGCTTGGGAGAAAGGGATTTGCCCTCTACTGTGATCACATGTCCCAAAAAAGTCACCTTTGGTTGAACCCATTGTAATTTATTAAAACTAACCTTGTGACCATTATCTGCTAAATGTTGCAACAACAATTTTGTATCTGTTTCACAAGCTTGTTTCGTTGGTGAACAAATCATCAAATCATCGACATACTGTAATAACGCACTTCCACCGCGTAATGTTAGTTTCTCCAAATTCTCTTTTAGTGCTGCATTATAAATGGCAGGACTCTCACAAAATCCCATAGGTAATCGCGTCCAAGTCCAAGTTTTACCTTTAAAGGAAAATGCAAACCAATATTGTGAGTCTTTATGCACCGGAACACTAAAGAATGCATTTGCCAAATCAACAACTGAAAACCATGTACTTTCTGGTGGAACTTGCGATAAAATAGTATGTGGATTCGGCACGTTTGGTACTCGTGCATGCACTGCTGAATTTACTGCCTGCAGGTCTTGTACAAATCTCCATTCCTCCGGCTGGCCAGCATCTCTAACCTTCCTGATTGGAAAGATAGGCGTACGCACTGGCGAAGTTTCGCATGGAACAATAATTTTAGCTTTTAACAGTGACTCAAATACAGGTGTTATTCCTTGCACTGCTTCTTGTTTTAATGGATATTGTTCCTTACAAGGGCGAAAACAAGATTTTGGCATCACCTCCACGGGAGCCACTCCTTCAATTAATCCCACATCGTACTTACTTTTAGCCCAAAGAGTATGTGGAATTCCTGCAAACTCAGGTGAATCTGGGGTACACCCTGCTTGCACAAAGATGTCAATCTCCTCTTTGGCCAATATTCTAACGCTCCTTTGAGCATTACAACACACCGACAAACGACACTTATACACATTCAGACTCGTATTATAATACACTCCTTCTTCTACTTCTCGCCACCGGTGGTCTTCTTTACACGTCCTCATCCACGGCCCAGTTTCACTCCCCTTCGCATGTTGAGTTTTACCTACTAAAATATGCGGACTTGAGTCATGAACCTGAAAAAACCTTCTTTGCACTTCCTGTGACAATATTACATTTGTAGCACACACATCCTTATTCCAATATACCCAATCTGTTGTCAAAACATCCGTCTCTTCCCCTTCTCCAAACCACACCGACTCATACTCAAAATCTGGTCCTAATGAAACATATGCTGTGCAGTAGAATTCAGGATTCTCCTCAATCTGTATGTGTTTATTAATCTGTTGTAACAAATATCTATTTGTAAAAACTGATCCCTTTGGAACAAACTTCCACTGGTACACATATAGCCATTCCTTTAACTGACACTGTACTAATTGCAGATCTTCTTTTTGTCTGAGAAGTTCCACCCCTGCTTCACTAGCAGCCAAAGTGAGTCCCAGTGCACACATAAGGTCACGTCCTAATAAATTTATTGGACAACAGGATGAAAGAAGAAATGAATGTTCAAAAGTACCATGTACCTCATCTTCAACTGTTAACGGAACTGTGTATTCTTCTTTCACGGTATTCCCCGTTACTCCCACAGCTTTCATAATTTTCCCATTCATTTTTGGTTTTGGTCTTAATTCTTTTTCCATTATTACCGACTCTGTTGCCCCTGAATCTACCAAAAAGGAGATTTGTTGGTTTGCGACCTTTAGTTTTAGCATAGGCATCACTTTGTATGCATCATGTGTCAACATAGCGTATGTCCCTCGTGCATTATTCAAACATCTCTGTTCTCTAATTTTAGGTGTTAGTGTTTGTATAGTGGTGTTCTCACGTGTCTGCAGATCGGTGCTTGTCCCCGGCTCCACCACCAGTCAGTCGGAACCCCCATATCTCATTTGTCGATGAGGACAGTCTTTGATCCAGTGATCAAATGCTCCACAATTGTAGCAGCCATCACTGCGTCCTCTACCTCTGCCCCTCATGCCTCTAGTGCGTCCTCTACCTCTTCCTCCTCCTCGGCCTCTCTGCCATCCTTCATAAAGTTGGAGCTGGGCCATCACAAGTCTGTCACTGGCATCTTCTTTCTTCTTATCCGCTTGCCTCTGTTTCTCTTTCTTCATCCCTTCTGCGTGGGCAGCATATTTCTCCACATCTAGTAGTCTGGCGGTTTCATAGCCAACACAATGTCTCTTCACATGTTCTTGAATATCAGGGAGCAAGCCTTGAATGAATCTGTCTCTTAGGTGTGCTTCCCATGGGCTCATGGGGATTTCTCCTCTACCGTCAGGCTGTGCCGGTGGTATCCCGCTGTTGTCATCATGGACTTTAGTTAATCTGGTCAAATAATCAACCACTGATTCATCAGGTAGTTGTTTGCAAGCTGCAATCTTCCCCAAGTCCATCCTGCGCTTGAATTTTGCTTCTATTCTGTCCATCAGAGTCTCAACACTCACTCTGTACTGACTTCCATGAGTCCAGTTATAATAAATGTCAACTATGGGCCATCCTGGTTCAACAAGACTCCACTTCAAACCCATCTGGATTCCCAACAAACGCTTGATTTCGTTTGTGGTCGGACGGAACTGTCCAATCAATTGTAGAAGTTGGATCGCATACTCTTCTCCTCCAACCTCATTCACATGTGGGAGACCTTGTGCCACCTCCTTTATGTCAGACACAGTCCATGGTCTGTACACATCTTGTATGCCCCCATAGCCATTTGCCACTTCTACCAGTGGAAACTGTAGGGTGCTGTCATGAGCAAGTTGAACTATCTGCTCTCTTCCTTCTGTATGCTGCCGATATCGCCGTATGCTGTTAATACTGTCTTGAATTTCTTGCAGTATTTGGCTGGTGTCGATGCTCTGACCTCCAACCTCAGGAGTTCTAGTCTGCTGTAGCTCACTGCCACCAGCTGTTATCGTCACTGATCTTGGACTCAGTGTATAAGATGGCGGTGGTAGCACTGAAGACATAGAAAAGGAAGGTTGTGCCGGTGGTGATGAAGGGGACGCTGGATACAAATCTGGATTGGCCATTGCCGGACTGGAGGGAATCTCACGTGAGGAACCTGTACTTGGTGTTGAGGCTTCTTGCTGGTGGTGTCTCATAAATCTGGGGCCAGTTGGTGGAGCCGAGTCCAAGTCTGCATCTGTATATTTAAGACACTGCACAGATTGATTAGGTTTTGCTAGCCCTGCCTGAGTTTTCCTTTCCCTATGTTTAGCTTCATCCAACCATTTTTCATATGCCTTCCATTCTGGTTTAAAGGGTGTATACTTTCTTTTTTGTTGTTTTGACATTGCATTATACTTTAATTCATCTATCGTTTCCTTGTCTTTTAACTTTCTTTTGAGCTCTCTGAGCTCTTTTATGCTGAAGCTGCCTCCAGCAGGGAACCCGCATTCTGTAACCCATACCAACAGCTGAACACAACTCTCAGTCCCATAATTTCTCAACATGTACATCACATTGGGGGCGCCTCTATTAGGCTCTGGCACCTGGATAGGATCGCGCAGTACTGTCTCTTTACTTTTACTGGTACCCATTTCAGGCGATTCTCTAGCGGTCCCGGACCTGCCCTAGTAACCCGTCGGTTATACAGAACCCCTCTTATTTCCGACCCTGATCTCTTCTCCCGAACCAGCCTATATTTGCTCGCAATTCTGGGAGTCACAGTGGAATTTCTCTTACCAGAAGAACATCTCTCTCGAACCTTCCCTCTAGTTTTCCACCTCGATTCCTGCCGTGAGCCGACCCCGGCTCAGACCTGCCAGGTCCCACGTCTCTACCCTGGTTTTCTGGGGAGGTTTTTGGGGGTGCACTCTTCCTCGCAGCACTGAGCCCGCTGTCGTCTCACGCCCAAGGAATCCCACTTCTGACACCAAAATTGTCGTGGGAATTTCAGGAAAAACAGAAGACTGGCAACAAGGGAGTAGTTCTTGTGGTTTTATTCACGTCTGCAGACGGACGGTCCCGACAGCAACTCAATTGTCCCTGCCCGGCTGACCGTCCTGCACCTCAGAGTGGTCTGCTTTTATACAGAATATACAGCAAAGAATGTGAACACTTGCAAGACATACGTCACTCTCTTTGACAGTCATTACCTTGTAAGGATCAAGACCCCAATAAATGGTAATTATAGACAGCTGAAAATACACCAAGATCATTCAGAAAAGGCTATGGTTCCTTGCTAGAGTCAAGGCGGCACCACAGCAAATACCTGTGACCTAAAATAGACCTTTAAGGGTGTTAAAGGGATGTGTTGTATTTTCCCACTACAGTCCAATCAACTGAATTTACCACAGGTGGACTCCAATTAAGCTGCAGAAACATCTCAAGGATGATCAGTGGAAACAGGATGCACCTGAGCTCAATTTTGAGTTTCATGGCAAAGGCTGTGAATACTTATGTACATGTGATTTCTTAGTTTTTTATTTTTAATAAATTTGCAAAAATTTCAAAAAAACTTTTTTCACATTGTCATTATGGGGTGTTGTGTGTAGAATTTTGAGGAAAAAAATTAATTTAATCCATTTTGGAATAAGGGTGTAACATAACAAAATGTGGAAAAAGTGAAGCGCCGTGAATACTTTCCGGATGCACTGTACATATGTATATATATATATATATATATATATATACACATACATACATATACATTGCTATTGTATATATTTTTTACTTTTATTTTTCATATTTGAAAATATTGTAAATGTGTATATTTTTATTTTCTATTTCTCATTTTTATATTTTTTACATACTTTCATTTCTAATTTATGCTGCTTTCTACTCTTGAATGGGAGCACCGGTACTGTACAATTTCCCCCTGGGGATCAATAAAGTATTTCTGATTCTGAATCTGATTCTGATATCCAATGTTATCCACATTCCTTTCAGTCCATTCTCTTTTCTGCTCCACAAGTGGCAAGTCCACATTGGGATGAAAATTACCCCACACAATATTTAGCCCATAATCTAACCCATTTAAACCATATTCGACTGCTACTGTATCAATATTCCAACCAAGTCCTTTACGTTGTTGTGAATATTCCCAACAACCACACAGCACATTTGTTGCAGGTTGTTCCTCATCAGATCCCTTTAACTTAACCCAATATGCTTTAAACAGTCTATGGCTCACAACGATGCCTCCTCCAACCGGGTTGCCAGACCTTGTTGCTCAAGTCACTAAACTGTAATTACAATTTGAATTGTTAATTATATATACACGCGAAAGGTTCATAATTAACAAACCAATCCTTCACTTAAAAACTAAAATGGCATCTAATCAACTGTATTCAGACATGGTTGATTACCAAAATTATTCTAGACAGATAGAGGTTTTTCTGCAGCCTGGCAACCTACAGCATCGACAATACCTCCCATTCAGTCATACACAAATGTCATGAATAAGCCATATATGACATATTTGATGAGCCAAAGAAAACTTGTTTTAATCTTATTTTATTAGATGATTAGATGCATAAAAGAAAATCTAAATTTCACAAAAATACAACACAAAATGCAAGACAACTCACATTTATCCACGTCACCTTACATCAGCATAACATTACAAATGATGGGACCTATTAATCCATTCTTGAATATATGAGATATGCACATGTATACATAAACTATAAGCATGACTGTAAACATACATGTATACAATGTTCAGTATGTACTTCAAGGCAAACATTCTCAAACGATAACTTCAATAACTCGCGTATGAGATTAATTGTTTATTTATGTACAATGCTTGTATTACAAGTTTTTCATTTCATAATAACTTCACATGACACTGCAAGAAAACAAACAGAAAATGTCTTTTGTAAGACTAAGATAGCTTTTTTGACCATTACACACATTACTGGACGTTCTTTTAACAAATCCTTCCTGTACACACACACACACACACACATATACCATGTTAACACATTTTAGAGGTCAAAGTGCACTGCTGCTGCCATTGCAGCACAACTGAGGCAGAGGTGATTAGTTGGTCAATTATTTAAGGGAACCGTTAAGTTTGTGGCCATCATCAGTGTCTATCTTCAGGTAGTCTGACTCACCGGATGTAGGCTGTTGGGATAAGACTGCCATTGGCCAACTATTTCAGTCTGCGTGTTACCGTTTTGCAAGGGCACAGTCACTGCATCCTGGGCTTAGCGCTGTCCAAGACGATTGTGATTGGTTTAAAGAAATACAAACAAGCCAGAGCGTTTTTTTCTCCTGTCCCAGAATGATAATGGGTTGAGCTAGACCTTTCTCCGAAGTGTGGAGATAGGTCTGGCTATGTAAGCCAACTATTCTCCTATACTGGGCTGAGGACCACCATTAAGTTAGGGCGTATTGGATTGCTTTTTTTAGTGTTTAGTTCCCTCCCTCCACAGAGTGATACCTTTTTGCCCTCATTGCCATCCCAGCCTCGTAGATTGCTAACTGCAGAGCTGCTCCGGCTGGTGACTTAGAAAAGCCCTCCTCTGAGATGTAGTTTATCTTCAGGTAACCCCCCGGCCTATGCAGAGCCACTCCATGGAGGTGGGAGAAGAGCAGCGGTAAGTCACTTGTCAGCGTGTAGTGAGATACCAGCCTCAGCTCAGTGGGAATGTCTGTTTCCTCAGAGTACTCAAAAATGGCCGCCATGTATTTGGACATGTCCTGGCCCCTGGCTTTGGCTCGTCCCACCTCCTCTCCGACAAGTCTGATGGCTACATCAGAGCTGAAGGCGTTGGACCCAAAGTCCAGCCCTCTGTCTGCCTCATCTTTGTTGTCACCCTCTGGCTCTGGCTTAGGTCTGCGATTGAAGCCCCAAGAACAGATCACCAAGATAAAGTCGCTCTCCCGGATCTGACGGCAGTGCCAGGCCATACTGCCCTCCTCAGCCACGCTCAGAGAGTCCCACAGGTCCAAGCACACCTGGGAAGAACAAAGGAGAACACTGTCACGACAAAGTGTTCTAATAACACATTTTACACACCCCTATTTCATATTAAAGAAAAGATTGAAACACAGAAATTGTCAATATAATAATTAGCTTTGTAAGATGACAGTTATCCTTTTTTGTATTTCCGTCCTAGCCTTGTGGACAGTGGACCCTTGGGGGCTTACTGGGGTGGGGGGTGGGGTTTCCCATCCAGTCTACATGTGTTTTGTGGACTTGGAGAAGGCTTATGACCGTGTCCCCGGGGGGTCCTGTGAGGGGTACTGTGGGAGTATGGGGTCATCGGGGCCGTTGCTACAAGCCACCTGGTCCTTATATGTATATGTGTATATATATATATATATATATACTGTATATATATATATATATAGTGCAAGCTGTATCTGTATATTCTGCACAAAAGTCAAATACGTTTTCGATGGGTGTCCCTTGTCACAGATTCTGTTTGTGATATTCATGGACAGGATCTCAAGGCACAGCCGGGAGAGGAGAGTGTTTGGTTTGGGGACTTCAGAATTGCTTCTCTGCTCTCTGCAGATGATGTGGCTCTGTTGGCTTCATCAGATTGTGACCCACAGCATGCACTGGGGCGGTTTGCAGCCGAGTGCAAAGTGGTCGTGATGAGAGTCAGCATCTCCAAGTCCGAGGACATGGTTCTCTCCTGGAAAAAGGTGGATTGCTCCCTGCCTGAGCAATCTGAGTTACTGCCTCAAGCAGGGAGTTCAAGTATCTCGGGGTCTTGTTCACGAGTGAGAGTAAAATAGAGCGTGAGATCGACCAGCGGATTGATGCGGTGTCAGCACTAATGCAGGTGTTGTATTGAACTGTTGTGGTGAAGAGGGAGCTAAGCCGGAAGGCAAAGCTTTTGATTTACCACTCGATCTACCTTCCAACCCCTAGCTATGGTCATGAGCTTTGGGTAAGGACCGAAAGAATGAGATTGGGTATACAAGCGACCGAAATGAGTTTCCTCATCAAGGTGGCTGGGGTCAGCCTTAGAGATAGGGGGAGGACCTCAAAAGGGATCCGAAGGGAGCTCGGAGTAGAGCCGCTGCTCCTTTGCATCGAAAGGAGCCAGTTGAGGTGGTTCGGGCATCTGATCAGGATGAATCCTGAGCGCCTTCCTTTGGAGGATTTCTGGACATGTCCAACTGGTAGGAGACCCCGGGTTAGACCCAGAACACGTTGGAGGGATTACATATCTCATCTGGCCTGGGAACGCCTCGAGATCTCCCTAGAAAACATTGCTAGGGAGAGGGATGTCTGGACCACCTTGGTTAGCCTGCTGCCACCGCGTGCCCGGCCCCGGATAAGCAGTAGAAAATGAATGGATGGATGTATTCATAATTTGTTTCTGCCTGTCCGATTCCACTGAATCAGCACACCTGTAGGAAAAGGCATTAGAGCCACGACATGTCATGTCCACTACCTGAGTGGCCATGTGTTGTTGTATGAAGGCCCCTAACTGCATGACAGCTTTGACATGAGCGGGCCCATCATAACTGCTGTAGCAAATCAGAAGACGAGGAGGGGTCAGCCTGTTTCTGGGCAATGCCATCACTTCCTCCTGAGTCCCGCTTTCTTGATGCTGCTTGATAACATCTGAATGGATGAAAATAAGAAATCTGGTTGTATTTCACATCATGCCAGTAATGGAAAAGACAGAACAGAGGTACAAGAAAGGTTCTCTGTCAAATGGTGTAAAATGGATTATTATCATGACTTATTTTGATTAGCTTTCATGAAATGCAAGCAGTGATTTTACATGAAGTATTTGGTTTGTCTTCGCACCTGGTTTTATGTCAAGTTTCTTCATCTGCAGCTTGGGCCTCCTCCTGGTGAGAGCAGCCAGTAAGACTACAAGTATGGCTACCACAGCCAGGCCCAGTGGAAGCATCAAAGCCCAGGAGAGAGTGACAGAGAGTTGCAAGGCACCTTCTGAGGAGTGGGGAGTTGTGATTACATGATAATTCAGTGACAGACCTTAAAGAAGTAGTTTGACATTTTGGAAAATGCGTTACTAATTACTGCCGAGAGTTAAAATGAGATGATTGATACCACTGTCATGCCTGTGTGCTAATTATGGAGCTAGAGCTGGGAGTAGATTATTTTAGTTTAGCATAAAGACTGGAAGCATAATAAGAATATTTCCCCAAATTCCAAAGTATTACTTAAAGGGATGAAAGACTGATGGGATTGATCACACATGTATTAAATATACACAGACTGTATTCATGGTCCAACAGACACTTAAATATTATATCACTTATATCTCCACAACAAAATGAAAAGAGAGGTTTGCATAGCACCTACTATGATGCATAGTGATTGTGTGGATCAGCAGCAATAAAACAACCTCCCCCACCTTTTTGAATGTGCATGACTTGAACACTGAATGTTTTCCTCACTGCATCCACTTCGTTAGCTGCAATCTGTGAAACAAGAAATGTTGAGCATGACAGTTCATTCTTGACCTTGTAGATTGACAAAATAAACTTCTTTTGGGGGCCACTTGGGGGCAGCGCAACAAGCTGTAAACAAAACACTGACACATCACCTTATAAAGTTGATATATCGACTGTGTTGGCTAACAGCCTATTTATCCAGAAGACATGGAGCAACATTAGCATTAATTTGGGGTTGTGATGATGAATGCAAGTCCAATATTCACTCTCCTTTTATCTCTGTTTTGCTCTCCACCAGCTCTTGAGGGGAAATATCTGGCTAAATGCTAAATGCCGATGGTTGAAAATTAATGCATAAAATATATAGATAGTCCATATAATACATATTTTTTGAGACTGGTATTTCAATATAATTTATTAAACACAAAGCCCCTGAGATTAGGTTGAAAACAGTTGTAGTTTTATATATTATGCAATCAGTGTTAAGGATAGAATAGTTATAATCCACTTTTATTTTACCTCACAAGTGTAATTGGTTCCTTCTTGAAGGCCATTCAGCTGATAGCTGTGATGAGTTTTGTTGTTGGTGGAATTCTAAGGAAATTAAATACAAGTATTCAGTTCACTTAATTATCAAATAGTTCCGTAATACACATAATAGAAGCAAGGCATTGGCAAAATATAAAGCTGCAGAAGTTGAAACAACTCACAGGTGTTATGTCTGTGTATTTCATTATGCCGTTTGCGTAACACAGTGAGAAGTAGCTTCTGATGCCCAGGTTCGGGGGAGCCAGGTTAAAGGTCACTATGATGGCAGTCCCTTCATGTTGGACCTCAATATATTTGGGATACCAGTCTACAACCAGACCATAAAATATTGACATGATGTCAAGCTGATCATAAGAAGAAACGGTAACGCTTCATTTTACAGGTCCGCAAATTTCATGATAAGTAGGTGATAATTACATGCATACATACATTTCAAGGAAAGTAATACGAAGTTAACTGATATCTAGATAGTTCCTACTAGCTAAACCCTGTTCCGTTGCCATCTCATCTGTCTCCGGTTCTGGTGCCCATTCCGGCGCCACTCCCCCACTGGGTCCCCCCACCCCGGACTTGAAAACCTTCTCCTCCTGCAGGGCCAAAGCTCCTGTGCTAGCTTCCAGACCCTTGTCGGTAGCACAGGGAAGACTTTGTTTTCCTCCTGGGCAGATCGACTTCAGGGCTAACCCCCTTCACTTTTACCCAACAGCTGGGAAGCAAAACGCAGGAATTTCTTGGTTATTGAAGAGCTGCAGCATTTATTCATGGATTGATAGATTTTCAGCAAGTTTAACTTTTGTGAAAAATCGAACCGCAACTGCTTATTAGGAAAGAGCACAATATAATTCTTAAATAATTTTGCAGTAATTTTGGACACATTTAGGGGTAATTTGGGGATAATTTCAAAGAAATTTCAAATACGTAACTTGCTAATTATCACCTACTTTCCATGAAATTTGTGGACCTGTAAATTGAAGCATTACCGAAGAAGGAAAACATTTATTGTTATACCAGACTTTATTTGGGAACTATGAGAAATTCTCACCTTTTTTGCACTGCTCAAGACCGTTCTTCTCTGCACATGCTGCAAAACCAGCGCATATTACTATAAATTCACCATTGTTTTGACAATAGTCTTACTGAAAGATATATGATGAAAAGGGCAAAGTTTAGAGAGCAGAGAGCTTTCTGGGGACAGAGCAGGAGATGTCATTATATGTACAGTAAATAAGCCAAGAGAAGGAGGGATTTAGATTTTGAAGGTTACCCTGAAGCAACCACAAAGTTCACTGAAACTGTGTGTGTGTGTGTGTGTGTGCTTTATGAGATAATATCTAGTCTAGAGCTTAAAGTAGTCTTACAGCGTGTGGAAAAGATCTTGCTGTGGTAGAACCTCTCCCACTCCTCAGGCACTGGCAGAGCCATGACGGTAACAGCATACTGGGACCCAAGGGAGAGGCCGGGGAAAGGGTCTGACTTGTACACCTGCAGAATTCAGTGGCAATTATGACTTCAAACACACTGCACACTTATCTGATAAGCTGAGATAAGAGTTTTTGACATATTCTTTATTAGTGGTTAAATAGAACGGCTTTCTCATACAAAGTCTCATATATATTGCTGTTATATATTATATATATTCATCCATCTATTTGCTATACCCACTTATCCTTGAGAGTCACAGGGGGGCTACAGCCAATCCCAGCTGACATATGTTTATCAACACTTTCCCCAAAGAATTGTTGAGTCGAGTTGCCATTTTATGTGATGTGACGTTGTGTGTTTTTGATTGAATTTGAACTTTTTACTTACTTTTTTGTAGGATGATTTGATTTGAGCATATGCAGATTTGGATATGAGACTTGGACTTGGTTATGGTCAGATTTGCCTCCCAGAGTACCAGAATACTAGTACAGAGTGGTCATTGCAGCCTGTAGCTCTGGTACTAACTTGTGGTTCTTTCATGAAACATTTACCATTAAATAGATATCACGTTTTTTAAAACATGATCCCTGTCTTTCATAGGCAACAATATGGTGTTTATGCATTGCAGTTCTTAAAAGTCACTTGTTGGTTTAACACTTGCTACACTTTAACAATTTCACACTTTTCTTTATTGTATGATGACGCCTCAAGGACATGTATGGATGTGTTAATGACCTTTGGTATGGTCCAGAATACTTAAATAATCTGTTGATTTCATGAGTCTGTTCTTAAAGCTGTGTTATTATTGGTTCTGTTAGTTAAATTATAAAGCTTGTATGTAAGGTGAAGCATGCTTTAGTGAAGTAATGCTAGATTAAAGCTGCATTTCATGTGTGATTTGTGCTATTTTCCAATGCTTTATGCGAATACATATTTCATATACATATTCTATAGGTGAGTTCAAATGCTCACCTATAGGACTCCATTAGAGATTGTCATTAAGTTGAGTTAAAAGGGTTAAAAAGTGGTATTTGAGTATAAATGATAGTAATGCTAATTCATTTTCAATCTAAAGCATATAATCCAAGGAAAATTGTAAAGCTATTGTGACATATTCCATCAGGATGTTAAAGTAAATGGACTCAAATGGTCTCACATATATAGTGCTTTTCAACCTTCATGGTTCCCACAGTTTTGGAGCTACAGCACTGTGTGTCATCTATAAAGGTTTTGTGAAGAGTTAGACCATCATTCAGCCAGGGATGCTATAGGACATAGTTTTTACATGTAAAACAATTAACACAATATACGTTATATTAACGTACATCACCCCTGTCCCCACTGCGTTACATTAACGCACCCACCCCCTACTGGACACTTTATCTGGACACTTTACTTTATTCTGGTCACTGCACTGTTGTTATTTATCTTATCTTATTTTTTATTTTTATTTTTATTCTTATTCTTATTTTAGCTTTTATATTCTACTTATTTGTTATCAAAACAATAGCACCTTCAGACCACAGCAAATTCCTTGTAATGTATGTTACTTGGCAATAAACAGTTTCTGATTCTGATTCTGATTCTGATTACAGAAACCGAAATGAAGCAGGTGGATAGCAACTTGTTGCCTAGTAATGGGCAAATTGCACTAATCTGTTTCTAATATGTCAGACATAAAATGCATCGTCGTGGGACATAGTGACGCAAATATCTCTTCTTTGAAACTGGCAGATTACATATAAAATTAGACAGATGAGTTGTGTACACAGGGTTGAGCAAAAATGATTTGTTTCAAAAACAAAATCAGCCCCATACAACCTATAGTTATCAAAATAAGGGTTATTAGAAACCTCACCGTTTTCATCGTTTACCAAGTCAAACACAGTAATGTGTGTTCCTTTCATTGGATTAAGTGTTAATGTGGTTTAAATGTATGCATGTGGAGTTCCCACCGTTGTGAGCATGTCCAATGGTGTATGGTGTCATAGTCCTTCAGGACATTCTCATAACAAAAGGCTAAATAACAGACTTCCTGTGACGTTGCCTCTCGTGTGATAATTACAGCTTTTGAATGATCTTGATGAGCTTGATAAAATCATAAGGGCATATTTTCAGTTTTTCTGAAGGATGATGTCACTGTTATCCCACCCAAAATATAACATAATTTCATAAACACCAGGTCATAATGTGAGAGTATGTCCAGAAGCTAAAAGATACTGGCTGCTGGTGTGTCTTCCCAGGGGAAAGTCTTTGGTCTTTGGGGTGGGAAAGATTTAAGATCCACTCCCTGATGAAATAATCTGTAATCAAAATGTAAATGTATTTATATTCAAAGTATTGCTTAGTTGTTTGTTGTTGAGAACTGCTTTTAACAAGAATTTGCGTTAAAAGTGGCATTCTAGGCAGAAAAAGAAGCACAGACCAAAGCGAGCGGGGCCCTTCCTACCCTTTAAGCATGTGAAGCCGGGATGGAGAGGTTACGGTGGAAGAGAAAGAGCTGACAGGCAACACCAGACCCTCCCAAAGCCTGGAGGGACACCTGAAAGCCTCGCAGGAAGGCGATGCCTGCAGCAAACATAAAAGGACAGCGTGAAGTCAGTGTCACGGACTCGGCAAGCCATCATCTAAGTTGCATACAAACTCCAAAGTCAAATGCATGTGTGTGCTGCTTGTGTTACACCAGTTCAGTGCATGCTCAATTAAACTTTTAACAAGAAAGTCTGTTATACTGTCACCTGTCAAAGCCTGGAATAATTCAACGAGCTGTCTCTCATACCTGTACTTAGAAGCATTCTCATAATGCAAGGCATAATTTTCGCCTTTCAAAAATAATTCACTGTATGTCACCTGAAGTAAATCTTCTTTATGTCAAACCCTGATATGACAAATTATTTGGGGGACGTAACTCCTGCCTGACATGGTATTTTAATTTCAAAACTGGCTACAGTCTTAAAAACTGACCAAACAACTGTATGACTTTCGCCCCAATTTAAAGACATGCTATGTATCCTTATCACAACCGCATACAGAAATTGGCTTTAGAATATAGGATGAGAGTATTTCGTTGTCAATCTGTATCAACATACCATAGTAACTGGGCTTCCAGGAGACAACCATTGTGTCATATTTGGGGTTTGGCTCATGTACAAACTCAATCTTCACATCATTTGGTGCTTGGACATAGTGCTGACAGATTTTAGGGTCTCCTTCTCCTAGCAACTCAAAACATGGCCATGGAATACAACCTGAGGAGAAATAACAATGACACATAGAATATCAAAGTGTTTTGCTGCAAAAGACATTCTCAGTACATGATGATTTCTTGACAGTGCACAAGTCAGCAATCAATACATTTCTGGATATCTAATATGAAAGGAAACAGGATGTTTTAGCAAGACCGGGCTACAGTCATGCTAACGGCTATGAGGTTGTACTTGTTAGCATGCATGGATAAGCGTAAATACAGTAAGATTGTTATTCACGTCGGCGGTAATGACTCCCGGTTACGCCAATCGGAGGTCACTAAAATTAACGTGGAGTCGGTGTGTTCGTTTGCAAAAACTATGTCGGACTCCGTAGTTTTCTCTGGGCCCCTTCCCAATTTGACCAGTGATGACATGTTTAGCCGCATGTCATCATTCAACCGCTGGCTGTCGAGGTGGTGTCCAGCAAACGATGTGGGCTTCGTAGATAATTGGCGGACTTTCTGGAGGAGACCTGGTCTGATGAGGAGAGACGGCATTCATCCCACTTTGGATGGAGCGGCTCTCATATCTAGAAATCTGACCGACTTTATTAGTGAACCAAAACCGTGACAACCCAGAGTCCAGACCAGGATGCAGAGTCGCAGTCCTACACGCTTCTCTGCGCTTCCATTAGAGCAGTTACCCACCCAAAACCCCATAATGACTGTGTCTCCCCCCCGACCACTTAAATTAATTCAATCAAAATTAAACAGGAGAGCAGTCATTAATAAAAACCTAATAAAAATTAAGACCACCACTGCTATAGGACAAAACAATAGGAAAATTAAGTGTGGACTGTTAAATATCAGATCTCTGTCATCTAAAGCTGTATTAGTAAACAAGCTAATATCAGATAATCATTTTGATCTACTGTGCTATTATTACAGCTATTATTACAGCTGTAACTACTATCATCAGTCATATTTCCATTATTATTATAATTATAGCTGCTATTTCTACTGCTAGTCCGTCTGTCGGTCTGTCTATCTGTGTCTTTATGTCTATCTCTCTCTCTGTCTCTTTCTGTCTGTCTGTCTGTCTCTCCCCCTCTCTCTTTCTCCCTCCCTCTCTATGTCTCTCTCTCTCTCCCTCTCTCTCTCTTTCTCAAACCCAACCGGTCAAAGCAGATGACCGCCCACCTAGAGTCTGGTTCTGCTTGAGGTTTCTGCCTCTTAAAAGGAAGTTTTTCCTTGCCATTGTCGCCAAAGTGCTTGCTCATGGTGGGAACTGTTGGGTCTCTGTAATAACATTATATTATTATTATTATCAAAGTGTTTTTATTGAATTTTCTGTTCAAACAACAAACATCCCATTCAAAAAAAAAAAATAAATAAAATAAAAAAAATAAAATAAAATAAAATAAAAAAATAAATTAAAAAAAAGACAGCAGGACTCAAAACATACATCTCAAATACAGGTCTAAACCACAGACAAAACAGTAACAAGACATACCATACTAATATCAGACATCAGACATACCCATCACCCATGTGGGAAGGGAAGGGAAGGAGGGGGGGGGGGTCAAAAGCTGCCATCTATGTTGGGGCTAATTAGAACTCATGTTCAAAGTAGGAAATAAAAGGCTGCCAGACCGTAGAGTACTTCTTAGTGTTGCCCTGCAAGGTGAATCTAATATGTTCTAATTTAAGGTGTGCCATCACCTCTTCTACCCATCGTTTATGGGATGGCGGTGTCGCCTTTATCCAGTTAAGTAGGATCAATCTCCTAGCCAGCAATGAAGAGAATGCTATTGTTTTCCTTTGAGAGATTGTTAGTGGCGCTTCCCTTGGTGTCACACCAAAGATGGCTGTCAGAGGGCCGGGCTCTATATCTTTGTTATAGATTGACGAGAAAGTTCTAAAAATTCTGGCCCAGAACTCTTTCAGCTTGGGACAGGACCAGAACATATGACCTATATTGGCTGGCACCTGTTTACATCTAGGGCAAGTCGGATCAGCCCCCTGATACATTCTTGCCAGTTTGTCCCTTGAGAAATGAAGTCTGTGTAAGACCTTAAACTGTATCAATCCATGTCTAACACATACAGAAGAAGAGTGTATTAGTTCCACTGCCCGTCTCCAGTCAACATCTGATATGTCCAATTCTAACTCTTCCTCCCACTTCCTTTGTAAGATATCAAGGGATGGGGAAGCCACCTTCTGGATGCTCACATAGAGCGTGGAAACCGTCCCTTTAAGAGTTGGATTCATGTCTAGCAGCCCATCTATCCATCCACTCCGCGGCAACTCAAGGGATGAGGCGAATGTCTTTTTCACAAAATCTCGAACCTGAAAATATCTTAAGTAATTCGTCTTTGAGGGGATTCCATATTCCTTCTCCAACTGAGCAGCAGACATGAAAACACCACCTTTAAAAAGATTTTTGACGCATTCCACCCCAGCTCTATACCATTCCCTAAATGCTGTTCCCCCAAGGGCCGGGGAGAATAAGTGATTGCCATAGACGGGAGCAGACAGGAGGGCGTTTCTATTTTTAAAATGTGTTCTGAATTGGACCCAGATTTTGATAGAGTCACATACAACAGGGTTGTTTGTGTAAAGGTGTTTGCTTAAGGGCAGAGGAGCGCAGACCAGGGAGCATAGGGACACCGGGCTAGATGCATATCTTTCCATATGTACCCACACTGGAGTTTCATCGTCATCCAACTTTGAGACCCAAAACAACACCTTATGTATATTAGCAGCCCAATAATAGTGCATATAATTTGGTAGGGCCAGGCCTCCCTCTTCCCTCTGTCTCTCAAGGAACTCCCTTCTTATCCGGGGGACTTTTTTTTCCCAGATAATGGTGGATGTACATTTATTCAGTTCTTTAAAAAATGACTTCGGTATGAAAATTGGTACCGTCTGGAATAAATAGAGGAACCGTGGCATTATGTTCATTTTAACAGAATTTATCTTCCCTGCTAATGATAGGGGGAGGGATGACCACCTTTCCATATCTAATTTTGCCGTATCCAATGTTACTTTAAAATTATGATTAAATAAATCTTTATACCTCCTTGTTACATTGATACCTAAATAGGTAAACTTATCCTTATTTGTTGTAAAGGGATAGGCCTGGAATGAAAGTTTCCTCGCCTGTTTATTAATTGGGAAAAGGACACTTTTTCCCAGGTTAATTGTATAACCCGACACCCTCCCATAGTCTTCGATAATACCAAGAGCTACCGGGATGTTCGTGACAGGATTCGACAGGAAGAGGAGGAGGTCATCAGCGTATAAAGACAACTTATGAATTTGCGTGCCCCTGTGTATTCCCCCGAGCTCAGCAGCATGCCTCAGCATTATTGCGAGGGGCTCAATTGCCACATCAAAGAGCATGGGCGACAAGGGGCAACCCTGCCTTGTCCCCCGAAACAGAGGAAAAGGTTCAGATATTATATTGTTTGTTCTTACCATAGCCTGGGGGTTCGCATAAATTATCTCAATCCACGAGCGAAATTTAGGACCGAATCCGAATCTCTCGAGGGCCGTGAACAGATAGAAATACTCTATTCTATCAAAGGCTTTGTGGGCATCCAGGGAGATCACAATCTCAGGCTCAATGTTATCTTCAGCAGTGTATATCACATTAAACAAGCGACGGAGATTACTGGAAAGTTGTCTACCAGCAACAAACCCTGTCTGGTCAGGATGAATTATTTTACTTATAACAAGCTCAATCCTAGCCGCCAATATTTTGGCCAATATCTTATAATCACAGCCAAGTAGACTCACTGGGCGGTATGATTCACATTTAAGTGGGTCTTTATTTTTCTTAAGGAGTACAGAGATCAAAGCCTGTGACATTGTTTGAGGCAAAGCTTTTTTATCAAGGACCTCCCTATATACTCCACAAAGCAGGGGTATCAGTTTAGAAGCGAATGTTTTATAAAACTCACTTGGGAACCCATCAGGGCCCGGCGCTTTGCCTGTCTTCATATTCCGAATCGCATTCTCTATCTCCCTAGCCGTCATGGGTCCCTCTAATATATCCCTATCTGCGTCATCTAGGGATGGTATTTCCAGATTTTCAAAAAAATTTTTCACTCGTTCCTTGTCATCTGTTTCTGAAGTATACAGATCCTTATAAAAAGATTTAAATTGGTCGTTAATACCCTTCTGATCTATAATTTTGTTTCCCAGGTTATCTCCTATCTGTACTATCCTGCCAGCAGCTGCTGATTGCTTCAACTGGTAGCTCAGGAGCTTACCCGCACGCTCACCATGCTCATAGAGATCCTGTCTTGACCTAAGATATAGATCCTCCTCACATTGACTTATCAAGACATCATATTCAGTTTGGAGCAAAATCCGCTTTCTATGTAGCTCCTCAGAGGGAGTCATAGAATTTGCCAGGTCAACTTCTTTTATTGCTTTTATTAATTCCGTGGTACGTTTCATCTTTCTCTTCCTTTCACCAGCACTGTATGAAATTATTTGTCCTCGTAAATAAGCTTTTAAGGATTCCCACAGAGTGCCATTACTTATATCAGGGGTATCATTAAGTTCTAAGAAAAAGACTATTTGCGAGTTTATGAATTTTGTAAAATCATCATCTGCCAATAGCCTGCTATTAAGGCGCCACATTCTCTGAGGTGGCGTATTCTCAGGAAAGTGAAGTTTCAACATGACCGGGCTGTGATCAGATATTACTATACCAGTGTATTCTACATCTGTTACTATAGAAGTCAGTTTATTATCTAATAAGAAATAGTCAATTCTAGTATATGTTTGATGTGGTGGGGAGTAAAAGGAGTACTGTCTGGAGGTTGGGTTTATGAATCTCCATGGATCAAACACACCATATGCTTTACAAAAAGAGTTAATGCATTGTGCTGATTTACTTAATACATTGGATGTTGGGCTAGAGCGGTCCAAGGTTGAGTCTAGGACACAGTTTAGGTCTCCCCCTAGAATCAGATTATGAGCGTCCAAATTAGGCAGTAATGAGAATAAGTCCTTAAAAAATTGAACATTATCCCAATTGGGTGCGTATATGTTTGCCAACACCACTGGCATATTGAATAATTTTCCAACCACAATAACATATCGACCATGTTTATCTTTTATAGTAGTTGTTTCTACGAATTGTACATTCCTGTGTATAAGGATGGCCACTCCTCGACTCTTACTATTGAAATTTGAGTGATAAATCTGATTGAATCCCCCCCTACAAAGCTTGAGGTGGTCCTTGTTCAACAAATGCGTCTCCTGTAAGTAAACTATCTCCGCTCCCTGGTCTCTCAAATGCGAAAATATCTTACTCCGTTTAGCCGGCTTATTGATCGCCCTTACGTTCCAGCTCATCAATTTTGTGTCCATTCTGCTCGCATCCATGTTTGGTGCCATGTCAGGAGTCCGCAGCCCGGAATCACCATTGCACCCCTATGATACCCACTTTCCGGATCACACCTTGAAGATTTGGCAGCAAAAACAAAAAGGTTAAAAGGAGAGGGTCTGGGGAGGGAGGGGGGGGTGTCACACACACAGACACAGCTAACACATAACACATTACATATATGAACGCTAACACAGTGCTCTTTAACGAGCTCTCTCGTGGCCAACCGGTCCATCATCCTCCTACACACCAAGCCTACCGTGTGCGGCTCCGTGTATATCACCCCCTAACCTTAAAAGTATAACATCACCCCTTTGACTTAATCACCTCATGGGAAAAACAAACAGAGGGAGCTCTCAAGAGCAAGATCCTAAATAATGTAAAATATTAAAAATAGAAATAAAAGGCAATACCATAGGCAGTAGGCAACAATAGCCAAGGGGGAAAAATCAATTCTTAAACCTTGAATAAGACAAAACAATAATATGACAGGGCAACCGTAGCTCCTAGGATGGGATGAGAATTATATATCTATATACAAAGAAAAAAAAAAAAAAAAAAAAAATATATATATATATATATATATATATACACATACACCCAGCAATATATGTGAGTGCATGTGCATATCCCCACTTAAATACACACTGAAACAAATATTTCTTTGTCAATATTGTCAAATCTAGTCAACAAAATCCTGCTTGCAGTAGTCATCCCATTTCAACAGTGTAAGCATGTGTACATTTCTACTTAGCCAAGCTGAAACCAGTCTATATGCTTCACCCAGGGTTCAGTTTCTTCTTGATGTAATCCACGGCGTCTTTTGGGCTCTCGAAGATTTTCGTTTGCCCTCCTTCTGGCGTAATCACCAGGGTTGCCGGGTAACGCAGCCCATATCTGATCCCCGTGCAGGCCCGCAGGAGGCTTCTTGCTTCTTTGAAGGCTGCTCTCTTACTGTTTACCTCCTGGGTGTAGTCCGGGAAGATGTGAATCTGTCCGCTCCGACCCTCCGGTGTTCTCTCCATTTCTCTCGCCTTCTTCATTATCTCCTCTTTCTCTGTAAAGTAGTGACATCTCACGACGAACGCTCTCGGCGGAACTCCGTTCCCGTCTCGTCTCGCGCCGAGTGTCCGGTGTGCTCGATCAAGCGTCGGTGTTACTGCTAGTCCCAACTTGTCTTTCAGCAAGCCCGCCATAAAGTCTGACGGCTTTTTGCCCGTCTCGGCCCCTTCTCTTACCCCCACGACACGTATGTTGTTGCGTCGTGATCGTGCCTCGAGGTCTTCACTCCGTCCCCTCAGCTTCAGTACCTCCTTCTCCATTTCTTTCAGTTTTGTCTCAATGTTGGTTATGCTGTCAGACTGACCATTCAATATTTCATCCACCTCTTTTTTCCGTTCGTCCATCCTATTAGCCAAACTGCTAGTATGATCGCTAATCAGCCTCACCTCCCCACGTAGCAACTCAAACTGAGCTTTAGCATTCTCTTCCACGCTCCTAGCCCATTTTTCCATCTCGGCCTTCGTCTCTTTCCTTCCTTTCTCTACTTCTTCTTTGCACCTCACGATCTCGGTCTTTGTCTCCTCCCTGTATTTCGTATTCTCAACGTTGCCGTTTTTAATCTCGGACATCATATCCTTAGCCCACTGAGGCATGTCGTCGGCACGTGTTAGGCTAATATCACCCTTGCTAGCCGAGGAGGTCAAGTTGCTAACCACCGGCGGCTTTTCTCCGCCCGTTCGAGTCGATCTGGAGGTCATTTTCGGTCGTAAACTGCACTGAGAACGCACTCGTTCACTCCCAAAACAGAATCTTATTCGTCCAGCCCCCCCAAAATGATACAAATATGGCGATATTAATATTTTTGACTACTTTTACACGGAGCCTCCGCACACACGTCTTCACACGGCAAAGCACATCCGGAAGTCTTCCTGTAATAACATTATAAAGAGTCGGTCTAGACCTGCTCTATTTGTAAAGTGTCATGAGATGACTTTTGTTGTGATTTGGCGCTATATAAATAAAATTGAATTGAATTGAATTGAAAAGAAATATTTCATTAAGAATATCTGTCCTAAATGATGATCTGCCAGATCTCATGCTTGTTAGTGCTGCAAAGCTGTCAGATGCAATAACAGTGTTATTTATTTCCTTCTCTTCTATCCACTGCAAGGCCAATAATATTGCCAATAGCTCTGAGGTATACTGACAAGTGGTCTGACACTCTTTTCCTAATATATGATTCAGTCACTCGGATATAAGCTGCTGCACCTGCACACCCTGTAACAGGATCTTTGGAGCCATCTGTGAATATGAACACAGAGTCTGAAAAATGCTGATCAAACTTTGCGGCATACTGAAAGTTGCTTTGACTTGTCCTTCAATTGCTGCTGTATATTGAGGTCTATACTTGGCAAGGAGAACAACCAGGGAAGAATGGAAGAAATTGAAACTGTGGGGCTGTACTGTAATTGATGGCCTTTGCATCACCAATCCACCCAAAACTTTTGTCTCATTATGTTCCCAGCATTCTGTTAAAACACTTTTGGCAGGATGTGTCATGTCTCGTCATTTACGTTAAGTTACCGTTTTTGTCTCGTTTAGTCATGTTGTCTTGTCATTTCCTGTTTTATTTTGTAGTATTGTGTGCCCTCTCGTTTCAGAACATTTTACTTCCTGCCCTCGTGTTTCCCGCCTTTGTGATTGTCAGTCCCCCTGATTGTTTCCACCTGTGTTCACTCACCTCATGTTTAAATAGTCTGCGTCTCCCTTTGTCTTGTGGCAGTTTGTCTTGTCCTCAGTGCCATGATAACCAGCGGTAATTCCATGTCAAGATTTCCTGTTAGTCCCTGTGTGAGTTGTTTCAGTGTTCTTGTTAATTTGTTCACTTTACTGTCTTGTTTTTCCTAGTTTTGTTCCTCCACTTTTTGGGAGTGATTTTCTGTTGTTAACTTTGTAGATATCTCTTGCTTTGTCAAGCTTCATATTTTGTTATAAATAAATACTCTTTATTATATATTTGTACTTTGTTTGAGTCGTGTGTGTGGGTTCATTTTTTGCCTTGCTCAGTCGTGACAAGATGCATATCAGAATCAGAAACTGTTTATTACTAAGTAACATACATTACAAGGAATTTGCCGTGGTCTGAAGGTGCTATTGTTTTGACAACAAATATGTAGAATATAAAAGGTAAAATAAAAATAAGATAAGATAAATAACAAACAGTGTAGTGACCAAAATAAAGTGTCCAGTAGGGGGTGGGTGCGTTAATGTAACGCAGGGGGGACAGGGGTGATGTACGTTAATATAACGTATAACTTGTGTTTGTGTTCGGGGGGGGGTCAATGTAAGTTCGTCAGGTTGACTGCAGAGGGGAAGAAACTGTTTTTGTGGTGGGAGGTTTTGGTCTTGATGGACCGCAGCCTCCTGCCAGAGGGGAGGGGGTCGAACAGATGGTGTCCAGGGTGGGAGGGGTCAGCAGCGATCTTCCCTGCTCTCCTCAGGGTCCTGGAGGAGTACAGGTCCTGAAGAGATGATGTTCAGCTCCCTCAGGAGCTTGACGGAGCTTGACGGACTGGTGACTGGAGGTGCAGCTGTTGGTGTACAGGGAGAAGAGTAGAGGAGAAAGAACACAGCCTTGAGGGGAGCCGATGCTGATCGTCCGCGAGTCTGAGACGTGTTTCCCCAGCTTCACGTGCTGCTTCCTGTCAGACAGGAAATCTGTGATCCACCTGCAGGTGGGGTCAGGCACGTTCAGCTGGGAGAGCTTGTCCTGAAGAAGAGCCGGGACGATCGTGTTGAAGGCAGAGCTGAAGTCCACGAACAGGATCCTGGCATAGGATCCTGCGGAGTCCAGGTGCTGGAGGATGAAGTGTAGGGCCAAGTTGACGGCGTCGTCTACAGACCTGTTGGCTCTGTAGGCGAACTGCAGGGGGTCCAGCAGAGGGTCGGTGATGGATTTGAGGTGGGACAAAACCAGGCGTTCAAATGATTTCATGACCACAGAGGTCAGGGCGACGGGTGTGTAGTCATTTAATCCTGTGGGCCCTGGTTTTTTGGGGACGGAGATGATGGTGGAGGCCTTGAAGCAGGCTGGCACGTGGCATGTCTCCAGTGAGGTGTTGAAGAGGCTCTTGGCTTGTAGTTGGTGATCTGTCTGAGCCCCCTCCACACAGAAGCAGAGTCGTTGGAGGAGAACTGGTCTTGTAGTCTCTCTGAGTACAGTCGTTTAGCTTCCCTCACCGCCTTGCTAAACTTGTACTTGGCTTCCTTAAACTCTGCTCTGTTGCCACTCTTAAACGCCTCTTCCTTTTCCAACCTCAGCTGTCGCAGTCTTTCTGTGAACCAGGGTTTGTCGTTGTTATAACTCACCCTGGTCCGAGTTGGTACGCAGCAGTCCTCACAGAAGCTGATATATGAAGTCACAACCTCTGTGTACTCATCCAGACTGTTGGTAGCAGTCCTGAAAACATCCCAGTCAGTACAGTCCAAACACGCCTTCAGGTCCTCTGCAGCTTCACTGGTCCACTTCTTCGAAGTTCTCGCAACAGACTTAGAAAGTTTTAATTTCTGCCTGTATGCAGGAATCAGGTGGACTATGTCATGGTCAGAGTGTCCCAATGCAGCGCGGGTGACGGCGTGAAAAGCGTTAATGACTGTGGTGTAACAGTGATCCAGAGTCCAAATATACAACTGAGCGCCACAGGAAATCATTCCTGCCTGTGGCCATCAAACTGTTCAACTCCTCCCTCAGAGTGTCAGACACTCAGAAGAAACAGACTGGAAATCTGGACCTGCTTCTACATATACTACCTCACTATTACTTATTCTTAAATGTCAGTGCAATACATATATGGTCAAACACAATAGTGCAATACATACAGTGCATCCGGAAAGTATTCACAGCGCTTCACTTTTTCCACATTTTGTTATGTTGCAGCCTTATACCAAAATGGATTAAATTCATTTTTTTCCTCAAAATTCTACACACAACACCCCATAATGACAACGTGAAAAAAGTTTATTTGAGATTTTTGCAAATTTATTAAAAATAAAAAACCTGAGAAATCACATGTACATAAGTATTCACAGCCTTTGCTCAATACTTTGTTGATGCACCTTTGGCAGCAATTACAGCCTCAAGTCTTTTTGAATATGATGCCACAAGCTTGGCACACCTATCTTTGGGCAGTTTCACCCATTCCTCTTTGCAGCACCTCTCAAGCTCCATCAGGTTGGATGGGAAGCGTCGGTGCACAGCCATTTTCAGATCTCTCCAGAGATGTTCAATCGGATTCAAGTCTGGGCTCTGGCTGGGCCACTCAAGGACATTCACAGAGTTGTCCTGAAGCCACTCCTTTGATATCTTGGCTGTGTGCTTAGGGTCGTTGTCCTGCTGAAAGATAAACCGTCGCCCCAGTCTGAGGTCAAGAGCGCTCTGGAGCAGGTTTTCATCCAGGATGTCTCTGTACTTTGCTGCATTCATCTTTCCCTCTATCCTGACTAGTCTCCCAGTTCCTGCCGCTGAAAAACATCCCCACAGCATGATGCTGCCACCACCATGCTTCACTGTAGGGATGGTATTGGCCTGGTGATGAGCGGTGCCTGGTTTCCTCCAAACGTGACGCCTGGCATTCACACCAAAGAGTTCAATCTTTGTCTCATCAGACCAGAGAATTTTGTTTCTCATGGTCTGAGAGTCCTTCAGGTGCCTTTTGGCAAACTCCAGGTGGGCTGCTATGTGCCTTTTACTAAGGAGTGGCTTCCGTCTGGCCACTCTACCATACAGGCCTGATTGGTGGATTGCTGCAGAGATGGTTGTCCTTCTGGAAGGTTCTCCTCTCTCCACAGAGGAACTCTGGAGCTCTGACAGAGTGACCATCAGGTTCTTGGTCACCTCCCTGACTAAGGCCCTTCTCCCCCGATTACTCAGTTTAGATGGCCGGCCAGCTCTAGGAAGAGTCCTGGTGGTTCCGAACTTCTTCCACTTACGGATGATGGAGGCCACTGTGCTCATTGGGACCTTCAAAGCAGCAGAAATTTTTCTGTAACCTTCCCCAGATTTGTGCCTCGAGACAATCCTGTCTCGGAGGTCTACAGACAATTCCTTTGACTTCATGCTTGGTTTGTGCTCTGACATGCACTGTCAACTGTGGGACCTTATATAGACAGGTGTGTGCCTTTCCAAATCATGTCCAATCAACTGAATTTACCACAGGTGGACTCCAATTAAGCTGCAGAAACATCTCAAGGATGATCAGTGGAAACAGGATGCACCTGAGCTCAATTTTGAGCTTCATGGCAAAGGCTGTGAATACTTATGTACATGTGATTTCTTAGTTTTTTATTTTTAATAAATTTGCAAAAATTTCAAAAAAACTTTTTTCACATTGTCATTATGGGGTGTTGTGTGTAGAATTTTGAGGAAAAAAATTAATTTAATCCATTTTGGAATAAGGGTGTAACATAACAAAATGTGGAAAAAGTGAAGCGCCGTGAATACTTTCCGGATGCACTGTACATATGTATATATATATATATATATATATATATATATATACACATACATACATATACATTGCTATTGTATATATTTTTTACTTTTATTTTTCATATTTGAAAATATTGTAAATGTGTATATTTTTATTTTCTATTTCTCATTTTTATATTTTTTACATACTTTCATTTCTAATTTATGCTGCTTTCTACTCTTGAATGGGAGCACCGGTACTGTACAATTTCCCCCTGGGGATCAATAAAGTATTTCTGATTCTGAATCTGATTCTGATATCCAATGTTATCCACATTCCTTTCAGTCCATTCTCTTTTCTGCTCCACAAGTGGCAAGTCCACATTGGGATGAAAATTACCCCACACAATATTTAGCCCATAATCTAACCCATTTAAACCATATTCGACTGCTACTGTATCAATATTCCAACCAAGTCCTTTACGTTGTTGTGAATATTCCCAACAACCACACAGCACATTTGTTGCAGGTTGTTCCTCATCAGATCCCTTTAACTTAACCCAATATGCTTTAAACAGTCTATGGCTCACAACGATGCCTCCTCCAACCGGGTTGCCAGACCTTGTTGCTCAAGTCACTAAACTGTAATTACAATTTGAATTGTTAATTATATATACACGCGAAAGGTTCATAATTAACAAACCAATCCTTCACTTAAAAACTAAAATGGCATCTAATCAACTGTATTCAGACATGGTTGATTACCAAAATTATTCTAGACAGATAGAGGTTTTTCTGCAGCCTGGCAACCTACAGCATCGACAATACCTCCCATTCAGTCATACACAAATGTCATGAATAAGCCATATATGACATATTTGATGAGCCAAAGAAAACTTGTTTTAATCTTATTTTATTAGATGATTAGATGCATAAAAGAAAATCTAAATTTCACAAAAATACAACACAAAATGCAAGACAACTCACATTTATCCACGTCACCTTACATCAGCATAACATTACAAATGATGGGACCTATTAATCCATTCTTGAATATATGAGATATGCACATGTATACATAAACTATAAGCATGACTGTAAACATACATGTATACAATGTTCAGTATGTACTTCAAGGCAAACATTCTCAAACGATAACTTCAATAACTCGCGTATGAGATTAATTGTTTATTTATGTACAATGCTTGTATTACAAGTTTTTCATTTCATAATAACTTCACATGACACTGCAAGAAAACAAACAGAAAATGTCTTTTGTAAGACTAAGATAGCTTTTTTGACCATTACACACATTACTGGACGTTCTTTTAACAAATCCTTCCTGTACACACACACACACATATACCATGTTAACACATTTTAGAGGTCAAAGTGCACTGCTGCTGCCATTGCAGCACAACTGAGGCAGAGGTGATTAGTTGGTCAATTATTTAAGGGAACCGTTAAGTTTGTGGCCATCATCAGTGTCTATCTTCAGGTAGTCTGACTCACCGGATGTAGGCTGTTGGGATAAGACTGCCATTGGCCAACTATTTCAGTCTGCGTGTTACCGTTTTGCAAGGGCACAGTCACTGCATCCTGGGCTTAGCGCTGTCCAAGACGATTGTGATTGGTTTAAAGAAATACAAACAAGCCAGAGCGTTTTTTTCTCCTGTCCCAGAATGATAATGGGTTGAGCTAGACCTTTCTCCGAAGTGTGGAGATAGGTCTGGCTATGTAAGCCAACTATTCTCCTATACTGGGCTGAGGACCACCATTAAGTTAGGGCGTATTGGATTGCTTTTTTTAGTGTTTAGTTCCCTCCCTCCACAGAGTGATACCTTTTTGCCCTCATTGCCATCCCAGCCTCGTAGATTGCTAACTGCAGAGCTGCTCCGGCTGGTGACTTAGAAAAGCCCTCCTCTGAGATGTAGTTTATCTTCAGGTAACCCCCCGGCCTATGCAGAGCCACTCCATGGAGGTGGGAGAAGAGCAGCGGTAAGTCACTTGTCAGCGTGTAGTGAGATACCAGCCTCAGCTCAGTGGGAATGTCTGTTTCCTCAGAGTACTCAAAAATGGCCGCCATGTATTTGGACATGTCCTGGCCCCTGGCTTTGGCTCGTCCCACCTCCTCTCCGACAAGTCTGATGGCTACATCAGAGCTGAAGGCGTTGGACCCAAAGTCCAGCCCTCTGTCTGCCTCATCTTTGTTGTCACCCTCTGGCTCTGGCTTAGGTCTGCGATTGAAGCCCCAAGAACAGATCACCAAGATAAAGTCGCTCTCCCGGATCTGACGGCAGTGCCAGGCCATACTGCCCTCCTCAGCCACGCTCAGAGAGTCCCACAGGTCCAAGCACACCTGGGAAGAACAAAGGAGAACACTGTCACGACAAAGTGTTCTAATAACACATTTTACACACCCCTATTTCATATTAAAGAAAAGATTGAAACACAGAAATTGTCAATATAATAATTAGCTTTGTAAGATGACAGTTATCCTTTTTTGTATTTCCGTCCTAGCCTTGTGGACAGTGGACCCTTGGGGGCTTACTGGGGTGGGGGGTGGGGTTTCCCATCCAGTCTACATGTGTTTTGTGGACTTGGAGAAGGCTTATGACCGTGTCCCCGGGGGGTCCTGTGAGGGGTACTGTGGGAGTATGGGGTCATCGGGGCCGTTGCTACAAGCCACCTGGTCCTTATATGTATATGTGTATATATATATATATATATACTGTATATATATATATATATAGTGCAAGCTGTATCTGTATATTCTGCACAAAAGTCAAATACGTTTTCGATGGGTGTCCCTTGTCACAGATTCTGTTTGTGATATTCATGGACAGGATCTCAAGGCACAGCCGGGAGAGGAGAGTGTTTGGTTTGGGGACTTCAGAATTGCTTCTCTGCTCTCTGCAGATGATGTGGCTCTGTTGGCTTCATCAGATTGTGACCCACAGCATGCACTGGGGCGGTTTGCAGCCGAGTGCAAAGTGGTCGTGATGAGAGTCAGCATCTCCAAGTCCGAGGACATGGTTCTCTCCTGGAAAAAGGTGGATTGCTCCCTGCCTGAGCAATCTGAGTTACTGCCTCAAGCAGGGAGTTCAAGTATCTCGGGGTCTTGTTCACAAGTGAGAGTAAAATAGAGCGTGAGATCGACCAGCGGATTGATGCGGTGTCAGCACTAATGCAGGTGTTGTATTGAACTGTTGTGGTGAAGAGGGAGCTAAGCCGGAAGGCAAAGCTTTTGATTTACCACTCGATCTACCTTCCAACCCCTAGCTATGGTCATGAGCTTTGGGTAAGGACCGAAAGAATGAGATTGGGTATACAAGCGACCGAAATGAGTTTCCTCATCAAGGTGGCTGGGGTCAGCCTTAGAGATAGGGGGAGGACCTCAAAAGGGATCCGAAGGGAGCTCGGAGTAGAGCCGCTGCTCCTTTGCATCGAAAGGAGCCAGTTGAGGTGGTTCGGGCATCTGATCAGGATGAATCCTGAGCGCCTTCCTTTGGAGGATTTCTGGACATGTCCAACTGGTAGGAGACCCCGGGTTAGACCCAGAACACGTTGGAGGGATTACATATCTCATCTGGCCTGGGAACGCCTCGAGATCTCCCTAGAAAACATTGCTAGGGAGAGGGATGTCTGGACCACCTTGGTTAGCCTGCTGCCACCGCGTGCCCGGCCCCGGATAAGCAGTAGAAAATGAATGGATGGATGTATTCATAATTTGTTTCTGCCTGTCCGATTCCACTGAATCAGCACACCTGTAGGAAAAGGCATTAGAGCCACGACATGTCATGTCCACTACCTGAGTGGCCATGTGTTGTTGTATGAAGGCCCCTAACTGCATGACAGCTTTGACATGAGCGGGCCCATCATAACTGCTGTAGCAAATCAGAAGACGAGGAGGGGTCAGCCTGTTTCTGGGCAATGCCATCACTTCCTCCTGAGTCCCGCTTTCTTGATGCTGCTTGATAACATCTGAATGGATGAAAATAAGAAATCTGGTTGTATTTCACATCATGCCAGTAATGGAAAAGACAGAACAGAGGTACAAGAAAGGTTCTCTGTCAAATGGTGTAAAATGGATTATTATCATGACTTATTTTGATTAGCTTTCATGAAATGCAAGCAGTGATTTTACATGAAGTATTTGGTTTGTCTTCGCACCTGGTTTTATGTCAAGTTTCTTCATCTGCAGCTTGGGCCTCCTCCTGGTGAGAGCAGCCAGTAAGACTACAAGTATGGCTACCACAGCCAGGCCCAGTGGAAGCATCAAAGCCCAGGAGAGAGTGACAGAGAGTTGCAAGGCACCTTCTGAGGAGTGGGGAGTTGTGATTACATGATAATTCAGTGACAGACCTTAAAGAAGTAGTTTGACATTTTGGAAAATGCGTTACTAATTACTGCCGAGAGTTAAAATGAGATGATTGATACCACTGTCATGCCTGTGTGCTAATTATGGAGCTAGAGCTGGGAGTAGATTATTTTAGTTTAGCATAAAGACTGGAAGCATAATAAGAATATTTCCCCAAATTCCAAAGTATTACTTAAAGGGATGAAAGACTGATGGGATTGATCACACATGTATTAAATATACACAGACTGTATTCATGGTCCAACAGACACTTAAATATTATATCACTTATATCTCCACAACAAAATGAAAAGAGAGGTTTGCATAGCACCTACTATGATGCATAGTGATTGTGTGGATCAGCAGCAATAAAACAACCTCCCCCACCTTTTTGAATGTGCATGACTTGAACACTGAATGTTTTCCTCACTGCATCCACTTCGTTAGCTGCAATCTGTGAAACAAGAAATGTTGAGCATGACAGTTCATTCTTGACCTTGTAGATTGACAAAATAAACTTCTTTTGGGGGCCACTTGGGGGCAGCGCAACAAGCTGTAAACAAAACACTGACACATCACCTTATAAAGTTGATATATCGACTGTGTTGGCTAACAGCCTATTTATCCAGAAGACATGGAGCAACATTAGCATTAATTTGGGGTTGTGATGATGAATGCAAGTCCAATATTCACTCTCCTTTTATCTCTGTTTTGCTCTCCACCAGCTCTTGAGGGGAAATATCTGGCTAAATGCTAAATGCCGATGGTTGAAAATTAATGCATAAAATATATAGATAGTCCATATAATACATATTTTTTGAGACTGGTATTTCAATATAATTTATTAAACACAAAGCCCCTGAGATTAGGTTGAAAACAGTTGTAGTTTTATATATTATGCAATCAGTGTTAAGGATAGAATAGTTATAATCCACTTTTATTTTACCTCACAAGTGTAATTGGTTCCTTCTTGAAGGCCATTCAGCTGATAGCTGTGATGAGTTTTGTTGTTGGTGGAATTCTAAGGAAATTAAATACAAGTATTCAGTTCACTTAATTATCAAATAGTTCCGTAATACACATAATAGAAGCAAGGCATTGGCAAAATATAAAGCTGCAGAAGTTGAAACAACTCACAGGTGTTATGTCTGTGTATTTCATTATGCCGTTTGCGTAACACAGTGAGAAGTAGCTTCTGATGCCCAGGTTCGGGGGAGCCAGGTTAAAGGTCACTATGATGGCAGTCCCTTCATGTTGGACCTCAATATATTTGGGATACCAGTCTACAACCAGACCATAAAATATTGACATGATGTCAAGCTGATCATAAGAAGAAATGGTAACGCTTCATTTTACAGGTCCGCAAATTTCATGATAAGTAGGTGATAATTACATGCATACATACATTTCAAGGAAAGTAATACGAAGTTAACTGATATCTAGATAGTTCCTACTAGCTAAACCCTGTTCCGTTGCCATCTCATCTGTCTCCGGTTCTGGTGCCCATTCCGGCGCCACTCCCCCACTGGGTCCCCCCACCCCGGACTTGAAAACCTTCTCCTCCTGCAGGGCCAAAGCTCCTGTGCTAGCTTCCAGACCCTTGTCGGTAGCACAGGGAAGACTTTGTTTTCCTCCTGGGCAGATCGACTTCAGGGCTAACCCCCTTCACTTTTACCCAACAGCTGGGAAGCAAAACGCAGGAATTTCTTGGTTATTGAAGAGCTGCAGCATTTATTCATGGATTGATAGATTTTCAGCAAGTTTAACTTTTGTGAAAAATCGAACCGCAACTGCTTATTAGGAAAGAGCACAATATAATTCTTAAATAATTTTGCAGTAATTTTGGACACATTTAGGGGTAATTTGGGGATAATTTCAAAGAAATTTCAAATACGTAACTTGCTAATTATCACCTACTTTCCATGAAATTTGTGGACCTGTAAATTGAAGCATTACCGAAGAAGGAAAACATTTATTGTTATACCAGACTTTATTTGGGAACTATGAGAAATTCTCACCTTTTTTGCACTGCTCAAGACCGTTCTTCTCTGCACATGCTGCAAAACCAGCGCATATTACTATAAATTCACCATTGTTTTGACAATAGTCTTACTGAAAGATATATGATGAAAAGGGCAAAGTTTAGAGAGCAGAGAGCTTTCTGGGGACAGAGCAGGAGATGTCATTATATGTACAGTAAATAAGCCAAGAGAAGGAGGGATTTAGATTTTGAAGGTTACCCTGAAGCAACCACAAAGTTCACTGAAACTGTGTGTGTGTGTGTGTGTGTGTGCTTTATGAGATAATATCTAGTCTAGAGCTTAAAGTAGTCTTACAGCGTGTGGAAAAGATCTTGCTGTGGTAGAACCTCTCCCACTCCTCAGGCACTGGCAGAGCCATGACGGTAACAGCATACTGGGACCCAAGGGAGAGGCCGGGGAAAGGGTCTGACTTGTACACCTGCAGAATTCAGTGGCAATTATGACTTCAAACACACTGCACACTTATCTGATAAGCTGAGATAAGAGTTTTTGACATATTCTTTATTAGTGGTTAAATAGAACGGCTTTCTCATACAAAGTCTCATATATATTGCTGTTATATATTATATATATTCATCCATCTATTTGCTATACCCACTTATCCTTGAGAGTCACAGGGGGGCTACAGCCAATCCCAGCTGACATATGTTTATCAACACTTTCCCCAAAGAATTGTTGAGTCGAGTTGCCATTTTATGTGATGTGACGTTGTGTGTTTTTGATTGAATTTGAACTTTTTACTTACTTTTTTGTAGGATGATTTGATTTGAGCATATGCAGATTTGGATATGAGACTTGGACTTGGTTATGGTCAGATTTGCCTCCCAGAGTACCAGAATACTAGTACAGAGTGGTCATTGCAGCCTGTAGCTCTGGTACTAACTTGTGGTTCTTTCATGAAACATTTACCATTAAATAGATATCACGTTTTTTAAAACATGATCCCTGTCTTTCATAGGCAACAATATGGTGTTTATGCATTGCAGTTCTTAAAAGTCACTTGTTGGTTTAACACTTGCTACACTTTAACAATTTCACACTTTTCTTTATTGTATGATGACGCCTCAAGGACATGTATGGATGTGTTAATGACCTTTGGTATGGTCCAGAATACTTAAATAATCTGTTGATTTCATGAGTCTGTTCTTAAAGCTGTGTTATTATTGGTTCTGTTAGTTAAATTATAAAGCTTGTATGTAAGGTGAAGCATGCTTTAGTGAAGTAATGCTAGATTAAAGCTGCATTTCATGTGTGATTTGTGCTATTTTCCAATGCTTTATGCGAATACATATTTCATATACATATTCTATAGGTGAGTTCAAATGCTCACCTATAGGACTCCATTAGAGATTGTCATTAAGTTGAGTTAAAAGGGTTAAAAAGTGGTATTTGAGTATAAATGATAGTAATGCTAATTCATTTTCAATCTAAAGCATATAATCCAAGGAAAATTGTAAAGCTATTGTGACATATTCCATCAGGATGTTAAAGTAAATGGACTCAAATGGTCTCACATATATAGTGCTTTTCAACCTTCATGGTTCCCACAGTTTTGGAGCTACAGCACTGTGTGTCATCTATAAAGGTTTTGTGAAGAGTTAGACCATCATTCAGCCAGGGATGCTATAGGACATAGTTTTTACATGTAAAACAATTAACACAATATACGTTATATTAACGTACATCACCCCTGTCCCCACTGCGTTACATTAACGCACCCACCCCCTACTGGACACTTTATCTGGACACTTTACTTTATTCTGGTCACTGCACTGTTGTTATTTATCTTATCTTATTTTTTATTTTTATTTTTATTCTTATTCTTATTTTAGCTTTTATATTCTACTTATTTGTTATCAAAACAATAGCACCTTCAGACCACAGCAAATTCCTTGTAATGTATGTTACTTGGCAATAAACAGTTTCTGATTCTGATTCTGATTCTGATTACAGAAACCGAAATGAAGCAGGTGGATAGCAACTTGTTGCCTAGTAATGGGCAAATTGCACTAATCTGTTTCTAATATGTCAGACATAAAATGCATCGTCGTGGGACATAGTGACGCAAATATCTCTTCTTTGAAACTGGCAGATTACATATAAAATTAGACAGATGAGTTGTGTACACAGGGTTGAGCAAAAATGATTTGTTTCAAAAACAAAATCAGCCCCATACAACCTATAGTTATCAAAATAAGGGTTATTAGAAACCTCACCGTTTTCATCGTTTACCAAGTCAAACACAGTAATGTGTGTTCCTTTCATTGGATTAAGTGTTAATGTGGTTTAAATGTATGCATGTGGAGTTCCCACCGTTGTGAGCATGTCCAATGGTGTATGGTGTCATAGTCCTTCAGGACATTCTCATAACAAAAGGCTAAATAACAGACTTCCTGTGACGTTGCCTCTCGTGTGATAATTACAGCTTTTGAATGATCTTGATGAGCTTGATAAAATCATAAGGGCATATTTTCAGTTTTTCTGAAGGATGATGTCACTGTTATCCCACCCAAAATATAACATAATTTCATAAACACCAGGTCATAATGTGAGAGTATGTCCAGAAGCTAAAAGATACTGGCTGCTGGTGTGTCTTCCCAGGGGAAAGTCTTTGGTCTTTGGGGTGGGAAAGATTTAAGATCCACTCCCTGATGAAATAATCTGTAATCAAAATGTAAATGTATTTATATTCAAAGTATTGCTTAGTTGTTTGTTGTTGAGAACTGCTTTTAACAAGAATTTGCGTTAAAAGTGGCATTCTAGGCAGAAAAAGAAGCACAGACCAAAGCGAGCGGGGCCCTTCCTACCCTTTGAGCATGTGAAGCCGGGATGGAGAGGTTACGGTGGAAGAGAAAGAGCTGACAGGCAACACCAGACCCTCCCAAAGCCTGGAGGGACACCTGAAAGCCTCGCAGGAAGGCGATGCCTGCAGCAAACACAAAAGGACAGCGTGAAGTCAGTGTCACGGACTCGGCAAGCCATCATCTAAGTTGCATACAAACTCCAAAGTCAAATGCATGTGTGTGCTGCTTGTGTTACACCAGTTCAGTGCATGCTCAATTAAACTTTTAACAAGAAAGTCTGTTATACTGTCACCTGTCAAAGCCTGGAATAATTCAACGAGCTGTCTCTCATACCTGTACTTAGAAGCATTCTCATAATGCAAGGCATAATTTTCGCCTTTCAAAAATAATTCACTGTATGTCACCTGAAGTAAATCTTCTTTATGTCAAACCCTGATATGACAAATTATTTGGGGGACGTAACTCCTGCCTGACATGGTATTTTAATTTCAAAACTGGCTACAGTCTTAAAAACTGACCAAACAACTGTATGACTTTCGCCCCAATTTAAAGACATGCTATGTATCCTTATCACAACCGCATACAGAAATTGGCTTTAGAATATAGGATGAGAGTATTTCGTTGTCAATCTGTATCAACATACCATAGTAACAGGGCTTCCAGGAGACAACCATTGTGTCATATTTGGGGTTTGGCTCATGTACAAACTCAATCTTCACATCATTTGGTGCTTGGACATAGTGCTGACAGATTTTAGGGTCTCCTTCTCCTAGCAACTCAAAACATGGCCATGGAATACAACCTGAGGAGAAATAACAATGACACATAGAATATCAAAGTGTTTTGCTGCAAAAGACATTCTCAGTACATGATGATTTCTTGACAGTGCACAAGTCAGCAATCAATACATTTCTGGATATCTAATATGAAAGGAAACAGGATGTTTTAGCAAGACCGGGCTACAGTCATGCTAACGGCTATGAGGTTGTACTTGTTAGCATGCATGGATAAGCGTAAATACAGTAAGATTGTTATTCACGTCGGCGGTAATGACTCCCGGTTACGCCAATCGGAGGTCACTAAAATTAACGTGGAGTCGGTGTGTTCGTTTGCAAAAACTATGTCGGACTCCGTAGTTTTCTCTGGGCCCCTTCCCAATTTGACCAGTGATGACATGTTTAGCCGCATGTCATCATTCAACCGCTGGCTGTCGAGGTGGTGTCCAGCAAACGATGTGGGCTTCGTAGATAATTGGCGGACTTTCTGGAGGAGACCTGGTCTGATGAGGAGAGACGGCATTCATCCCACTTTGGATGGAGCGGCTCTCATATCTAGAAATCTGACCGACTTTATTAGTGAACCAAAACCGTGACAACCCAGAGTCCAGACCAGGATGCAGAGTCGCAGTCCTACACGCTTCTCTGCGCTTCCATTAGAGCAGTTACCCACCCAAAACCCCATAATGACTGTGTCTCCCCCCCGACCACTTAAATTAATTCAATCAAAATTAAACAGGAGAGCAGTCATTAATAAAAACCTAATAAAAATTAAGACCACCACTGCTATAGGACAAAACAATAGGAAAATTAAGTGTGGACTGTTAAATATCAGATCTCTGTCATCTAAAGCTGTATTAGTAAACAAGCTAATATCAGATAATCATTTTGATCTACTGTGCTATTATTACAGCTATTATTACAGCTGTAACTACTATCATCAGTCATATTTCCATTATTATTATAATTATAGCTGCTATTTCTACTGCTAGTCCGTCTGTCGGTCTGTCTATCTGTGTCTTTATGTCTATCTCTCTCTCTGTCTCTTTCTGTCTGTCTGTCTGTCTCTCCCCCTCTCTCTTTCTCCCTCCCTCTCTATGTCTCTCTCTCTCTCCCTCTCTCTCTCTTTCTCAAACCCAACCGGTCAAAGCAGATGACCGCCCACCTAGAGTCTGGTTCTGCTTGAGGTTTCTGCCTCTTAAAAGGAAGTTTTTCCTTGCCATTGTCGCCAAAGTGCTTGCTCATGGTGGGAACTGTTGGGTCTCTGTAATAACATTATATTATTATTATTATCAAAGTGTTTTTATTGAATTTTCTGTTCAAACAACAAACATCCCATTCAAAAAAAAAAAATAAATAAAATAAAAAAAATAAAATAAAATAAAATAAAAAAAAGACAGCAGGACTCAAAACATACATCTCAAATACAGGTCTAAACCACAGACAAAACAGTAACAAGACATACCATACTAATATCAGACATCAGACATACCCATCACCCATGTGGGAAGGGAAGGGAAGGAGGGGGGGGGGGGTCAAAAGCTGCCATCTATGTTGGGGCTAATTAGAACTCATGTTCAAAGTAGGAAATAAAAGGCTGCCAGACCGTAGAGTACTTCTTAGTGTTGCCCTGCAAGGTGAATCTAATATGTTCTAATTTAAGGTGTGCCATCACCTCTTCTACCCATCGTTTATGGGATGGCGGTGTCGCCTTTATCCAGTTAAGTAGGATCAATCTCCTAGCCAGCAATGAAGAGAATGCTATTGTTTTCCTTTGAGAGATTGTTAGTGGCGCTTCCCTTGGTGTCACACCAAAGATGGCTGTCAGAGGGCCGGGCTCTATATCTTTGTTATAGATTGACGAGAAAGTTCTAAAAATTCTGGCCCAGAACTCTTTCAGCTTGGGACAGGACCAGAACATATGACCTATATTGGCTGGCACCTGTTTACATCTAGGGCAAGTCGGATCAGCCCCCTGATACATTCTTGCCAGTTTGTCCCTTGAGAAATGAAGTCTGTGTAAGACCTTAAACTGTATCAATCCATGTCTAACACATACAGAAGAAGAGTGTATTAGTTCCACTGCCCGTCTCCAGTCAACATCTGATATGTCCAATTCTAACTCTTCCTCCCACTTCCTTTGTAAGATATCAAGGGATGGGGAAGCCACCTTCTGGATGCTCACATAGAGCGTGGAAACCGTCCCTTTAAGAGTTGGATTCATGTCTAGCAGCCCATCTATCCATCCACTCCGCGGCAACTCAAGGGATGAGGCGAATGTCTTTTTCACAAAATCTCGAACCTGAAAATATCTTAAGTAATTCGTCTTTGAGGGGATTCCATATTCCTTCTCCAACTGAGCAGCAGACATGAAAACACCACCTTTAAAAAGATTTTTGACGCATTCCACCCCAGCTCTATACCATTCCCTAAATGCTGTTCCCCCAAGGGCCGGGGAGAATAAGTGATTGCCATAGACGGGAGCAGACAGGAGGGCGTTTCTATTTTTAAAATGTGTTCTGAATTGGACCCAGATTTTGATAGAGTCACATACAACAGGGTTGTTTGTGTAAAGGTGTTTGCTTAAGGGCAGAGGAGCGCAGACCAGGGAGCATAGGGACACCGGGCTAGATGCATATCTTTCCATATGTACCCACACTGGAGTTTCATCGTCATCCAACTTTGAGACCCAAAACAACACCTTATGTATATTAGCAGCCCAATAATAGTGCATATAATTTGGTAGGGCCAGGCCTCCCTCTTCCCTCTGTCTCTCAAGGAACTCCCTTCTTATCCGGGGGACTTTTTTTTCCCAGATAAAGGTGGATGTACATTTATTCAGTTCTTTAAAAAATGACTTCGGTATGAAAATTGGTACCGTCTGGAATAAATAGAGGAACCGTGGCATTATGTTCATTTTAACAGAATTTATCTTCCCTGCTAATGATAGGGGGAGGGATGACCACCTTTCCATATCTAATTTTGCCGTATCCAATGTTACTTTAAAATTATGATTAAATAAATCTTTATACCTCCTTGTTACATTGATACCTAAATAGGTAAACTTATCCTTATTTGTTGTAAAGGGATAGGCCTGGAATGAAAGTTTCCTCGCCTGTTTATTAATTGGGAAAAGGACACTTTTTCCCAGGTTAATTTTATAACCCGACACCCTCCCATAGTCTTCGATAATACCAAGAGCTACCGGGATGTTCGTGACAGGATTCGACAGGAAGAGGAGGAGGTCATCAGCGTATAAAGACAACTTATGAATTTGCGTGCCCCTGTGTATTCCCCCGAGCTCAGCAGCATGCCTCAGCATTATTGCGAGGGGCTCAATTGCCACATCAAAGAGCATGGGCGACAAGGGGCAACCCTGCCTTGTCCCCCGAAACAGAGGAAAAGGTTCAGATATTATATTGTTTGTTCTTACCATAGCCTGGGGGTTCGCATAAATTATCTCAATCCACGAGCGAAATTTAGGACCGAATCCGAATCTCTCGAGGGCCGTGAACAGATAGAAATACTCTATTCTATCAAAGGCTTTGTGGGCATCCAGGGAGATCACAATCTCAGGCTCAATGTTATCTTCAGCAGTGTATATCACATTAAACAAGCGACGGAGATTACTGGAAAGTTGTCTACCAGCAACAAACCCTGTCTGGTCAGGATGAATTATTTTACTTATAACAAGCTCAATCCTAGCCGCCAATATTTTGGCCAATATCTTATAATCACAGCCAAGTAGACTCACTGGGCGGTATGATTCACATTTAAGTGGGTCTTTATTTTTCTTAAGGAGTACAGAGATCAAAGCCTGTGACATTGTTTGAGGCAAAGCTTTTTTATCAAGGACCTCCCTATATACTCCACAAAGCAGGGGTATCAGTTTAGAAGCGAATGTTTTATAAAACTCACTTGGGAACCCATCAGGGCCCGGCGCTTTGCCTGTCTTCATATTCCGAATCGCATTCTCTATCTCCCTAGCCGTCATGGGTCCCTCTAATCTATCCCTATCTGCGTCATCTAGGGATGGTATTTCCAGATTTTCAAAAAAATTTTTCACTCGTTCCTTGTCATCTGTTTCTGAAGTATACAGATCCTTATAAAAAGATTTAAATTGGTCGTTAATACCCTTCTGATCTATAATTTTGTTTCCCAGGTTATCTCCTATCTGTACTATCCTGCCAGCAGCTGCTGATTGCTTCAACTGGTAGCTCAGGAGCTTACCCGCACGCTCACCATGCTCATAGAGATCCTGTCTTGACCTAAGATATAGATCCTCCTCACATTGACTTATCAAGACATCATATTCAGTTTGGAGCAAAATCCGCTTTCTATGTAGCTCCTCAGAGGGAGTCATAGAATTTGCCAGGTCAACTTCTTTTATTGCTTTTATTAATTCCGTGGTACGTTTCATCTTTCTCTTCCTTTCACCAGCACTGTATGAAATTATTTGTCCTCGTAAATAAGCTTTTAAGGATTCCCACAGAGTGCCATTACTTATATCAGGGGTATCATTAAGTTCTAAGAAAAAGACTATTTGCGAGTTTATGAATTTTGTAAAATCATCATCTGCCAATAGCCTGCTATTAAGGCGCCACATTCTCTGAGGTGGCGTATTCTCAGGAAAGTGAAGTTTCAACATGACCGGGCTGTGATCAGATATTACTATACCAGTGTATTCTACATCTGTTACTATAGAAGTCAGTTTATTATCTAATAAGAAATAGTCAATTCTAGTATATGTTTGATGTGGTGGGGAGTAAAAGGAGTACTGTCTGGAGGTTGGGTTTATGAATCTCCATGGATCAAACACACCATATGCTTTACAAAAAGAGTTAATGCATTGTGCTGATTTACTTAATACATTGGATGTTGGGCTAGAGCGGTCCAAGGTTGAGTCTAGGACACAGTTTAGGTCTCCCCCTAGAATCAGATTATGAGCGTCCAAATTAGGCAGTAATGAGAATAAGTCCTTAAAAAATTGAACATTATCCCAATTGGGTGCGTATATGTTTGCCAACACCACTGGCATATTGAATAATTTTCCAACCACAATAACATATCGACCATGTTTATCTTTTATAGTAGTTGTTTCTACGAATTGTACATTCCTGTGTATAAGGATGGCCACTCCTCGACTCTTACTATTGAAATTTGAGTGATAAATCTGATTGAATCCCCCCCTACAAAGCTTGAGGTGGTCCTTGTTCAACAAATGCGTCTCCTGTAAGTAAACTATCTCCGCTCCCTGGTCTCTCAAATGCGAAAATATCTTACTCCGTTTAGCCGGCTTATTGATCGCCCTTACGTTCCAGCTCATCAATTTTGTGTCCATTCTGCTCGCATCCATGTTTGGTGCCATGTCAGGAGTCCGCAGCCCGGAATCACCATTGCACCCCTATGATACCCACTTTCCGGATCACACCTTGAAGATTTGGCAGCAAAAACAAAAAGGTTAAAAGGAGAGGGTCTGGGGAGGGAGGGGGGGGTGTCACACACACAGACACAGCTAACACATAACACATTACATATATGAACGCTAACACAGTGCTCTTTAACGAGCTCTCTCGTGGCCAACCGGTCCATCATCCTCCTACACACCAAGCCTACCGTGTGCGGCTCCGTGTATATCACCCCCTAACCTTAAAAGTATAACATCACCCCTTTGACTTAATCACCTCATGGGAAAAACAAACAGAGGGAGCTCTCAAGAGCAAGATCCTAAATAATGTAAAATATTAAAAATAGAAATAAAAGGCAATACCATAGGCAGTAGGCAACAATAGCCAAGGGGGAAAAATCAATTCTTAAACCTTGAATAAGACAAAACAATAATATGACAGGGCAACCGTAGCTCCTAGGATGGGATGAGAATTATATATCTATATACAAAGAAAAAAAAAATATATATATACATACACCCAGCAATATATGTGAGTGCATGTGCATATCCCCACTTAAATACACACTGAAACAAATATTTCTTTGTCAATATTGTCAAATCTAGTCAACAAAATCCTGCTTGCAGTAGTCATCCCATTTCAACAGTGTAAGCATGTGTACATTTCTACTTAGCCAAGCTGAAACCAGTCTATATGCTTCACCCAGGGTTCAGTTTCTTCTTGATGTAATCCACGGCGTCTTTTGGGCTCTCGAAGATTTTCGTTTGCCCTCCTTCTGGCGTAATCACCAGGGTTGCCGGGTAACGCAGCCCATATCTGATCCCCGTGCAGGCCCGCAGGAGGCTTCTTGCTTCTTTGAAGGCTGCTCTCTTACTGTTTACCTCCTGGGTGTAGTCCGGGAAGATGTGAATCTGTCCGCTCCGACCCTCCGGTGTTCTCTCCATTTCTCTCGCCTTCTTCATTATCTCCTCTTTCTCTGTAAAGTAGTGACATCTCACGACGAACGCTCTCGGCGGAACTCCGTTCCCGTCTCGTCTCGCGCCGAGTGTCCGGTGTGCTCGATCAAGCGTCGGTGTTACTGCTAGTCCCAACTTGTCTTTCAGCAAGCCCGCCATAAAGTCTGACGGCTTTTTGCCCGTCTCGGCCCCTTCTCTTACCCCCACGACACGTATGTTGTTGCGTCGTGATCGTGCCTCGAGGTCTTCACTCCGTCCCCTCAGCTTCAGTACCTCCTTCTCCATTTCTTTCAGTTTTGTCTCAATGTTGGTTATGCTGTCAGACTGACCATTCAATATTTCATCCACCTCTTTTTTCCGTTCGTCCATCCTATTAGCCAAACTGCTAGTATGATCGCTAATCAGCCTCACCTCCCCACGTAGCAACTCAAACTGAGCTTTAGCATTCTCTTCCACGCTCCTAGCCCATTTTTCCATCTCGGCCTTCGTCTCTTTCCTTCCTTTCTCTACTTCTTCTTTGCACCTCACGATCTCGGTCTTTGTCTCCTCCCTGTATTTCGTATTCTCAACGTTGCCGTTTTTAATCTCGGACATCATATCCTTAGCCCACTGAGGCATGTCGTCGGCACGTGTTAGGCTAATATCACCCTTGCTAGCCGAGGAGGTCAAGTTGCTAACCACCGGCGGCTTTTCTCCGCCCGTTCGAGTCGATCTGGAGGTCATTTTCGGTCGTAAACTGCACTGAGAACGCACTCGTTCACTCCCAAAACAGAATCTTATTCGTCCAGCCCCCCCAAAATGATACAAATATGGCGATATTAATATTTTTGACTACTTTTACACGGAGCCTCCGCACACACGTCTTCACACGGCAAAGCACATCCGGAAGTCTTCCTGTAATAACATTATAAAGAGTCGGTCTAGACCTGCTCTATTTGTAAAGTGTCATGAGATGACTTTTGTTGTGATTTGGCGCTATATAAATAAAATTGAATTGAATTGAATTGAAAAGAAATATTTCATTAAGAATATCTGTCCTAAATGATGATCTGCCAGATCTCATGCTTGTTAGTGCTGCAAAGCTGTCAGATGCAATAACAGTGTTATTTATTTCCTTCTCTTCTATCCACTGCAAGGCCAATAATATTGCCAATAGCTCTGAGGTATATACTGACAAGTGGTCTGACACTCTTTTCCTAATATATGATTCAGTCACTCGGATATAAGCTGCTGCACCTGCACACCCTGTAACAGGATCTTTGGAGCCATCTGTGAATATGAACACAGAGTCTGAAAAATGCTGATCAAACTTTGCGGCATACTGAAAGTTGCTTTGACTTGTCCTTCAATTGCTGCTGTATATTGAGGTCTATACTTGGCAAGGAGAACAACCAGGGAAGAATGGAAGAAATTGAAACTGTGGGGCTGTACTGTAATTGATGGCCTTTGCATCACCAATCCACCCAAAACTTTTGTCTCATTATGTTCCCAGCATTCTGTTAAAACACTTTTGGCAGGATGTGTCATGTCTCGTCATTTACGTTAAGTTACCGTTTTTGTCTCGTTTAGTCATGTTGTCTTGTCATTTCCTGTTTTATTTTGTAGTATTGTGTGCCCTCTCGTTTCAGAACATTTTACTTCCTGCCCTCGTGTTTCCCGCCTTTGTGATTGTCAGTCCCCCTGATTGTTTCCACCTGTGTTCACTCACCTCATGTTTAAATAGTCTGCGTCTCCCTTTGTCTTGTGGCAGTTTGTCTTGTCCTCAGTGCCATGATAACCAGCGGTAATTCCATGTCAAGATTTCCTGTTAGTCCCTGTGTGAGTTGTTTCAGTGTTCTTGTTAATTTGTTCACTTTACTGTCTTGTTTTTCCTAGTTTTGTTCCTCCACTTTTTGGGAGTGATTTTCTGTTGTTAACTTTGTAGATATCTCTTGCTTTGTCAAGCTTCATATTTTGTTATAAATAAATACTCTTTATTATATATTTGTACTTTGTTTGAGTCGTGTGTGTGGGTTCATTTTTTGCCTTGCTCAGTCGTGACAAGATGCATATCAGAATCAGAAACTGTTTATTACTAAGTAACATACATTACAAGGAATTTGCCGTGGTCTGAAGGTGCTATTGTTTTGACAACAAATATGTAGAATATAAAAGGTAAAATAAAAATAAGATAAGATAAATAACAAACAGTGTAGTGACCAAAATAAAGTGTCCAGTAGGGGGTGGGTGCGTTAATGTAACGCAGGGGGGACAGGGGTGATGTACGTTAATATAACGTATAACTTGTGTTTGTGTTCGGGGGGGGGTCAATGTAAGTTCGTCAGGTTGACTGCAGAGGGGAAGAAACTGTTTTTGTGGTGGGAGGTTTTGGTCTTGATGGACCGCAGCCTCCTGCCAGAGGGGAGGGGGTCGAACAGATGGTGTCCAGGGTGGGAGGGGTCAGCAGCGATCTTCCCTGCTCTCCTCAGGGTCCTGGAGGAGTACAGGTCCTGAAGAGATGATGTTCAGCTCCCTCAGGAGCTTGACGGAGCTTGACGGACTGGTGACTGGAGGTGCAGCTGTTGGTGTACAGGGAGAAGAGTAGAGGAGAAAGAACACAGCCTTGAGGGGAGCCGATGCTGATCGTCCGCGAGTCTGAGACGTGTTTCCCCAGCTTCACGTGCTGCTTCCTGTCAGACAGGAAATCTGTGATCCACCTGCAGGTGGGGTCAGGCACGTTCAGCTGGGAGAGCTTGTCCTGAAGAAGAGCCGGGACGATCGTGTTGAAGGCAGAGCTGAAGTCCACGAACAGGATCCTGGCATAGGATCCTGCGGAGTCCAGGTGCTGGAGGATGAAGTGTAGGGCCAAGTTGACGGCGTCGTCTACAGACCTGTTGGCTCTGTAGGCGAACTGCAGGGGGTCCAGCAGAGGGTCGGTGATGGATTTGAGGTGGGACAAAACCAGGCGTTCAAATGATTTCATGACCACAGAGGTCAGGGCGACGGGTGTGTAGTCATTTAATCCTGTGGGCCCTGGTTTTTTGGGGACGGAGATGATGGTGGAGGCCTTGAAGCAGGCTGGCACGTGGCATGTCTCCAGTGAGGTGTTGAAGAGGCTCTTGGCTTGTAGTTGGTGATCTGTCTGAGCCCCCTCCACACAGAAGCAGAGTCGTTGGAGGAGAACTGGTCTTGTAGTCTCTCTGAGTACAGTCGTTTAGCTTCCCTCACCGCCTTGCTAAACTTGTACTTGGCTTCCTTAAACTCTGCTCTGTTGCCACTCTTAAACGCCTCTTCCTTTTCCAACCTCAGCTGTCGCAGTCTTTCTGTGAACCAGGGTTTGTCGTTGTTATAACTCACCCTGGTCCGAGTTGGTACGCAGCAGTCCTCACAGAAGCTGATATATGAAGTCACAACCTCTGTGTACTCATCCAGACTGTTGGTAGCAGTCCTGAAAACATCCCAGTCAGTACAGTCCAAACACGCCTTCAGGTCCTCTGCAGCTTCACTGGTCCACTTCTTCGAAGTTCTCGCAACAGACTTAGAAAGTTTTAATTTCTGCCTGTATGCAGGAATCAGGTGGACTATGTCATGGTCAGAGTGTCCCAATGCAGCGCGGGTGACGGCGTGAAAAGCGTTAATGACTGTGGTGTAACAGTGATCCAGAGTCCAAATATACAACTGAGCGCCACAGGAAATCATTCCTGCCTGTGGCCATCAAACTGTTCAACTCCTCCCTCAGAGTGTCAGACACTCAGAAGAAACAGACTGGAAATCTGGACCTGCTTCTACATATACTACCTCACTATTACTTATTCTTAAATGTCAGTGCAATACATATATGGTCAAACACAATAGTGCAATACATACAGTGCATCCGGAAAGTATTCACAGCGCTTCACTTTTTCCACATTTTGTTATGTTGCAGCCTTATACCAAAATGGATTAAATTCATTTTTTTCCTCAAAATTCTACACACAACACCCCATAATGACAACGTGAAAAAAGTTTATTTGAGATTTTTGCAAATTTATTAAAAATAAAAAACCTGAGAAATCACATGTACATAAGTATTCACAGCCTTTGCTCAATACTTTGTTGATGCACCTTTGGCAGCAATTACAGCCTCAAGTCTTTTTGAATATGATGCCACAAGCTTGGCACACCTATCTTTGGGCAGTTTCACCCATTCCTCTTTGCAGCACCTCTCAAGCTCCATCAGGTTGGATGGGAAGCGTCGGTGCACAGCCATTTTCAGATCTCTCCAGAGATGTTCAATCGGATTCAAGTCTGGGCTCTGGCTGGGCCACTCAAGGACATTCACAGAGTTGTCCTGAAGCCACTCCTTTGATATCTTGGCTGTGTGCTTAGGGTCGTTGTCCTGCTGAAAGATAAACCGTCGCCCCAGTCTGAGGTCAAGAGCGCTCTGGAGCAGGTTTTCATCCAGGATGTCTCTGTACTTTGCTGCATTCATCTTTCCCTCTATCCTGACTAGTCTCCCAGTTCCTGCCGCTGAAAAACATCCCCACAGCATGATGCTGCCACCACCATGCTTCACTGTAGGGATGGTATTGGCCTGGTGATGAGCGGTGCCTGGTTTCCTCCAAACGTGACGCCTGGCATTCACACCAAAGAGTTCAATCTTTGTCTCATCAGACCAGAGAATTTTGTTTCTCATGGTCTGAGAGTCCTTCAGGTGCCTTTTGGCAAACTCCAGGTGGGCTGCTATGTGCCTTTTACTAAGGAGTGGCTTCCGTCTGGCCACTCTACCATACAGGCCTGATTGGTGGATTGCTGCAGAGATGGTTGTCCTTCTGGAAGGTTCTCCTCTCTCCACAGAGGAACTCTGGAGCTCTGACAGAGTGACCATCAGGTTCTTGGTCACCTCCCTGACTAAGGCCCTTCTCCCCCGATTACTCAGTTTAGATGGCCGGCCAGCTCTAGGAAGAGTCCTGGTGGTTCCGAACTTCTTCCACTTACGGATGATGGAGGCCACTGTGCTCATTGGGACCTTCAAAGCAGCAGAAATTTTTCTGTAACCTTCCCCAGATTTGTGCCTCGAGACAATCCTGTCTCGGAGGTCTACAGACAATTCCTTTGACTTCATGCTTGGTTTGTGCTCTGACATGCACTGTCAACTGTGGGACCTTATATAGACAGGTGTGTGCCTTTCCAAATCATGTCCAATCAACTGAATTTACCACAGGTGGACTCCAATTAAGCTGCAGAAACATCTCAAGGATGATCAGTGGAAACAGGATGCACCTGAGCTCAATTTTGAGCTTCATGGCAAAGGCTGTGAATACTTATGTACATGTGATTTCTTAGTTTTTTATTTTTAATAAATTTGCAAAAATTTCAAAAAAACTTTTTTCACATTGTCATTATGGGGTGTTGTGTGTAGAATTTTGAGGAAAAAAATTAATTTAATCCATTTTGGAATAAGGGTGTAACATAACAAAATGTGGAAAAAGTGAAGCGCCGTGAATACTTTCCGGATGCACTGTACATATGTATATATATATATATATATATATATATATATATATACACATACATACATATACATTGCTATTGTATATATTTTTTACTTTTATTTTTCATATTTGAAAATATTGTAAATGTGTATATTTTTATTTTCTATTTCTCATTTTTATATTTTTTACATACTTTCATTTCTAATTTATGCTGCTTTCTACTCTTGAATGGGAGCACCGGTACTGTACAATTTCCCCCTGGGGATCAATAAAGTATTTCTGATTCTGAATCTGATTCTGATATCCAATGTTATCCACATTCCTTTCAGTCCATTCTCTTTTCTGCTCCACAAGTGGCAAGTCCACATTGGGATGAAAATTACCCCACACAATATTTAGCCCATAATCTAACCCATTTAAACCATATTCGACTGCTACTGTATCAATATTCCAACCAAGTCCTTTACGTTGTTGTGAATATTCCCAACAACCACACAGCACATTTGTTGCAGGTTGTTCCTCATCAGATCCCTTTAACTTAACCCAATATGCTTTAAACAGTCTATGGCTCACAACGATGCCTCCTCCAACCGGGTTGCCAGACCTTGTTGCTCAAGTCACTAAACTGTAATTACAATTTGAATTGTTAATTATATATACACGCGAAAGGTTCATAATTAACAAACCAATCCTTCACTTAAAAACTAAAATGGCATCTAATCAACTGTATTCAGACATGGTTGATTACCAAAATTATTCTAGACAGATAGAGGTTTTTCTGCAGCCTGGCAACCTACAGCATCGACAATACCTCCCATTCAGTCATACACAAATGTCATGAATAAGCCATATATGACATATTTGATGAGCCAAAGAAAACTTGTTTTAATCTTATTTTATTAGATGATTAGATGCATAAAAGAAAATCTAAATTTCACAAAAATACAACACAAAATGCAAGACAACTCACATTTATCCACGTCACCTTACATCAGCATAACATTACAAATGATGGGACCTATTAATCCATTCTTGAATATATGAGATATGCACATGTATACATAAACTATAAGCATGACTGTAAACATACATGTATACAATGTTCAGTATGTACTTCAAGGCAAACATTCTCAAACGATAACTTCAATAACTCGCGTATGAGATTAATTGTTTATTTATGTACAATGCTTGTATTACAAGTTTTTCATTTCATAATAACTTCACATGACACTGCAAGAAAACAAACAGAAAATGTCTTTTGTAAGACTAAGATAGCTTTTTTGACCATTACACACATTACTGGACGTTCTTTTAACAAATCCTTCCTGTACACACACACACACATATACCATGTTAACACATTTTAGAGGTCAAAGTGCACTGCTGCTGCCATTGCAGCACAACTGAGGCAGAGGTGATTAGTTGGTCAATTATTTAAGGGAACCGTTAAGTTTGTGGCCATCATCAGTGTCTATCTTCAGGTAGTCTGACTCACCGGATGTAGGCTGTTGGGATAAGACTGCCATTGGCCAACTATTTCAGTCTGCGTGTTACCGTTTTGCAAGGGCACAGTCACTGCATCCTGGGCTTAGCGCTGTCCAAGACGATTGTGATTGGTTTAAAGAAATACAAACAAGCCAGAGCGTTTTTTTCTCCTGTCCCAGAATGATAATGGGTTGAGCTAGACCTTTCTCCGAAGTGTGGAGATAGGTCTGGCTATGTAAGCCAACTATTCTCCTATACTGGGCTGAGGACCACCATTAAGTTAGGGCGTATTGGATTGCTTTTTTTAGTGTTTAGTTCCCTCCCTCCACAGAGTGATACCTTTTTGCCCTCATTGCCATCCCAGCCTCGTAGATTGCTAACTGCAGAGCTGCTCCGGCTGGTGACTTAGAAAAGCCCTCCTCTGAGATGTAGTTTATCTTCAGGTAACCCCCCGGCCTATGCAGAGCCACTCCATGGAGGTGGGAGAAGAGCAGCGGTAAGTCACTTGTCAGCGTGTAGTGAGATACCAGCCTCAGCTCAGTGGGAATGTCTGTTTCCTCAGAGTACTCAAAAATGGCCGCCATGTATTTGGACATGTCCTGGCCCCTGGCTTTGGCTCGTCCCACCTCCTCTCCGACAAGTCTGATGGCTACATCAGAGCTGAAGGCGTTGGACCCAAAGTCCAGCCCTCTGTCTGCCTCATCTTTGTTGTCACCCTCTGGCTCTGGCTTAGGTCTGCGATTGAAGCCCCAAGAACAGATCACCAAGATAAAGTCGCTCTCCCGGATCTGACGGCAGTGCCAGGCCATACTGCCCTCCTCAGCCACGCTCAGAGAGTCCCACAGGTCCAAGCACACCTGGGAAGAACAAAGGAGAACACTGTCACGACAAAGTGTTCTAATAACACATTTTACACACCCCTATTTCATATTAAAGAAAAGATTGAAACACAGAAATTGTCAATATAATAATTAGCTTTGTAAGATGACAGTTATCCTTTTTTGTATTTCCGTCCTAGCCTTGTGGACAGTGGACCCTTGGGGGCTTACTGGGGTGGGGGGTGGGGTTTCCCATCCAGTCTACATGTGTTTTGTGGACTTGGAGAAGGCTTATGACCGTGTCCCCGGGGGGTCCTGTGAGGGGTACTGTGGGAGTATGGGGTCATCGGGGCCGTTGCTACAAGCCACCTGGTCCTTATATGTATATGTGTATATATATATATATATATACTGTATATATATATATATATAGTGCAAGCTGTATCTGTATATTCTGCACAAAAGTCAAATACGTTTTCGATGGGTGTCCCTTGTCACAGATTCTGTTTGTGATATTCATGGACAGGATCTCAAGGCACAGCCGGGAGAGGAGAGTGTTTGGTTTGGGGACTTCAGAATTGCTTCTCTGCTCTCTGCAGATGATGTGGCTCTGTTGGCTTCATCAGATTGTGACCCACAGCATGCACTGGGGCGGTTTGCAGCCGAGTGCAAAGTGGTCGTGATGAGAGTCAGCATCTCCAAGTCCGAGGACATGGTTCTCTCCTGGAAAAAGGTGGATTGCTCCCTGCCTGAGCAATCTGAGTTACTGCCTCAAGCAGGGAGTTCAAGTATCTCGGGGTCTTGTTCACAAGTGAGAGTAAAATAGAGCGTGAGATCGACCAGCGGATTGATGCGGTGTCAGCACTAATGCAGGTGTTGTATTGAACTGTTGTGGTGAAGAGGGAGCTAAGCCGGAAGGCAAAGCTTTTGATTTACCACTCGATCTACCTTCCAACCCCTAGCTATGGTCATGAGCTTTGGGTAAGGACCGAAAGAATGAGATTGGGTATACAAGCGACCGAAATGAGTTTCCTCATCAAGGTGGCTGGGGTCAGCCTTAGAGATAGGGGGAGGACCTCAAAAGGGATCCGAAGGGAGCTCGGAGTAGAGCCGCTGCTCCTTTGCATCGAAAGGAGCCAGTTGAGGTGGTTCGGGCATCTGATCAGGATGAATCCTGAGCGCCTTCCTTTGGAGGATTTCTGGACATGTCCAACTGGTAGGAGACCCCGGGTTAGACCCAGAACACGTTGGAGGGATTACATATCTCATCTGGCCTGGGAACGCCTCGAGATCTCCCTAGAAAACATTGCTAGGGAGAGGGATGTCTGGACCACCTTGGTTAGCCTGCTGCCACCGCGTGCCCGGCCCCGGATAAGCAGTAGAAAATGAATGGATGGATGTATTCATAATTTGTTTCTGCCTGTCCGATTCCACTGAATCAGCACACCTGTAGGAAAAGGCATTAGAGCCACGACATGTCATGTCCACTACCTGAGTGGCCATGTGTTGTTGTATGAAGGCCCCTAACTGCATGACAGCTTTGACATGAGCGGGCCCATCATAACTGCTGTAGCAAATCAGAAGACGAGGAGGGGTCAGCCTGTTTCTGGGCAATGCCATCACTTCCTCCTGAGTCCCGCTTTCTTGATGCTGCTTGATAACATCTGAATGGATGAAAATAAGAAATCTGGTTGTATTTCACATCATGCCAGTAATGGAAAAGACAGAACAGAGGTACAAGAAAGGTTCTCTGTCAAATGGTGTAAAATGGATTATTATCATGACTTATTTTGATTAGCTTTCATGAAATGCAAGCAGTGATTTTACATGAAGTATTTGGTTTGTCTTCGCACCTGGTTTTATGTCAAGTTTCTTCATCTGCAGCTTGGGCCTCCTCCTGGTGAGAGCAGCCAGTAAGACTACAAGTATGGCTACCACAGCCAGGCCCAGTGGAAGCATCAAAGCCCAGGAGAGAGTGACAGAGAGTTGCAAGGCACCTTCTGAGGAGTGGGGAGTTGTGATTACATGATAATTCAGTGACAGACCTTAAAGAAGTAGTTTGACATTTTGGAAAATGCGTTACTAATTACTGCCGAGAGTTAAAATGAGATGATTGATACCACTGTCATGCCTGTGTGCTAATTATGGAGCTAGAGCTGGGAGTAGATTATTTTAGTTTAGCATAAAGACTGGAAGCATAATAAGAATATTTCCCCAAATTCCAAAGTATTACTTAAAGGGATGAAAGACTGATGGGATTGATCACACATGTATTAAATATACACAGACTGTATTCATGGTCCAACAGACACTTAAATATTATATCACTTATATCTCCACAACAAAATGAAAAGAGAGGTTTGCATAGCACCTACTATGATGCATAGTGATTGTGTGGATCAGCAGCAATAAAACAACCTCCCCCACCTTTTTGAATGTGCATGACTTGAACACTGAATGTTTTCCTCACTGCATCCACTTCGTTAGCTGCAATCTGTGAAACAAGAAATGTTGAGCATGACAGTTCATTCTTGACCTTGTAGATTGACAAAATAAACTTCTTTTGGGGGCCACTTGGGGGCAGCGCAACAAGCTGTAAACAAAACACTGACACATCACCTTATAAAGTTGATATATCGACTGTGTTGGCTAACAGCCTATTTATCCAGAAGACATGGAGCAACATTAGCATTAATTTGGGGTTGTGATGATGAATGCAAGTCCAATATTCACTCTCCTTTTATCTCTGTTTTGCTCTCCACCAGCTCTTGAGGGGAAATATCTGGCTAAATGCTAAATGCCGATGGTTGAAAATTAATGCATAAAATATATAGATAGTCCATATAATACATATTTTTTGAGACTGGTATTTCAATATAATTTATTAAACACAAAGCCCCTGAGATTAGGTTGAAAACAGTTGTAGTTTTATATATTATGCAATCAGTGTTAAGGATAGAATAGTTATAATCCACTTTTATTTTACCTCACAAGTGTAATTGGTTCCTTCTTGAAGGCCATTCAGCTGATAGCTGTGATGAGTTTTGTTGTTGGTGGAATTCTAAGGAAATTAAATACAAGTATTCAGTTCACTTAATTATCAAATAGTTCCGTAATACACATAATAGAAGCAAGGCATTGGCAAAATATAAAGCTGCAGAAGTTGAAACAACTCACAGGTGTTATGTCTGTGTATTTCATTATGCCGTTTGCGTAACACAGTGAGAAGTAGCTTCTGATGCCCAGGTTCGGGGGAGCCAGGTTAAAGGTCACTATGATGGCAGTCCCTTCATGTTGGACCTCAATATATTTGGGATACCAGTCTACAACCAGACCATAAAATATTGACATGATGTCAAGCTGATCATAAGAAGAAACGGTAACGCTTCATTTTACAGGTCCGCAAATTTCATGATAAGTAGGTGATAATTACATGCATACATACATTTCAAGGAAAGTAATACGAAGTTAACTGATATCTAGATAGTTCCTACTAGCTAAACCCTGTTCCGTTGCCATCTCATCTGTCTCCGGTTCTGGTGCCCATTCCGGCGCCACTCCCCCACTGGGTCCCCCCACCCCGGACTTGAAAACCTTCTCCTCCTGCAGGGCCAAAGCTCCTGTGCTAGCTTCCAGACCCTTGTCGGTAGCACAGGGAAGACTTTGTTTTCCTCCTGGGCAGATCGACTTCAGGGCTAACCCCCTTCACTTTTACCCAACAGCTGGGAAGCAAAACGCAGGAATTTCTTGGTTATTGAAGAGCTGCAGCATTTATTCATGGATTGATAGATTTTCAGCAAGTTTAACTTTTGTGAAAAATCGAACCGCAACTGCTTATTAGGAAAGAGCACAATATAATTCTTAAATAATTTTGCAGTAATTTTGGACACATTTAGGGGTAATTTGGGGATAATTTCAAAGAAATTTCAAATACGTAACTTGCTAATTATCACCTACTTTCCATGAAATTTGTGGACCTGTAAATTGAAGCATTACCGAAGAAGGAAAACATTTATTGTTATACCAGACTTTATTTGGGAACTATGAGAAATTCTCACCTTTTTTGCACTGCTCAAGACCGTTCTTCTCTGCACATGCTGCAAAACCAGCGCATATTACTATAAATTCACCATTGTTTTGACAATAGTCTTACTGAAAGATATATGATGAAAAGGGCAAAGTTTAGAGAGCAGAGAGCTTTCTGGGGACAGAGCAGGAGATGTCATTATATGTACAGTAAATAAGCCAAGAGAAGGAGGGATTTAGATTTTGAAGGTTACCCTGAAGCAACCACAAAGTTCACTGAAACTGTGTGTGTGTGTGTGTGTGTGTGCTTTATGAGATAATATCTAGTCTAGAGCTTAAAGTAGTCTTACAGCGTGTGGAAAAGATCTTGCTGTGGTAGAACCTCTCCCACTCCTCAGGCACTGGCAGAGCCATGACGGTAACAGCATACTGGGACCCAAGGGAGAGGCCGGGGAAAGGGTCTGACTTGTACACCTGCAGAATTCAGTGGCAATTATGACTTCAAACACACTGCACACTTATCTGATAAGCTGAGATAAGAGTTTTTGACATATTCTTTATTAGTGGTTAAATAGAACGGCTTTCTCATACAAAGTCTCATATATATTGCTGTTATATATTATATATATTCATCCATCTATTTGCTATACCCACTTATCCTTGAGAGTCACAGGGGGGCTACAGCCAATCCCAGCTGACATATGTTTATCAACACTTTCCCCAAAGAATTGTTGAGTCGAGTTGCCATTTTATGTGATGTGACGTTGTGTGTTTTTGATTGAATTTGAACTTTTTACTTACTTTTTTGTAGGATGATTTGATTTGAGCATATGCAGATTTGGATATGAGACTTGGACTTGGTTATGGTCAGATTTGCCTCCCAGAGTACCAGAATACTAGTACAGAGTGGTCATTGCAGCCTGTAGCTCTGGTACTAACTTGTGGTTCTTTCATGAAACATTTACCATTAAATAGATATCACGTTTTTTAAAACATGATCCCTGTCTTTCATAGGCAACAATATGGTGTTTATGCATTGCAGTTCTTAAAAGTCACTTGTTGGTTTAACGCTACACTTTAACAATTTCACACTTTTCTTTATTGTATGATGACGCCTCAAGGACATGTATGGATGTGTTAATGACCTTTGGTATGGTCCAGAATACTTAAATAATCTGTTGATTTCATGAGTCTGTTCTTAAAGCTGTGTTATTATTGGTTCTGTTAGTTAAATTATAAAGCTTGTATGTAAGGTGAAGCATGCTTTAGTGAAGTAATGCTAGATTAAAGCTGCATTTCATGTGTGATTTGTGCTATTTTCCAATGCTTTATGCGAATACATATTTCATATACATATTCTATAGGTGAGTTCAAATGCTCACCTATAGGACTCCATTAGAGATTGTCATTAAGTTGAGTTAAAAGGGTTAAAAAGTGGTATTTGAGTATAAATGATAGTAATGCTAATTCATTTTCAATCTAAAGCATATAATCCAAGGAAAATTGTAAAGCTATTGTGACATATTCCATCAGGATGTTAAAGTAAATGGACTCAAATGGTCTCACATATATAGTGCTTTTCAACCTTCATGGTTCCCACAGTTTTGGAGCTACAGCACTGTGTGTCATCTATAAAGGTTTTGTGAAGAGTTAGACCATCATTCAGCCAGGGATGCTATAGGACATAGTTTTTACATGTAAAACAATTAACACAATATACGTTATATTAACGTACATCACCCCTGTCCCCACTGCGTTACATTAACGCACCCACCCCCTACTGGACACTTTATCTGGACACTTTACTTTATTCTGGTCACTGCACTGTTGTTATTTATCTTATCTTATTTTTTATTTTTATTTTTATTCTTATTCTTATTTTAGCTTTTATATTCTACTTATTTGTTATCAAAACAATAGCACCTTCAGACCACAGCAAATTCCTTGTAATGTATGTTACTTGGCAATAAACAGTTTCTGATTCTGATTCTGATTCTGATTACAGAAACCGAAATGAAGCAGGTGGATAGCAACTTGTTGCCTAGTAATGGGCAAATTGCACTAATCTGTTTCTAATATGTCAGACATAAAATGCATCGTCGTGGGACATAGTGACGCAAATATCTCTTCTTTGAAACTGGCAGATTACATATAAAATTAGACAGATGAGTTGTGTACACAGGGTTGAGCAAAAATGATTTGTTTCAAAAACAAAATCAGCCCCATACAACCTATAGTTATCAAAATAAGGGTTATTAGAAACCTCACCGTTTTCATCGTTTACCAAGTCAAACACAGTAATGTGTGTTCCTTTCATTGGATTAAGTGTTAATGTGGTTTAAATGTATGCATGTGGAGTTCCCACCGTTGTGAGCATGTCCAATGGTGTATGGTGTCATAGTCCTTCAGGACATTCTCATAACAAAAGGCTAAATAACAGACTTCCTGTGACGTTGCCTCTCGTGTGATAATTACAGCTTTTGAATGATCTTGATGAGCTTGATAAAATCATAAGGGCATATTTTCAGTTTTTCTGAAGGATGATGTCACTGTTATCCCACCCAAAATATAACATAATTTCATAAACACCAGGTCATAATGTGAGAGTATGTCCAGAAGCTAAAAGATACTGGCTGCTGGTGTGTCTTCCCAGGGGAAAGTCTTTGGTCTTTGGGGTGGGAAAGATTTAAGATCCACTCCCTGATGAAATAATCTGTAATCAAAATGTAAATGTATTTATATTCAAAGTATTGCTTAGTTGTTTGTTGTTGAGAACTGCTTTTAACAAGAATTTGCGTTAAAAGTGGCATTCTAGGCAGAAAAAGAAGCACAGACCAAAGCGAGCGGGGCCCTTCCTACCCTTTGAGCATGTGAAGCCGGGATGGAGAGGTTACGGTGGAAGAGAAAGAGCTGACAGGCAACACCAGACCCTCCCAAAGCCTGGAGGGACACCTGAAAGCCTCGCAGGAAGGCGATGCCTGCAGCAAACACAAAAGGACAGCGTGAAGTCAGTGTCACGGACTCGGCAAGCTATCATCTAAGTTGCATACAAACTCCAAAGTCAAATGCATGTGTGTGCTGCTTGTGTTACACCAGTTCAGTGCATGCTCAATTAAACTTTTAACAAGAAAGTCTGTTATACTGTCACCTGTCAAAGCCTGGAATAATTCAACGAGCTGTCTCTCATACCTGTACTTAGAAGCATTCTCATAATGCAAGGCATAATTTTCGCCTTTCAAAAATAATTCACTGTATGTCACCTGAAGTAAATCTTCTTTATGTCAAACCCTGATATGACAAATTATTTGGGGGACGTAACTCCTGCCTGACATGGTATTTTAATTTCAAAACTGGCTACAGTCTTAAAAACTGACCAAACAACTGTATGACTTTCGCCCCAATTTAAAGACATGCTATGTATCCTTATCACAACCGCATACAGAAATTGGCTTTAGAATATAGGATGAGAGTATTTCGTTGTCAATCTGTATCAACATACCATAGTAACAGGGCTTCCAGGAGACAACCATTGTGTCATATTTGGGGTTTGGCTCATGTACAAACTCAATCTTCACATCATTTGGTGCTTGGACATAGTGCTGACAGATTTTAGGGTCTCCTTCTCCTAGCAACTCAAAACATGGCCATGGAATACAACCTGAGGAGAAATAACAATGACACATAGAATATCAAAGTGTTTTGCTGCAAAAGACATTCTCAGTACATGATGATTTCTTGACAGTGCACAAGTCAGCAATCAATACATTTCTGGATATCTAATATGAAAGGAAACAGGATGTTTTAGCAAGACCGGGCTACAGTCATGCTAACGGCTATGAGGTTGTACTTGTTAGCATGCATGGATAAGCGTAAATACAGTAAGATTGTTATTCACGTCGGCGGTAATGACTCCCGGTTACGCCAATCGGAGGTCACTAAAATTAACGTGGAGTCGGTGTGTTCGTTTGCAAAAACTATGTCGGACTCCGTAGTTTTCTCTGGGCCCCTTCCCAATTTGACCAGTGATGACATGTTTAGCCGCATGTCATCATTCAACCGCTGGCTGTCGAGGTGGTGTCCAGCAAACGATGTGGGCTTCGTAGATAATTGGCGGACTTTCTGGAGGAGACCTGGTCTGATGAGGAGAGACGGCATTCATCCCACTTTGGATGGAGCGGCTCTCATATCTAGAAATCTGACCGACTTTATTAGTGAACCAAAACCGTGACAACCCAGAGTCCAGACCAGGATGCAGAGTCGCAGTCCTACACGCTTCTCTGCGCTTCCATTAGAGCAGTTACCCACCCAAAACCCCATAATGACTGTGTCTCCCCCCCGACCACTTAAATTAATTCAATCAAAATTAAACAGGAGAGCAGTCATTAATAAAAACCTAATAAAAATTAAGACCACCACTGCTATAGGACAAAACAATAGGAAAATTAAGTGTGGACTGTTAAATATCAGATCTCTGTCATCTAAAGCTGTATTAGTAAACAAGCTAATATCAGATAATCATTTTGATCTACTGTGCTATTATTACAGCTATTATTACAGCTGTAACTACTATCATCAGTCATATTTCCATTATTATTATAATTATAGCTGCTATTTCTACTGCTAGTCCGTCTGTCGGTCTGTCTATCTGTGTCTTTATGTCTATCTCTCTCTCTGTCTCTTTCTGTCTGTCTGTCTGTCTCTCCCCCTCTCTCTTTCTCCCTCCCTCTCTATGTCTCTCTCTCTCTCCCTCTCTCTCTCTTTCTCAAACCCAACCGGTCAAAGCAGATGACCGCCCACCTAGAGTCTGGTTCTGCTTGAGGTTTCTGCCTCTTAAAAGGAAGTTTTTCCTTGCCATTGTCGCCAAAGTGCTTGCTCATGGTGGGAACTGTTGGGTCTCTGTAATAACATTATATTATTATTATTATCAAAGTGTTTTTATTGAATTTTCTGTTCAAACAACAAACATCCCATTCAAAAAAAATAAATAAATAAAATAAAAAAAATAAAATAAAATAAAATAAAAAAAAGACAGCAGGACTCAAAACATACATCTCAAATACAGGTCTAAACCACAGACAAAACAGTAACAAGACATACCATACTAATATCAGACATCAGACATACCCATCACCCATGTGGGAAGGGAAGGGAAGGAGGGGGGGGGGGTCAAAAGCTGCCATCTATGTTGGGGCTAATTAGAACTCATGTTCAAAGTAGGAAATAAAAGGCTGCCAGACCGTAGAGTACTTCTTAGTGTTGCCCTGCAAGGTGAATCTAATATGTTCTAATTTAAGGTGTGCCATCACCTCTTCTACCCATCGTTTATGGGATGGCGGTGTCGCCTTTATCCAGTTAAGTAGGATCAATCTCCTAGCCAGCAATGAAGAGAATGCTATTGTTTTCCTTTGAGAGATTGTTAGTGGCGCTTCCCTTGGTGTCACACCAAAGATGGCTGTCAGAGGGCCGGGCTCTATATCTTTGTTATAGATTGACGAGAAAGTTCTAAAAATTCTGGCCCAGAACTCTTTCAGCTTGGGACAGGACCAGAACATATGACCTATATTGGCTGGCACCTGTTTACATCTAGGGCAAGTCGGATCAGCCCCCTGATACATTCTTGCCAGTTTGTCCCTTGAGAAATGAAGTCTGTGTAAGACCTTAAACTGTATCAATCCATGTCTAACACATACAGAAGAAGAGTGTATTAGTTCCACTGCCCGTCTCCAGTCAACATCTGATATGTCCAATTCTAACTCTTCCTCCCACTTCCTTTGTAAGATATCAAGGGATGGGGAAGCCACCTTCTGGATGCTCACATAGAGCGTGGAAACCGTCCCTTTAAGAGTTGGATTCATGTCTAGCAGCCCATCTATCCATCCACTCCGCGGCAACTCAAGGGATGAGGCGAATGTCTTTTTCACAAAATCTCGAACCTGAAAATATCTTAAGTAATTCGTCTTTGAGGGGATTCCATATTCCTTCTCCAACTGAGCAGCAGACATGAAAACACCACCTTTAAAAAGATTTTTGACGCATTCCACCCCAGCTCTATACCATTCCCTAAATGCTGTTCCCCCAAGGGCCGGGGAGAATAAGTGATTGCCATAGACGGGAGCAGACAGGAGGGCGTTTCTATTTTTAAAATGTGTTCTGAATTGGACCCAGATTTTGATAGAGTCACATACAACAGGGTTGTTTGTGTAAAGGTGTTTGCTTAAGGGCAGAGGAGCGCAGACCAGGGAGCATAGGGACACCGGGCTAGATGCATATCTTTCCATATGTACCCACACTGGAGTTTCATCGTCATCCAACTTTGAGACCCAAAACAACACCTTATGTATATTAGCAGCCCAATAATAGTGCATATAATTTGGTAGGGCCAGGCCTCCCTCTTCCCTCTGTCTCTCAAGGAACTCCCTTCTTATCCGGGGGACTTTTTTTTCCCAGATAAAGGTGGATGTACATTTATTCAGTTCTTTAAAAAATGACTTCGGTATGAAAATTGGTACCGTCTGGAATAAATAGAGGAACCGTGGCATTATGTTCATTTTAACAGAATTTATCTTCCCTGCTAATGATAGGGGGAGGGATGACCACCTTTCCATATCTAATTTTGCCGTATCCAATGTTACTTTAAAATTATGATTAAATAAATCTTTATACCTCCTTGTTACATTGATACCTAAATAGGTAAACTTATCCTTATTTGTTGTAAAGGGATAGGCCTGGAATGAAAGTTTCCTCGCCTGTTTATTAATTGGGAAAAGGACACTTTTTCCCAGGTTAATTTTATAACCCGACACCCTCCCATAGTCTTCGATAATACCAAGAGCTACCGGGATGTTCGTGACAGGATTCGACAGGAAGAGGAGGAGGTCATCAGCGTATAAAGACAACTTATGAATTTGCGTGCCCCTGTGTATTCCCCCGAGCTCAGCAGCATGCCTCAGCATTATTGCGAGGGGCTCAATTGCCACATCAAAGAGCATGGGCGACAAGGGGCAACCCTGCCTTGTCCCCCGAAACAGAGGAAAAGGTTCAGATATTATATTGTTTGTTCTTACCATAGCCTGGGGGTTCGCATAAATTATCTCAATCCACGAGCGAAATTTAGGACCGAATCCGAATCTCTCGAGGGCCGTGAACAGATAGAAATACTCTATTCTATCAAAGGCTTTGTGGGCATCCAGGGAGATCACAATCTCAGGCTCAATGTTATCTTCAGCAGTGTATATCACATTAAACAAGCGACGGAGATTACTGGAAAGTTGTCTACCAGCAACAAACCCTGTCTGGTCAGGATGAATTATTTTACTTATAACAAGCTCAATCCTAGCCGCCAATATTTTGGCCAATATCTTATAATCACAGCCAAGTAGACTCACTGGGCGGTATGATTCACATTTAAGTGGGTCTTTATTTTTCTTAAGGAGTACAGAGATCAAAGCCTGTGACATTGTTTGAGGCAAAGCTTTTTTATCAAGGACCTCCCTATATACTCCACAAAGCAGGGGTATCAGTTTAGAAGCGAATGTTTTATAAAACTCACTTGGGAACCCATCAGGGCCCGGCGCTTTGCCTGTCTTCATATTCCGAATCGCATTCTCTATCTCCCTAGCCGTCATGGGTCCCTCTAATCTATCCCTATCTGCGTCATCTAGGGATGGTATTTCCAGATTTTCAAAAAAAATTTTCACTCGTTCCTTGTCATCTGTTTCTGAAGTATACAGATCCTTATAAAAAGATTTAAATTGGTCGTTAATACCCTTCTGATCTATAATTTTGTTTCCCAGGTTATCTCCTATCTGTACTATCCTGCCAGCAGCTGCTGATTGCTTCAACTGGTAGCTCAGGAGCTTACCCGCACGCTCACCATGCTCATAGAGATCCTGTCTTGACCTAAGATATAGATCCTCCTCACATTGACTTATCAAGACATCATATTCAGTTTGGAGCAAAATCCGCTTTCTATGTAGCTCCTCAGAGGGAGTCATAGAATTTGCCAGGTCAACTTCTTTTATTGCTTTTATTAATTCCGTGGTACGTTTCATCTTTCTCTTCCTTTCACCAGCACTGTATGAAATTATTTGTCCTCGTAAATAAGCTTTTAAGGATTCCCACAGAGTGCCATTACTTATATCAGGGGTATCATTAAGTTCTAAGAAAAAGACTATTTGCGAGTTTATGAATTTTGTAAAATCATCATCTGCCAATAGCCTGCTATTAAGGCGCCACATTCTCTGAGGTGGCGTATTCTCAGGAAAGTGAAGTTTCAACATGACCGGGCTGTGATCAGATATTACTATACCAGTGTATTCTACATCTGTTACTATAGAAGTCAGTTTATTATCTAATAAGAAATAGTCAATTCTAGTATATGTTTGATGTGGTGGGGAGTAAAAGGAGTACTGTCTGGAGGTTGGGTTTATGAATCTCCATGGATCAAACACACCATATGCTTTACAAAAAGAGTTAATGCATTGTGCTGATTTACTTAATACATTGGATGTTGGGCTAGAGCGGTCCAAGGTTGAGTCTAGGACACAGTTTAGGTCTCCCCCTAGAATCAGATTATGAGCGTCCAAATTAGGCAGTAATGAGAATAAGTCCTTAAAAAATTGAACATTATCCCAATTGGGTGCGTATATGTTTGCCAACACCACTGGCATATTGAATAATTTTCCAACCACAATAACATATCGACCATGTTTATCTTTTATAGTAGTTGTTTCTACGAATTGTACATTCCTGTGTATAAGGATGGCCACTCCTCGACTCTTACTATTGAAATTTGAGTGATAAATCTGATTGAATCCCCCCCTACAAAGCTTGAGGTGGTCCTTGTTCAACAAATGCGTCTCCTGTAAGTAAACTATCTCCGCTCCCTGGTCTCTCAAATGCGAAAATATCTTACTCCGTTTAGCCGGCTTATTGATCGCCCTTACGTTCCAGCTCATCAATTTTGTGTCCATTCTGCTCGCATCCATGTTTGGTGCCATGTCAGGAGTCCGCAGCCCGGAATCACCATTGCACCCCTATGATACCCACTTTCCGGATCACACCTTGAAGATTTGGCAGCAAAAACAAAAAGGTTAAAAGGAGAGGGTCTGGGGAGGGAGGGGGGGGTGTCACACACACAGACACAGCTAACACATAACACATTACATATATGAACGCTAACACAGTGCTCTTTAACGAGCTCTCTCGTGGCCAACCGGTCCATCATCCTCCTACACACCAAGCCTACCGTGTGCGGCTCCGTGTATATCACCCCCTAACCTTAAAAGTATAACATCACCCCTTTGACTTAATCACCTCATGGGAAAAACAAACAGAGGGAGCTCTCAAGAGCAAGATCCTAAATAATGTAAAATATTAAAAATAGAAATAAAAGGCAATACCATAGGCAGTAGGCAACAATAGCCAAGGGGGAAAAATCAATTCTTAAACCTTGAATAAGACAAAACAATAATATGACAGGGCAACCGTAGCTCCTAGGATGGGATGAGAATTATATATCTATATACAAAGAAAAAAAAAAATATATATATATACATACACCCAGCAATATATGTGAGTGCATGTGCATATCCCCACTTAAATACACACTGAAACAAATATTTCTTTGTCAATATTGTCAAATCTAGTCAACAAAATCCTGCTTGCAGTAGTCATCCCATTTCAACAGTGTAAGCATGTGTACATTTCTACTTAGCCAAGCTGAAACCAGTCTATATGCTTCACCCAGGGTTCAGTTTCTTCTTGATGTAATCCACGGCGTCTTTTGGGCTCTCGAAGATTTTCGTTTGCCCTCCTTCTGGCGTAATCACCAGGGTTGCCGGGTAACGCAGCCCATATCTGATCCCCGTGCAGGCCCGCAGGAGGCTTCTTGCTTCTTTGAAGGCTGCTCTCTTACTGTTTACCTCCTGGGTGTAGTCCGGGAAGATGTGAATCTGTCCGCTCCGACCCTCCGGTGTTCTCTCCATTTCTCTCGCCTTCTTCATTATCTCCTCTTTCTCTGTAAAGTAGTGACATCTCACGACGAACGCTCTCGGCGGAACTCCGTTCCCGTCTCGTCTCGCGCCGAGTGTCCGGTGTGCTCGATCAAGCGTCGGTGTTACTGCTAGTCCCAACTTGTCTTTCAGCAAGCCCGCCATAAAGTCTGACGGCTTTTTGCCCGTCTCGGCCCCTTCTCTTACCCCCACGACACGTATGTTGTTGCGTCGTGATCGTGCCTCGAGGTCTTCACTCCGTCCCCTCAGCTTCAGTACCTCCTTCTCCATTTCTTTCAGTTTTGTCTCAATGTTGGTTATGCTGTCAGACTGACCATTCAATATTTCATCCACCTCTTTTTTCCGTTCGTCCATCCTATTAGCCAAACTGCTAGTATGATCGCTAATCAGCCTCACCTCCCCACGTAGCAACTCAAACTGAGCTTTAGCATTCTCTTCCACGCTCCTAGCCCATTTTTCCATCTCGGCCTTCGTCTCTTTCCTTCCTTTCTCTACTTCTTCTTTGCACCTCACGATCTCGGTCTTTGTCTCCTCCCTGTATTTCGTATTCTCAACGTTGCCGTTTTTAATCTCGGACATCATATCCTTAGCCCACTGAGGCATGTCGTCGGCACGTGTTAGGCTAATATCACCCTTGCTAGCCGAGGAGGTCAAGTTGCTAACCACCGGCGGCTTTTCTCCGCCCGTTCGAGTCGATCTGGAGGTCATTTTCGGTCGTAAACTGCACTGAGAACGCACTCGTTCACTCCCAAAACAGAATCTTATTCGTCCAGCCCCCCCAAAATGATACAAATATGGCGATATTAATATTTTTGACTACTTTTACACGGAGCCTCCGCACACACGTCTTCACACGGCAAAGCACATCCGGAAGTCTTCCTGTAATAACATTATAAAGAGTCGGTCTAGACCTGCTCTATTTGTAAAGTGTCATGAGATGACTTTTGTTGTGATTTGGCGCTATATAAATAAAATTGAATTGAATTGAATTGAAAAGAAATATTTCATTAAGAATATCTGTCCTAAATGATGATCTGCCAGATCTCATGCTTGTTAGTGCTGCAAAGCTGTCAGATGCAATAACAGTGTTATTTATTTCCTTCTCTTCTATCCACTGCAAGGCCAATAATATTGCCAATAGCTCTGAGGTATACTGACAAGTGGTCTGACACTCTTTTCCTAATATATGATTCAGTCACTCGGATATAAGCTGCTGCACCTGCACACCCTGTAACAGGATCTTTGGAGCCATCTGTGAATATGAACACAGAGTCTGAAAAATGCTGATCAAACTTTGCGGCATACTGAAAGTTGCTTTGACTTGTCCTTCAATTGCTGCTGTATATTGAGGTCTATACTTGGCAAGGAGAACAACCAGGGAAGAATGGAAGAAATTGAAACTGTGGGGCTGTACTGTAATTGATGGCCTTTGCATCACCAATCCACCCAAAACTTTTGTCTCATTATGTTCCCAGCATTCTGTTAAAACACTTTTGGCAGGATGTGTCATGTCTCGTCATTTACGTTAAGTTACCGTTTTTGTCTCATTTAGTCATGTTGTCTTGTCATTTCCTGTTTTATTTTGTAGTATTGTGTGCCCTCTCGTTTCAGAACATTTTACTTCCTGCCCTCGTGTTTCCCGCCTTTGTGATTGTCAGTCCCCCTGATTGTTTCCACCTGTGTTCACTCACCTCATGTTTAAATAGTCTGCGTCTCCCTTTGTCTTGTGGCAGTTTGTCTTGTCCTCAGTGCCATGATAACCAGCGGTAATTCCATGTCAAGATTTCCTGTTAGTCCCTGTGTGAGTTGTTTCAGTGTTCTTGTTAATTTGTTCACTTTACTGTCTTGTTTTTCCTAGTTTTGTTCCTCCACTTTTTGGGAGTGATTTTCTGTTGTTAACTTTGTAGATATCTCTTGCTTTGTCAAGCTTCATATTTTGTTATAAATAAATACTCTTTATTATATATTTGTACTTTGTTTGAGTCGTGTGTGTGGGTTCATTTTTTGCCTTGCTCAGTCGTGACAAGATGCATATCAGAATCAGAAACTGTTTATTACTAAGTAACATACATTACAAGGAATTTGCCGTGGTCTGAAGGTGCTATTGTTTTGACAACAAATATGTAGAATATAAAAGGTAAAATAAAAATAAGATAAGATAAATAACAAACAGTGTAGTGACCAAAATAAAGTGTCCAGTAGGGGGTGGGTGCGTTAATGTAACGCAGGGGGGACAGGGGTGATGTACGTTAATATAACGTATAACTTGTGTTTGTGTTCGGGGGGGGGTCAATGTAAGTTCGTCAGGTTGACTGCAGAGGGGAAGAAACTGTTTTTGTGGTGGGAGGTTTTGGTCTTGATGGACCGCAGCCTCCTGCCAGAGGGGAGGGGGTCGAACAGATGGTGTCCAGGGTGGGAGGGGTCAGCAGCGATCTTCCCTGCTCTCCTCAGGGTCCTGGAGGAGTACAGGTCCTGAAGAGATGATGTTCAGCTCCCTCAGGAGCTTGACGGAGCTTGACGGACTGGTGACTGGAGGTGCAGCTGTTGGTGTACAGGGAGAAGAGTAGAGGAGAAAGAACACAGCCTTGAGGGGAGCCGATGCTGATCGTCCGCGAGTCTGAGACGTGTTTCCCCAGCTTCACGTGCTGCTTCCTGTCAGACAGGAAATCTGTGATCCACCTGCAGGTGGGGTCAGGCACGTTCAGCTGGGAGAGCTTGTCCTGAAGAAGAGCCGGGACGATCGTGTTGAAGGCAGAGCTGAAGTCCACGAACAGGATCCTGGCATAGGATCCTGCGGAGTCCAGGTGCTGGAGGATGAAGTGTAGGGCCAAGTTGACGGCGTCGTCTACAGACCTGTTGGCTCTGTAGGCGAACTGCAGGGGGTCCAGCAGAGGGTCGGTGATGGATTTGAGGTGGGACAAAACCAGGCGTTCAAATGATTTCATGACCACAGAGGTCAGGGCGACGGGTGTGTAGTCATTTAATCCTGTGGGCCCTGGTTTTTTGGGGACGGAGATGATGGTGGAGGCCTTGAAGCAGGCTGGCACGTGGCATGTCTCCAGTGAGGTGTTGAAGAGGCTCTTGGCTTGTAGTTGGTGATCTGTCTGAGCCCCCTCCACACAGAAGCAGAGTCGTTGGAGGAGAACTGGTCTTGTAGTCTCTCTGAGTACAGTCGTTTAGCTTCCCTCACCGCCTTGCTAAACTTGTACTTGGCTTCCTTAAACTCTGCTCTGTTGCCACTCTTAAACGCCTCTTCCTTTTCCAACCTCAGCTGTCGCAGTCTTTCTGTGAACCAGGGTTTGTCGTTGTTATAACTCACCCTGGTCCGAGTTGGTACGCAGCAGTCCTCACAGAAGCTGATATATGAAGTCACAACCTCTGTGTACTCATCCAGACTGTTGGTAGCAGTCCTGAAAACATCCCAGTCAGTACAGTCCAAACACGCCTTCAGGTCCTCTGCAGCTTCACTGGTCCACTTCTTCGAAGTTCTCGCAACAGACTTAGAAAGTTTTAATTTCTGCCTGTATGCAGGAATCAGGTGGACTATGTCATGGTCAGAGTGTCCCAATGCAGCGCGGGTGACGGCGTGAAAAGCGTTAATGACTGTGGTGTAACAGTGATCCAGAGTCCAAATATACAACTGAGCGCCACAGGAAATCATTCCTGCCTGTGGCCATCAAACTGTTCAACTCCTCCCTCAGAGTGTCAGACACTCAGAAGAAACAGACTGGAAATCTGGACCTGCTTCTACATATACTACCTCACTATTACTTATTCTTAAATGTCAGTGCAATACATATATGGTCAAACACAATAGTGCAATACATACAGTGCATCCGGAAAGTATTCACAGCGCTTCACTTTTTCCACATTTTGTTATGTTGCAGCCTTATACCAAAATGGATTAAATTCATTTTTTTCCTCAAAATTCTACACACAACACCCCATAATGACAACGTGAAAAAAGTTTATTTGAGATTTTTGCAAATTTATTAAAAATAAAAAACCTGAGAAATCACATGTACATAAGTATTCACAGCCTTTGCTCAATACTTTGTTGATGCACCTTTGGCAGCAATTACAGCCTCAAGTCTTTTTGAATATGATGCCACAAGCTTGGCACACCTATCTTTGGGCAGTTTCACCCATTCCTCTTTGCAGCACCTCTCAAGCTCCATCAGGTTGGATGGGAAGCGTCGGTGCACAGCCATTTTCAGATCTCTCCAGAGATGTTCAATCGGATTCAAGTCTGGGCTCTGGCTGGGCCACTCAAGGACATTCACAGAGTTGTCCTGAAGCCACTCCTTTGATATCTTGGCTGTGTGCTTAGGGTCGTTGTCCTGCTGAAAGATAAACCGTCGCCCCAGTCTGAGGTCAAGAGCGCTCTGGAGCAGGTTTTCATCCAGGATGTCTCTGTACTTTGCTGCATTCATCTTTCCCTCTATCCTGACTAGTCTCCCAGTTCCTGCCGCTGAAAAACATCCCCACAGCATGATGCTGCCACCACCATGCTTCACTGTAGGGATGGTATTGGCCTGGTGATGAGCGGTGCCTGGTTTCCTCCAAACGTGACGCCTGGCATTCACACCAAAGAGTTCAATCTTTGTCTCATCAGACCAGAGAATTTTGTTTCTCATGGTCTGAGAGTCCTTCAGGTGCCTTTTGGCAAACTCCAGGTGGGCTGCTATGTGCCTTTTACTAAGGAGTGGCTTCCGTCTGGCCACTCTACCATACAGGCCTGATTGGTGGATTGCTGCAGAGATGGTTGTCCTTCTGGAAGGTTCTCCTCTCTCCACAGAGGAACTCTGGAGCTCTGACAGAGTGACCATCAGGTTCTTGGTCACCTCCCTGACTAAGGCCCTTCTCCCCCGATTACTCAGTTTAGATGGCCGGCCAGCTCTAGGAAGAGTCCTGGTGGTTCCGAACTTCTTCCACTTACGGATGATGGAGGCCACTGTGCTCATTGGGACCTTCAAAGCAGCAGAAATTTTTCTGTAACCTTCCCCAGATTTGTGCCTCGAGACAATCCTGTCTCGGAGGTCTACAGACAATTCCTTTGACTTCATGCTTGGTTTGTGCTCTGACATGCACTGTCAACTGTGGGACCTTATATAGACAGGTGTGTGCCTTTCCAAATCATGTCCAATCAACTGAATTTACCACAGGTGGACTCCAATTAAGCTGCAGAAACATCTCAAGGATGATCAGTGGAAACAGGATGCACCTGAGCTCAATTTTGAGCTTCATGGCAAAGGCTGTGAATACTTATGTACATGTGATTTCTTAGTTTTTTATTTTTAATAAATTTGCAAAAATTTCAAAAAAACTTTTTTCACATTGTCATTATGGGGTGTTGTGTGTAGAATTTTGAGGAAAAAAATTAATTTAATCCATTTTGGAATAAGGGTGTAACATAACAAAATGTGGAAAAAGTGAAGCGCCGTGAATACTTTCCGGATGCACTGTACATATGTATATATATATATATATATATATATATATATATATACACATACATACATATACATTGCTATTGTATATATTTTTTACTTTTATTTTTCATATTTGAAAATATTGTAAATGTGTATATTTTTATTTTCTATTTCTCATTTTTATATTTTTTACATACTTTCATTTCTAATTTATGCTGCTTTCTACTCTTGAATGGGAGCACCGGTACTGTACAATTTCCCCCTGGGGATCAATAAAGTATTTCTGATTCTGAATCTGATTCTGATATCCAATGTTATCCACATTCCTTTCAGTCCATTCTCTTTTCTGCTCCACAAGTGGCAAGTCCACATTGGGATGAAAATTACCCCACACAATATTTAGCCCATAATCTAACCCATTTAAACCATATTCGACTGCTACTGTATCAATATTCCAACCAAGTCCTTTACGTTGTTGTGAATATTCCCAACAACCACACAGCACATTTGTTGCAGGTTGTTCCTCATCAGATCCCTTTAACTTAACCCAATATGCTTTAAACAGTCTATGGCTCACAACGATGCCTCCTCCAACCGGGTTGCCAGACCTTGTTGCTCAAGTCACTAAACTGTAATTACAATTTGAATTGTTAATTATATATACACGCGAAAGGTTCATAATTAACAAACCAATCCTTCACTTAAAAACTAAAATGGCATCTAATCAACTGTATTCAGACATGGTTGATTACCAAAATTATTCTAGACAGATAGAGGTTTTTCTGCAGCCTGGCAACCTACAGCATCGACAATACCTCCCATTCAGTCATACACAAATGTCATGAATAAGCCATATATGACATATTTGATGAGCCAAAGAAAACTTGTTTTAATCTTATTTTATTAGATGATTAGATGCCTAAAAGAAAATCTAAATTTCACAAAAATACAACACAAAATGCAAGACAACTCACATTTATCCACGTCACCTTACATCAGCATAACATTACAAATGATGGGACCTATTAATCCATTCTTGAATATATGAGATATGCACATGTATACATAAACTATAAGCATGACTGTAAACATACATGTATACAATGTTCAGTATGTACTTCAAGGCAAACATTCTCAAACGATAACTTCAATAACTCGCGTATGAGATTAATTGTTTATTTATGTACAATGCTTGTATTACAAGTTTTTCATTTCATAATAACTTCACATGACACTGCAAGAAAACAAACAGAAAATGTCTTTTGTAAGACTAAGATAGCTTTTTTGACCATTACACACATTACTGGACGTTCTTTTAACAAATCCTTCCTGTACACACACACACACATATACCATGTTAACACATTTTAGAGGTCAAAGTGCACTGCTGCTGCCATTGCAGCACAACTGAGGCAGAGGTGATTAGTTGGTCAATTATTTAAGGGAACCGTTAAGTTTGTGGCCATCATCAGTGTCTATCTTCAGGTAGTCTGACTCACCGGATGTAGGCTGTTGGGATAAGACTGCCATTGGCCAACTATTTCAGTCTGCGTGTTACCGTTTTGCAAGGGCACAGTCACTGCATCCTGGGCTTAGCGCTGTCCAAGACGATTGTGATTGGTTTAAAGAAATACAAACAAGCCAGAGCGTTTTTTTCTCCTGTCCCAGAATGATAATGGGTTGAGCTAGACCTTTCTCCGAAGTGTGGAGATAGGTCTGGCTATGTAAGCCAACTATTCTCCTATACTGGGCTGAGGACCACCATTAAGTTAGGGCGTATTGGATTGCTTTTTTTAGTGTTTAGTTCCCTCCCTCCACAGAGTGATACCTTTTTGCCCTCATTGCCATCCCAGCCTCGTAGATTGCTAACTGCAGAGCTGCTCCGGCTGGTGACTTAGAAAAGCCCTCCTCTGAGATGTAGTTTATCTTCAGGTAACCCCCCGGCCTATGCAGAGCCACTCCATGGAGGTGGGAGAAGAGCAGCGGTAAGTCACTTGTCAGCGTGTAGTGAGATACCAGCCTCAGCTCAGTGGGAATGTCTGTTTCCTCAGAGTACTCAAAAATGGCCGCCATGTATTTGGACATGTCCTGGCCCCTGGCTTTGGCTCGTCCCACCTCCTCTCCGACAAGTCTGATGGCTACATCAGAGCTGAAGGCGTTGGACCCAAAGTCCAGCCCTCTGTCTGCCTCATCTTTGTTGTCACCCTCTGGCTCTGGCTTAGGTCTGCGATTGAAGCCCCAAGAACAGATCACCAAGATAAAGTCGCTCTCCCGGATCTGACGGCAGTGCCAGGCCATACTGCCCTCCTCAGCCACGCTCAGAGAGTCCCACAGGTCCAAGCACACCTGGGAAGAACAAAGGAGAACACTGTCACGACAAAGTGTTCTAATAACACATTTTACACACCCCTATTTCATATTAAAGAAAAGATTGAAACACAGAAATTGTCAATATAATAATTAGCTTTGTAAGATGACAGTTATCCTTTTTTGTATTTCCGTCCTAGCCTTGTGGACAGTGGACCCTTGGGGGCTTACTGGGGTGGGGGGTGGGGTTTCCCATCCAGTCTACATGTGTTTTGTGGACTTGGAGAAGGCTTATGACCGTGTCCCCGGGGGGTCCTGTGAGGGGTACTGTGGGAGTATGGGGTCATCGGGGCCGTTGCTACAAGCCACCTGGTCCTTATATGTATATGTGTATATATATATATATATATACTGTATATATATATATATATAGTGCAAGCTGTATCTGTATATTCTGCACAAAAGTCAAATACGTTTTCGATGGGTGTCCCTTGTCACAGATTCTGTTTGTGATATTCATGGACAGGATCTCAAGGCACAGCCGGGAGAGGAGAGTGTTTGGTTTGGGGACTTCAGAATTGCTTCTCTGCTCTCTGCAGATGATGTGGCTCTGTTGGCTTCATCAGATTGTGACCCACAGCATGCACTGGGGCGGTTTGCAGCCGAGTGCAAAGTGGTCGTGATGAGAGTCAGCATCTCCAAGTCCGAGGACATGGTTCTCTCCTGGAAAAAGGTGGATTGCTCCCTGCCTGAGCAATCTGAGTTACTGCCTCAAGCAGGGAGTTCAAGTATCTCGGGGTCTTGTTCACAAGTGAGAGTAAAATAGAGCGTGAGATCGACCAGCGGATTGATGCGGTGTCAGCACTAATGCAGGTGTTGTATTGAACTGTTGTGGTGAAGAGGGAGCTAAGCCGGAAGGCAAAGCTTTTGATTTACCACTCGATCTACCTTCCAACCCCTAGCTATGGTCATGAGCTTTGGGTAAGGACCGAAAGAATGAGATTGGGTATACAAGCGACCGAAATGAGTTTCCTCATCAAGGTGGCTGGGGTCAGCCTTAGAGATAGGGGGAGGACCTCAAAAGGGATCCGAAGGGAGCTCGGAGTAGAGCCGCTGCTCCTTTGCATCGAAAGGAGCCAGTTGAGGTGGTTCGGGCATCTGATCAGGATGAATCCTGAGCGCCTTCCTTTGGAGGATTTCTGGACATGTCCAACTGGTAGGAGACCCCGGGTTAGACCCAGAACACGTTGGAGGGATTACATATCTCATCTGGCCTGGGAACGCCTCGAGATCTCCCTAGAAAACATTGCTAGGGAGAGGGATGTCTGGACCACCTTGGTTAGCCTGCTGCCACCGCGTGCCCGGCCCCGGATAAGCAGTAGAAAATGAATGGATGGATGTATTCATAATTTGTTTCTGCCTGTCCGATTCCACTGAATCAGCACACCTGTAGGAAAAGGCATTAGAGCCACGACATGTCATGTCCACTACCTGAGTGGCCATGTGTTGTTGTATGAAGGCCCCTAACTGCATGACAGCTTTGACATGAGCGGGCCCATCATAACTGCTGTAGCAAATCAGAAGACGAGGAGGGGTCAGCCTGTTTCTGGGCAATGCCATCACTTCCTCCTGAGTCCCGCTTTCTTGATGCTGCTTGATAACATCTGAATGGATGAAAATAAGAAATCTGGTTGTATTTCACATCATGCCAGTAATGGAAAAGACAGAACAGAGGTACAAGAAAGGTTCTCTGTCAAATGGTGTAAAATGGATTATTATCATGACTTATTTTGATTAGCTTTCATGAAATGCAAGCAGTGATTTTACATGAAGTATTTGGTTTGTCTTCGCACCTGGTTTTATGTCAAGTTTCTTCATCTGCAGCTTGGGCCTCCTCCTGGTGAGAGCAGCCAGTAAGACTACAAGTATGGCTACCACAGCCAGGCCCAGTGGAAGCATCAAAGCCCAGGAGAGAGTGACAGAGAGTTGCAAGGCACCTTCTGAGGAGTGGGGAGTTGTGATTACATGATAATTCAGTGACAGACCTTAAAGAAGTAGTTTGACATTTTGGAAAATGCGTTACTAATTACTGCCGAGAGTTAAAATGAGATGATTGATACCACTGTCATGCCTGTGTGCTAATTATGGAGCTAGAGCTGGGAGTAGATTATTTTAGTTTAGCATAAAGACTGAAAGCATAATAAGAATATTTCCCCAAATTCCAAAGTATTACTTAAAGGGATGAAAGACTGATGGGATTGATCACACATGTATTAAATATACACAGACTGTATTCATGGTCCAACAGACACTTAAATATTATATCACTTATATCTCCACAACAAAATGAAAAGAGAGGTTTGCATAGCACCTACTATGATGCATAGTGATTGTGTGGATCAGCAGCAATAAAACAACCTCCCCCACCTTTTTGAATGTGCATGACTTGAACACTGAATGTTTTCCTCACTGCATCCACTTCGTTAGCTGCAATCTGTGAAACAAGAAATGTTGAGCATGACAGTTCATTCTTGACCTTGTAGATTGACAAAATAAACTTCTTTTGGGGGCCACTTGGGGGCAGCGCAACAAGCTGTAAACAAAACACTGACACATCACCTTATAAAGTTGATATATCGACTGTGTTGGCTAACAGCCTATTTATCCAGAAGACATGGAGCAACATTAGCATTAATTTGGGGTTGTGATGATGAATGCAAGTCCAATATTCACTCTCCTTTTATCTCTGTTTTGCTCTCCACCAGCTCTTGAGGGGAAATATCTGGCTAAATGCTAAATGCCGATGGTTGAAAATTAATGCATAAAATATATAGATAGTCCATATAATACATATTTTTTGAGACTGGTATTTCAATATAATTTATTAAACACAAAGCCCCTGAGATTAGGTTGAAAACAGTTGTAGTTTTATATATTATGCAATCAGTGTTAAGGATAGAATAGTTATAATCCACTTTTATTTTACCTCACAAGTGTAATTGGTTCCTTCTTGAAGGCCATTCAGCTGATAGCTGTGATGAGTTTTGTTGTTGGTGGAATTCTAAGGAAATTAAATACAAGTATTCAGTTCACTTAATTATCAAATAGTTCCGTAATACACATAATAGAAGCAAGGCATTGGCAAAATATAAAGCTGCAGAAGTTGAAACAACTCACAGGTGTTATGTCTGTGTATTTCATTATGCCGTTTGCGTAACACAGTGAGAAGTAGCTTCTGATGCCCAGGTTCGGGGGAGCCAGGTTAAAGGTCACTATGATGGCAGTCCCTTCATGTTGGACCTCAATATATTTGGGATACCAGTCTACAACCAGACCATAAAATATTGACATGATGTCAAGCTGATCATAAGAAGAAACGGTAACGCTTCATTTTACAGGTCCGCAAATTTCATGATAAGTAGGTGATAATTACATGCATACATACATTTCAAGGAAAGTAATACGAAGTTAACTGATATCTAGATAGTTCCTACTAGCTAAACCCTGTTCCGTTGCCATCTCATCTGTCTCCGGTTCTGGTGCCCATTCCGGCGCCACTCCCCCACTGGGTCCCCCCACCCCGGACTTGAAAACCTTCTCCTCCTGCAGGGCCAAAGCTCCTGTGCTAGCTTCCAGACCCTTGTCGGTAGCACAGGGAAGACTTTGTTTTCCTCCTGGGCAGATCGACTTCAGGGCTAACCCCCTTCACTTTTACCCAACAGCTGGGAAGCAAAACGCAGGAATTTCTTGGTTATTGAAGAGCTGCAGCATTTATTCATGGATTGATAGATTTTCAGCAAGTTTAACTTTTGTGAAAAATCGAACCGCAACTGCTTATTAGGAAAGAGCACAATATAATTCTTAAATAATTTTGCAGTAATTTTGGACACATTTAGGGGTAATTTGGGGATAATTTCAAAGAAATTTCAAATACGTAACTTGCTAATTATCACCTACTTTCCATGAAATTTGTGGACCTGTAAATTGAAGCATTACCGAAGAAGGAAAACATTTATTGTTATACCAGACTTTATTTGGGAACTATGAGAAATTCTCACCTTTTTTGCACTGCTCAAGACCGTTCTTCTCTGCACATGCTGCAAAACCAGCGCATATTACTATAAATTCACCATTGTTTTGACAATAGTCTTACTGAAAGATATATGATGAAAAGGGCAAAGTTTAGAGAGCAGAGAGCTTTCTGGGGACAGAGCAGGAGATGTCATTATATGTACAGTAAATAAGCCAAGAGAAGGAGGGATTTAGATTTTGAAGGTTACCCTGAAGCAACCACAAAGTTCACTGAAACTGTGTGTGTGTGTGTGTGTGTGTGCTTTATGAGATAATATCTAGTCTAGAGCTTAAAGTAGTCTTACAGCGTGTGGAAAAGATCTTGCTGTGGTAGAACCTCTCCCACTCCTCAGGCACTGGCAGAGCCATGACGGTAACAGCATACTGGGACCCAAGGGAGAGGCCGGGGAAAGGGTCTGACTTGTACACCTGCAGAATTCAGTGGCAATTATGACTTCAAACACACTGCACACTTATCTGATAAGCTGAGATAAGAGTTTTTGACATATTCTTTATTAGTGGTTAAATAGAACGGCTTTCTCATACAAAGTCTCATATATATTGCTGTTATATATTATATATATTCATCCATCTATTTGCTATACCCACTTATCCTTGAGAGTCACAGGGGGGCTACAGCCAATCCCAGCTGACATATGTTTATCAACACTTTCCCCAAAGAATTGTTGAGTCGAGTTGCCATTTTATGTGATGTGACGTTGTGTGTTTTTGATTGAATTTGAACTTTTTACTTACTTTTTTGTAGGATGATTTGATTTGAGCATATGCAGATTTGGATATGAGACTTGGACTTGGTTATGGTCAGATTTGCCTCCCAGAGTACCAGAATACTAGTACAGAGTGGTCATTGCAGCCTGTAGCTCTGGTACTAACTTGTGGTTCTTTCATGAAACATTTACCATTAAATAGATATCACGTTTTTTAAAACATGATCCCTGTCTTTCATAGGCAACAATATGGTGTTTATGCATTGCAGTTCTTAAAAGTCACTTGTTGGTTTAACACTTGCTACACTTTAACAATTTCACACTTTTCTTTATTGTATGATGACGCCTCAAGGACATGTATGGATGTGTTAATGACCTTTGGTATGGTCCAGAATACTTAAATAATCTGTTGATTTCATGAGTCTGTTCTTAAAGCTGTGTTATTATTGGTTCTGTTAGTTAAATTATAAAGCTTGTATGTAAGGTGAAGCATGCTTTAGTGAAGTAATGCTAGATTAAAGCTGCATTTCATGTGTGATTTGTGCTATTTTCCAATGCTTTATGCGAATACATATTTCATATACATATTCTATAGGTGAGTTCAAATGCTCACCTATAGGACTCCATTAGAGATTGTCATTAAGTTGAGTTAAAAGGGTTAAAAAGTGGTATTTGAGTATAAATGATAGTAATGCTAATTCATTTTCAATCTAAAGCATATAATCCAAGGAAAATTGTAAAGCTATTGTGACATATTCCATCAGGATGTTAAAGTAAATGGACTCAAATGGTCTCACATATATAGTGCTTTTCAACCTTCATGGTTCCCACAGTTTTGGAGCTACAGCACTGTGTGTCATCTATAAAGGTTTTGTGAAGAGTTAGACCATCATTCAGCCAGGGATGCTATAGGACATAGTTTTTACATGTAAAACAATTAACACAATATACGTTATATTAACGTACATCACCCCTGTCCCCACTGCGTTACATTAACGCACCCACCCCCTACTGGACACTTTATCTGGACACTTTACTTTATTCTGGTCACTGCACTGTTGTTATTTATCTTATCTTATTTTTTATTTTTATTTTTATTCTTATTCTTATTTTAGCTTTTATATTCTACTTATTTGTTATCAAAACAATAGCACCTTCAGACCACAGCAAATTCCTTGTAATGTATGTTACTTGGCAATAAACAGTTTCTGATTCTGATTCTGATTCTGATTACAGAAACCGAAATGAAGCAGGTGGATAGCAACTTGTTGCCTAGTAATGGGCAAATTGCACTAATCTGTTTCTAATATGTCAGACATAAAATGCATCGTCGTGGGACATAGTGACGCAAATATCTCTTCTTTGAAACTGGCAGATTACATATAAAATTAGACAGATGAGTTGTGTACACAGGGTTGAGCAAAAATGATTTGTTTCAAAAACAAAATCAGCCCCATACAACCTATAGTTATCAAAATAAGGGTTATTAGAAACCTCACCGTTTTCATCGTTTACCAAGTCAAACACAGTAATGTGTGTTCCTTTCATTGGATTAAGTGTTAATGTGGTTTAAATGTATGCATGTGGAGTTCCCACCGTTGTGAGCATGTCCAATGGTGTATGGTGTCATAGTCCTTCAGGACATTCTCATAACAAAAGGCTAAATAACAGACTTCCTGTGACGTTGCCTCTCGTGTGATAATTACAGCTTTTGAATGATCTTGATGAGCTTGATAAAATCATAAGGGCATATTTTCAGTTTTTCTGAAGGATGATGTCACTGTTATCCCACCCAAAATATAACATAATTTCATAAACACCAGGTCATAATGTGAGAGTATGTCCAGAAGCTAAAAGATACTGGCTGCTGGTGTGTCTTCCCAGGGGAAAGTCTTTGGTCTTTGGGGTGGGAAAGATTTAAGATCCACTCCCTGATGAAATAATCTGTAATCAAAATGTAAATGTATTTATATTCAAAGTATTGCTTAGTTGTTTGTTGTTGAGAACTGCTTTTAACAAAAATTTGCGTTAAAAGTGGCATTCTAGGCAGAAAAAGAAGCACAGACCAAAGCGAGCGGGGCCCTTCCTACCCTTTGAGCATGTGAAGCCGGGATGGAGAGGTTACGGTGGAAGAGAAAGAGCTGACAGGCAACACCAGACCCTCCCAAAGCCTGGAGGGACACCTGAAAGCCTCGCAGGAAGGCGATGCCTGCAGCAAACACAAAAGGACAGCGTGAAGTCAGTGTCACGGACTCGGCAAGCCATCATCTAAGTTGCATACAAACTCCAAAGTCAAATGCATGTGTGTGCTGCTTGTGTTACACCAGTTCAGTGCATGCTCAATTAAACTTTTAACAAGAAAGTCTGTTATACTGTCACCTGTCAAAGCCTGGAATAATTCAACGAGCTGTCTCTCATACCTGTACTTAGAAGCATTCTCATAATGCAAGGCATAATTTTCGCCTTTCAAAAATAATTCACTGTATGTCACCTGAAGTAAATCTTCTTTATGTCAAACCCTGATATGACAAATTATTTGGGGGACGTAACTCCTGCCTGACATGGTATTTTAATTTCAAAACTGGCTACAGTCTTAAAAACTGACCAAACAACTGTATGACTTTCGCCCCAATTTAAAGACATGCTATGTATCCTTATCACAACCGCATACAGAAATTGGCTTTAGAATATAGGATGAGAGTATTTCGTTGTCAATCTGTATCAACATACCATAGTAACTGGGCTTCCAGGAGACAACCATTGTGTCATATTTGGGGTTTGGCTCATGTACAAACTCAATCTTCACATCATTTGGTGCTTGGACATAGTGCTGACAGATTTTAGGGTCTCCTTCTCCTAGCAACTCAAAACATGGCCATGGAATACAACCTGAGGAGAAATAACAATGACACATAGAATATCAAAGTGTTTTGCTGCAAAAGACATTCTCAGTACATGATGATTTCTTGACAGTGCACAAGTCAGCAATCAATACATTTCTGGATATCTAATATGAAAGGAAACAGGATGTTTTAGCAAGACCGGGCTACAGTCATGCTAACGGCTATGAGGTTGTACTTGTTAGCATGCATGGATAAGCGTAAATACAGTAAGATTGTTATTCACGTCGGCGGTAATGACTCCCGGTTACGCCAATCGGAGGTCACTAAAATTAACGTGGAGTCGGTGTGTTCGTTTGCAAAAACTATGTCGGACTCCGTAGTTTTCTCTGGGCCCCTTCCCAATTTGACCAGTGATGACATGTTTAGCCGCATGTCATCATTCAACCGCTGGCTGTCGAGGTGGTGTCCAGCAAACGATGTGGGCTTCGTAGATAATTGGCGGACTTTCTGGAGGAGACCTGGTCTGATGAGGAGAGACGGCATTCATCCCACTTTGGATGGAGCGGCTCTCATATCTAGAAATCTGACCGACTTTATTAGTGAACCAAAACCGTGACAACCCAGAGTCCAGACCAGGATGCAGAGTCGCAGTCCTACACGCTTCTCTGCGCTTCCATTAGAGCAGTTACCCACCCAAAACCCCATAATGACTGTGTCTCCCCCCCGACCACTTAAATTAATTCAATCAAAATTAAACAGGAGAGCAGTCATTAATAAAAACCTAATAAAAATTAAGACCACCACTGCTATAGGACAAAACAATAGGAAAATTAAGTGTGGACTGTTAAATATCAGATCTCTGTCATCTAAAGCTGTATTAGTAAACAAGCTAATATCAGATAATCATTTTGATCTACTGTGCTATTATTACAGCTATTATTACAGCTGTAACTACTATCATCAGTCATATTTCCATTATTATTATAATTATAGCTGCTATTTCTACTGCTAGTCCGTCTGTCGGTCTGTCTATCTGTGTCTTTATGTCTATCTCTCTCTCTGTCTCTTTCTGTCTGTCTGTCTGTCTCTCCCCCTCTCTCTTTCTCCCTCCCTCTCTATGTCTCTCTCTCTCTCCCTCTCTCTCTCTTTCTCAAACCCAACCGGTCAAAGCAGATGACCGCCCACCTAGAGTCTGGTTCTGCTTGAGGTTTCTGCCTCTTAAAAGGAAGTTTTTCCTTGCCATTGTCGCCAAAGTGCTTGCTCATGGTGGGAACTGTTGGGTCTCTGTAATAACATTATATTATTATTATTATCAAAGTGTTTTTATTGAATTTTCTGTTCAAACAACAAACATCCCATTCAAAAAAAAAAAATAAATAAAATAAAAAAAATAAAATAAAATAAAATAAAAAAAAGACAGCAGGACTCAAAACATACATCTCAAATACAGGTCTAAACCACAGACAAAACAGTAACAAGACATACCATACTAATATCAGACATCAGACATACCCATCACCCATGTGGGAAGGGAAGGGAAGGAGGGGGGGGGGGTCAAAAGCTGCCATCTATGTTGGGGCTAATTAGAACTCATGTTCAAAGTAGGAAATAAAAGGCTGCCAGACCGTAGAGTACTTCTTAGTGTTGCCCTGCAAGGTGAATCTAATATGTTCTAATTTAAGGTGTGCCATCACCTCTTCTACCCATCGTTTATGGGATGGCGGTGTCGCCTTTATCCAGTTAAGTAGGATCAATCTCCTAGCCAGCAATGAAGAGAATGCTATTGTTTTCCTTTGAGAGATTGTTAGTGGCGCTTCCCTTGGTGTCACACCAAAGATGGCTGTCAGAGGGCCGGGCTCTATATCTTTGTTATAGATTGACGAGAAAGTTCTAAAAATTCTGGCCCAGAACTCTTTCAGCTTGGGACAGGACCAGAACATATGACCTATATTGGCTGGCACCTGTTTACATCTAGGGCAAGTCGGATCAGCCCCCTGATACATTCTTGCCAGTTTGTCCCTTGAGAAATGAAGTCTGTGTAAGACCTTAAACTGTATCAATCCATGTCTAACACATACAGAAGAAGAGTGTATTAGTTCCACTGCCCGTCTCCAGTCAACATCTGATATGTCCAATTCTAACTCTTCCTCCCACTTCCTTTGTAAGATATCAAGGGATGGGGAAGCCACCTTCTGGATGCTCACATAGAGCGTGGAAACCGTCCCTTTAAGAGTTGGATTCATGTCTAGCAGCCCATCTATCCATCCACTCCGCGGCAACTCAAGGGATGAGGCGAATGTCTTTTTCACAAAATCTCGAACCTGAAAATATCTTAAGTAATTCGTCTTTGAGGGGATTCCATATTCCTTCTCCAACTGAGCAGCAGACATGAAAACACCACCTTTAAAAAGATTTTTGACGCATTCCACCCCAGCTCTATACCATTCCCTAAATGCTGTTCCCCCAAGGGCCGGGGAGAATAAGTGATTGCCATAGACGGGAGCAGACAGGAGGGCGTTTCTATTTTTAAAATGTGTTCTGAATTGGACCCAGATTTTGATAGAGTCACATACAACAGGGTTGTTTGTGTAAAGGTGTTTGCTTAAGGGCAGAGGAGCGCAGACCAGGGAGCATAGGGACACCGGGCTAGATGCATATCTTTCCATATGTACCCACACTGGAGTTTCATCGTCATCCAACTTTGAGACCCAAAACAACACCTTATGTATATTAGCAGCCCAATAATAGTGCATATAATTTGGTAGGGCCAGGCCTCCCTCTTCCCTCTGTCTCTCAAGGAACTCCCTTCTTATCCGGGGGACTTTTTTTTCCCAGATAAAGGTGGATGTACATTTATTCAGTTCTTTAAAAAATGACTTCGGTATGAAAATTGGTACCGTCTGGAATAAATAGAGGAACCGTGGCATTATGTTCATTTTAACAGAATTTATCTTCCCTGCTAATGATAGGGGGAGGGATGACCACCTTTCCATATCTAATTTTGCCGTATCCAATGTTACTTTAAAATTATGATTAAATAAATCTTTATACCTCCTTGTTACATTGATACCTAAATAGGTAAACTTATCCTTATTTGTTGTAAAGGGATAGGCCTGGAATGAAAGTTTCCTCGCCTGTTTATTAATTGGGAAAAGGACACTTTTTCCCAGGTTAATTTTATAACCCGACACCCTCCCATAGTCTTCGATAATACCAAGAGCTACCGGGATGTTCGTGACAGGATTCGACAGGAAGAGGAGGAGGTCATCAGCGTATAAAGACAACTTATGAATTTGCGTGCCCCTGTGTATTCCCCCGAGCTCAGCAGCATGCCTCAGCATTATTGCGAGGGGCTCAATTGCCACATCAAAGAGCATGGGCGACAAGGGGCAACCCTGCCTTGTCCCCCGAAACAGAGGAAAAGGTTCAGATATTATATTGTTTGTTCTTACCATAGCCTGGGGGTTCGCATAAATTATCTCAATCCACGAGCGAAATTTAGGACCGAATCCGAATCTCTCGAGGGCCGTGAACAGATAGAAATACTCTATTCTATCAAAGGCTTTGTGGGCATCCAGGGAGATCACAATCTCAGGCTCAATGTTATCTTCAGCAGTGTATATCACATTAAACAAGCGACGGAGATTACTGGAAAGTTGTCTACCAGCAACAAACCCTGTCTGGTCAGGATGAATTATTTTACTTATAACAAGCTCAATCCTAGCCGCCAATATTTTGGCCAATATCTTATAATCACAGCCAAGTAGACTCACTGGGCGGTATGATTCACATTTAAGTGGGTCTTTATTTTTCTTAAGGAGTACAGAGATCAAAGCCTGTGACATTGTTTGAGGCAAAGCTTTTTTATCAAGGACCTCCCTATATACTCCACAAAGCAGGGGTATCAGTTTAGAAGCGAATGTTTTATAAAACTCACTTGGGAACCCATCAGGGCCCGGCGCTTTGCCTGTCTTCATATTCCGAATCGCATTCTCTATCTCCCTAGCCGTCATGGGTCCCTCTAATCTATCCCTATCTGCGTCATCTAGGGATGGTATTTCCAGATTTTCAAAAAAAATTTTCACTCATTCCTTGTCATCTGTTTCTGAAGTATACAGATCCTTATAAAAAGATTTAAATTGGTCGTTAATACCCTTCTGATCTATAATTTTGTTTCCCAGGTTATCTCCTATCTGTACTATCCTGCCAGCAGCTGCTGATTGCTTCAACTGGTAGCTCAGGAGCTTACCCGCACGCTCACCATGCTCATAGAGATCCTGTCTTGACCTAAGATATAGATCCTCCTCACATTGACTTATCAAGACATCATATTCAGTTTGGAGCAAAATCCGCTTTCTATGTAGCTCCTCAGAGGGAGTCATAGAATTTGCCAGGTCAACTTCTTTTATTGCTTTTATTAATTCCGTGGTACGTTTCATCTTTCTCTTCCTTTCACCAGCACTGTATGAAATTATTTGTCCTCGTAAATAAGCTTTTAAGGATTCCCACAGAGTGCCATTACTTATATCAGGGGTATCATTAAGTTCTAAGAAAAAGACTATTTGCGAGTTTATGAATTTTGTAAAATCATCATCTGCCAATAGCCTGCTATTAAGGCGCCACATTCTCTGAGGTGGCGTATTCTCAGGAAAGTGAAGTTTCAACATGACCGGGCTGTGATCAGATATTACTATACCAGTGTATTCTACATCTGTTACTATAGAAGTCAGTTTATTATCTAATAAGAAATAGTCAATTCTAGTATATGTTTGATGTGGTGGGGAGTAAAAGGAGTACTGTCTGGAGGTTGGGTTTATGAATCTCCATGGATCAAACACACCATATGCTTTACAAAAAGAGTTAATGCATTGTGCTGATTTACTTAATACATTGGATGTTGGGCTAGAGCGGTCCAAGGTTGAGTCTAGGACACAGTTTAGGTCTCCCCCTAGAATCAGATTATGAGCGTCCAAATTAGGCAGTAATGAGAATAAGTCCTTAAAAAATTGAACATTATCCCAATTGGGTGCGTATATGTTTGCCAACACCACTGGCATATTGAATAATTTTCCAACCACAATAACATATCGACCATGTTTATCTTTTATAGTAGTTGTTTCTACGAATTGTACATTCCTGTGTATAAGGATGGCCACTCCTCGACTCTTACTATTGAAATTTGAGTGATAAATCTGATTGAATCCCCCCCTACAAAGCTTGAGGTGGTCCTTGTTCAACAAATGCGTCTCCTGTAAGTAAACTATCTCCGCTCCCTGGTCTCTCAAATGCGAAAATATCTTACTCCGTTTAGCCGGCTTATTGATCGCCCTTACGTTCCAGCTCATCAATTTTGTGTCCATTCTGCTCGCATCCATGTTTGGTGCCATGTCAGGAGTCCGCAGCCCGGAATCACCATTGCACCCCTATGATACCCACTTTCCGGATCACACCTTGAAGATTTGGCAGCAAAAACAAAAAGGTTAAAAGGAGAGGGTCTGGGGAGGGAGGGGGGGGTGTCACACACACAGACACAGCTAACACATAACACATTACATATATGAACGCTAACACAGTGCTCTTTAACGAGCTCTCTCGTGGCCAACCGGTCCATCATCCTCCTACACACCAAGCCTACCGTGTGCGGCTCCGTGTATATCACCCCCTAACCTTAAAAGTATAACATCACCCCTTTGACTTAATCACCTCATGGGAAAAACAAACAGAGGGAGCTCTCAAGAGCAAGATCCTAAATAATGTAAAATATTAAAAATAGAAATAAAAGGCAATACCATAGGCAGTAGGCAACAATAGCCAAGGGGGAAAAATCAATTCTTAAACCTTGAATAAGACAAAACAATAATATGACAGGGCAACCGTAGCTCCTAGGATGGGATGAGAATTATATATCTATATACAAAGAAAAAAAAAAATATATATACATACACCCAGCAATATATGTGAGTGCATGTGCATATCCCCACTTAAATACACACTGAAACAAATATTTCTTTGTCAATATTGTCAAATCTAGTCAACAAAATCCTGCTTGCAGTAGTCATCCCATTTCAACAGTGTAAGCATGTGTACATTTCTACTTAGCCAAGCTGAAACCAGTCTATATGCTTCACCCAGGGTTCAGTTTCTTCTTGATGTAATCCACGGCGTCTTTTGGGCTCTCGAAGATTTTCGTTTGCCCTCCTTCTGGCGTAATCACCAGGGTTGCCGGGTAACGCAGCCCATATCTGATCCCCGTGCAGGCCCGCAGGAGGCTTCTTGCTTCTTTGAAGGCTGCTCTCTTACTGTTTACCTCCTGGGTGTAGTCCGGGAAGATGTGAATCTGTCCGCTCCGACCCTCCGGTGTTCTCTCCATTTCTCTCGCCTTCTTCATTATCTCCTCTTTCTCTGTAAAGTAGTGACATCTCACGACGAACGCTCTCGGCGGAACTCCGTTCCCGTCTCGTCTCGCGCCGAGTGTCCGGTGTGCTCGATCAAGCGTCGGTGTTACTGCTAGTCCCAACTTGTCTTTCAGCAAGCCCGCCATAAAGTCTGACGGCTTTTTGCCCGTCTCGGCCCCTTCTCTTACCCCCACGACACGTATGTTGTTGCGTCGTGATCGTGCCTCGAGGTCTTCACTCCGTCCCCTCAGCTTCAGTACCTCCTTCTCCATTTCTTTCAGTTTTGTCTCAATGTTGGTTATGCTGTCAGACTGACCATTCAATATTTCATCCACCTCTTTTTTCCGTTCGTCCATCCTATTAGCCAAACTGCTAGTATGATCGCTAATCAGCCTCACCTCCCCACGTAGCAACTCAAACTGAGCTTTAGCATTCTCTTCCACGCTCCTAGCCCATTTTTCCATCTCGGCCTTCGTCTCTTTCCTTCCTTTCTCTACTTCTTCTTTGCACCTCACGATCTCGGTCTTTGTCTCCTCCCTGTATTTCGTATTCTCAACGTTGCCGTTTTTAATCTCGGACATCATATCCTTAGCCCACTGAGGCATGTCGTCGGCACGTGTTAGGCTAATATCACCCTTGCTAGCCGAGGAGGTCAAGTTGCTAACCACCGGCGGCTTTTCTCCGCCCGTTCGAGTCGATCTGGAGGTCATTTTCGGTCGTAAACTGCACTGAGAACGCACTCGTTCACTCCCAAAACAGAATCTTATTCGTCCAGCCCCCCCAAAATGATACAAATATGGCGATATTAATATTTTTGACTACTTTTACACGGAGCCTCCGCACACACGTCTTCACACGGCAAAGCACATCCGGAAGTCTTCCTGTAATAACATTATAAAGAGTCGGTCTAGACCTGCTCTATTTGTAAAGTGTCATGAGATGACTTTTGTTGTGATTTGGCGCTATATAAATAAAATTGAATTGAATTGAATTGAAAAGAAATATTTCATTAAGAATATCTGTCCTAAATGATGATCTGCCAGATCTCATGCTTGTTAGTGCTGCAAAGCTGTCAGATGCAATAACAGTGTTATTTATTTCCTTCTCTTCTATCCACTGCAAGGCCAATAATATTGCCAATAGCTCTGAGGTATATACTGACAAGTGGTCTGACACTCTTTTCCTAATATATGATTCAGTCACTCGGATATAAGCTGCTGCACCTGCACACCCTGTAACAGGATCTTTGGAGCCATCTGTGAATATGAACACAGAGTCTGAAAAATGCTGATCAAACTTTGCGGCATACTGAAAGTTGCTTTGACTTGTCCTTCAATTGCTGCTGTATATTGAGGTCTATACTTGGCAAGGAGAACAACCAGGGAAGAATGGAAAAAATTGAAACTGTGGGGCTGTACTGTAATTGATGGCCTTTGCATCACCAATCCACCCAAAACTTTTGTCTCATTATGTTCCCAGCATTCTGTTAAAACACTTTTGGCAGGATGTGTCATGTCTCGTCATTTACGTTAAGTTACCGTTTTTGTCTCATTTAGTCATGTTGTCTTGTCATTTCCTGTTTTATTTTGTAGTATTGTGTGCCCTCTCGTTTCAGAACATTTTACTTCCTGCCCTCGTGTTTCCCGCCTTTGTGATTGTCAGTCCCCCTGATTGTTTCCACCTGTGTTCGCTCACCTCATGTTTAAATAGTCTGCGTCTCCCTTTGTCTTGTGGCAGTTTGTCTTGTCCTCAGTGCCATGATAACCAGCGGTAATTCCATGTCAAGATTTCCTGTTAGTCCCTGTGTGAGTTGTTTCAGTGTTCTTGTTAATTTGTTCACTTTACTGTCTTGTTTTTCCTAGTTTTGTTCCTCCACTTTTTGGGAGTGATTTTCTGTTGTTAACTTTGTAGATATCTCTTGCTTTGTCAAGCTTCATATTTTGTTATAAATAAATACTCTTTATTATATATTTGTACTTTGTTTGAGTCGTGTGTGTGGGTTCATTTTTTGCCTTGCTAAGTCGTGACAAGATGCATATCAGAATCAGAAACTGTTTATTACTAAGTAACATACATTACAAGGAATTTGCTGTGGTCTGAAGGTGCTATTGTTTTGACAACAAATATGTAGAATATAAAAGGTAAAATAAAAATAAGATAAGATAAATAACAAACAGTGTAGTGACCAAAATAAAGTGTCCAGTAGGGGGTGGGTGCGTTAATGTAACGCAGGGGGGACAGGGGTGATGTACGTTAATATAACGTATAACTTGTGTTTGTGTTCGGGGGGGGGTCAATGTAAGTTCGTCAGGTTGACTGCAGAGGGGAAGAAACTGTTTTTGTGGTGGGAGGTTTTGGTCTTGATGGACCGCAGCCTCCTGCCAGAGGGGAGGGGGTCGAACAGATGGTGTCCAGGGTGGGAGGGGTCAGCAGCGATCTTCCCTGCTCTCCTCAGGGTCCTGGAGGAGTACAGGTCCTGAAGAGATGATGTTCAGCTCCCTCAGGAGCTTGACGGAGCTTGACGGACTGGTGACTGGAGGTGCAGCTGTTGGTGTACAGGGAGAAGAGTAGAGGAGAAAGAACACAGCCTTGAGGGGAGCCGATGCTGATCGTCCGCGAGTCTGAGACGTGTTTCCCCAGCTTCACGTGCTGCTTCCTGTCAGACAGGAAATCTGTGATCCACCTGCAGGTGGGGTCAGGCACGTTCAGCTGGGAGAGCTTGTCCTGAAGAAGAGCCGGGACGATCGTGTTGAAGGCAGAGCTGAAGTCCACGAACAGGATCCTGGCATAGGATCCTGCGGAGTCCAGGTGCTGGAGGATGAAGTGTAGGGCCAAGTTGACGGCGTCGTCTACAGACCTGTTGGCTCTGTAGGCGAACTGCAGGGGGTCCAGCAGAGGGTCGGTGATGGATTTGAGGTGGGACAAAACCAGGCGTTCAAATGATTTCATGACCACAGAGGTCAGGGCGACGGGTGTGTAGTCATTTAATCCTGTGGGCCCTGGTTTTTTGGGGACGGAGATGATGGTGGAGGCCTTGAAGCAGGCTGGCACGTGGCATGTCTCCAGTGAGGTGTTGAAGAGGCTCTTGGCTTGTAGTTGGTGATCTGTCTGAGCCCCCTCCACACAGAAGCAGAGTCGTTGGAGGAGAACTGGTCTTGTAGTCTCTCTGAGTACAGTCGTTTAGCTTCCCTCACCGCCTTGCTAAACTTGTACTTGGCTTCCTTAAACTCTGCTCTGTTGCCACTCTTAAACGCCTCTTCCTTTTCCAACCTCAGCTGTCGCAGTCTTTCTGTGAACCAGGGTTTGTCGTTGTTATAACTCACCCTGGTCCGAGTTGGTACGCAGCAGTCCTCACAGAAGCTGATATATGAAGTCACAACCTCTGTGTACTCATCCAGACTGTTGGTAGCAGTCCTGAAAACATCCCAGTCAGTACAGTCCAAACACGCCTTCAGGTCCTCTGCAGCTTCACTGGTCCACTTCTTCGAAGTTCTCGCAACAGACTTAGAAAGTTTTAATTTCTGCCTGTATGCAGGAATCAGGTGGACTATGTCATGGTCAGAGTGTCCCAATGCAGCGCGGGTGACGGCGTGAAAAGCGTTAATGACTGTGGTGTAACAGTGATCCAGAGTCCAAATATACAACTGAGCGCCACAGGAAATCATTCCTGCCTGTGGCCATCAAACTGTTCAACTCCTCCCTCAGAGTGTCAGACACTCAGAAGAAACAGACTGGAAATCTGGACCTGCTTCTACATATACTACCTCACTATTACTTATTCTTAAATGTCAGTGCAATACATATATGGTCAAACACAATAGTGCAATACATACAGTGCATCCGGAAAGTATTCACAGCGCTTCACTTTTTCCACATTTTGTTATGTTGCAGCCTTATACCAAAATGGATTAAATTCATTTTTTTCCTCAAAATTCTACACACAACACCCCATAATGACAACGTGAAAAAAGTTTATTTGAGATTTTTGCAAATTTATTAAAAATAAAAAACCTGAGAAATCACATGTACATAAGTATTCACAGCCTTTGCTCAATACTTTGTTGATGCACCTTTGGCAGCAATTACAGCCTCAAGTCTTTTTGAATATGATGCCACAAGCTTGGCACACCTATCTTTGGGCAGTTTCACCCATTCCTCTTTGCAGCACCTCTCAAGCTCCATCAGGTTGGATGGGAAGCGTCGGTGCACAGCCATTTTCAGATCTCTCCAGAGATGTTCAATCGGATTCAAGTCTGGGCTCTGGCTGGGCCACTCAAGGACATTCACAGAGTTGTCCTGAAGCCACTCCTTTGATATCTTGGCTGTGTGCTTAGGGTCGTTGTCCTGCTGAAAGATAAACCGTCGCCCCAGTCTGAGGTCAAGAGCGCTCTGGAGCAGGTTTTCATCCAGGATGTCTCTGTACTTTGCTGCATTCATCTTTCCCTCTATCCTGACTAGTCTCCCAGTTCCTGCCGCTGAAAAACATCCCCACAGCATGATGCTGCCACCACCATGCTTCACTGTAGGGATGGTATTGGCCTGGTGATGAGCGGTGCCTGGTTTCCTCCAAACGTGACGCCTGGCATTCACACCAAAGAGTTCAATCTTTGTCTCATCAGACCAGAGAATTTTGTTTCTCATGGTCTGAGAGTCCTTCAGGTGCCTTTTGGCAAACTCCAGGTGGGCTGCTATGTGCCTTTTACTAAGGAGTGGCTTCCGTCTGGCCACTCTACCATACAGGCCTGATTGGTGGATTGCTGCAGAGATGGTTGTCCTTCTGGAAGGTTCTCCTCTCTCCACAGAGGAACTCTGGAGCTCTGACAGAGTGACCATCAGGTTCTTGGTCACCTCCCTGACTAAGGCCCTTCTCCCCCGATTACTCAGTTTAGATGGCCGGCCAGCTCTAGGAAGAGTCCTGGTGGTTCCGAACTTCTTCCACTTACGGATGATGGAGGCCACTGTGCTCATTGGGACCTTCAAAGCAGCAGAAATTTTTCTGTAACCTTCCCCAGATTTGTGCCTCGAGACAATCCTGTCTCGGAGGTCTACAGACAATTCCTTTGACTTCATGCTTGGTTTGTGCTCTGACATGCACTGTCAACTGTGGGACCTTATATAGACAGGTGTGTGCCTTTCCAAATCATGTCCATGTCGTGGGAATTTCAGGAAAAACAGAAGACTGGCAACAAGGGAGTAGTTCTTGTGGTTTTATTCACGTCTGCAGACGGACGGTCCCGACAGCAACTCAATTGTCCCTGCCCGGCTGACCGTACTGCACCTCAGAGTGGTCTGCTTTTATACAGAATATACAGCAAAGAATGTGAACACTTGCAAGACATACGTCACTCTCTTTGACAGTCATTACCTTGTAAGGATCAAGACCCCAATAAATGGTAATTATAGACAGCTGAAAATACACCAAGATCATTCAGAAAAGGCTATGGTTCCTTGCTAGAGTCAAGGCGGCACCACAGCAAATACCTGTGACCTAAAATAGACCTTTAAGGGTGTTAAAGGGATGTGTTGTATTTTCCCACTACACTCCACCCTTTTGAGCATTCAATACTCACAACAGCAAAAATACAACACCAAACAAGTTAAAACCTAACCTAAACATAATCATGCTAAATATGAATAATTGAGATCTCAGCACATAAAATAAGACATGTCTAAACATCCAATAGTCAAGTAGTCAAATAGTCTCCGTATCGGAAAAAGGTGGAACCCATCCTGATGTTGGAAACACATCGTCGTCATATAGCATCTTTAACTGAACATATTGTTGAAGGTGTCCTCCTACAACACTATCAACCCATTTATGTAACAATGCTTTCATACAAGTCAAAAGGCATGTGCAGAAACAAAGACATATACCCAAAATAAACAACACCGGTATCAACAATTGCACCATCATTACACCCCATGGTCCTAATTTGTCATTCAACCACATACTAAAACTATATCCTGCAGATTTAGATGGTCCATAGGCATCCCTGATTTGCTGTAAAGCTTCTATAACATTAGTGATATTATCTGAATTGTCAGGAATCAAAGTTACACATGCTTCCCCTGTTAAATTCAGAGTTAAACATAGTCCCCCAGTTTTTGCCATGAGAAAGTCCAATGCCATCTCATGTTTTAGTAACGTAAGTCTATGTGAGTTATCATTAGCTGACAAAAATTCAAATCCTTTAATAGTTTCATTTGCAAATGCTGACATAGTATAAGTAATGTTGTCAATATGATCTGCAAGAAAAGTTACACCATACCATGGAAGAAGCCCAAGACCCCATTTCTCACCAAGAGAAATGCGCCAATGGTATGACTGTATGGTGTGAAACTGAGCCATGTCACGTTTCTGTCGACCTGAAAGAAGCTTTTTGCCTCTCAACATTAGAACATTATGCACTTTTAACTTTATCAAGTAACAACATCCATTCCACTTAGTTGGTAACATCTCATAAGTGTTATTACCACATTGCCAATAATTAGAATACAGAAACCCAATACCAAGCTCAACATGATACCTAAGACTATTATTTGCAATAACGTATGTGTCCCCAATTGTCAGTGTAATATTCTTATCAACTGTATTATCTACTGCTAATGACATTCCTCCTTGTGCATACATCTGGAGTATCATCTGGCCTGTTACATATGTGTGGCATTGTGATTGTCCCATGTATTGTCCCGTACCATTGTTACATACACATATGAGATTGTCCAATGCTGCTATTCGTGTTGGTGCTTCCACTGGTGTTACATTTACCAAGTTAAAAAATGGTTGTGGACTAAGACTTTCTTCACAAAGCATGTCCCAACACAAACAAGATTTCTCCGATGGGTTATTGAGGTATGTTGCACTCAAATATGCCTTTGCAAATAACCTACAACCCTCTTTAGATAATACCCCCTTACGTCGTTCTCTAGGCTTTTTGATGTTGACATGTCCTGTAAATTCAACTGCTTCCCGAGTACAGCCTTCATCTTCCGCCGTCAAGTTGAATAACGGATTCCACTGTCTCAGAGGTTGGTACAGCACCAACATAGGCCCTGTACCTGGTGCCCCTCTGCTCAGAAATTCTAAGAATGACCACCATGAATTGTGTTGGATTGGATTGTCATCTTTCAGACCATCAGCATCGAAACCCCATGGTTTCCATTGGGTATGGTCAAACAATTCTCTCTTACGATGATGGAGCCCAGTCGTTGTGTATTCATCATCCTCTGGTGTGAACAATGATGGTCTCTCTTCATTGTCATCACTCCATCCTTCCAACCCCCACAGAATTGGAAGCACTATTATCACGCTGATGAGCACTAAACAACAAAGTCCCCTGCCTGGGCCGCACCCAAGTCGTCCAAACGGATGCCAGGGTGTAGACGACATTTCTTCTCCGCACCTGGTTACAGATAACAAACGCCTGCCCTAAAAGGTGCTGGGTTAGTTGATTTCTTCACCAGGTTTGAGACGAAGGTACCTAGTGTACAAACCCCTTTGTAGCCCGGACTTTCCCCAAACACCACAGTTTGGCAGTTGTTTGATACTGCTCCCCTTAGGTGACTTACTGAGGCTTTACTGTCGAATGGTCGTCTCTTAGATTAGGTATCTTCTTACAATGACTTGCATGTATCCAAGTAGCCCTCTCTGCAACCTTCACTGCTGATGCTGTCGTCAAGAGCACCTGGTATGGTCCTACCCATTTGGGAACTTTCCAGCCCTTCCTTCTGAAGTTCTTCACTACGATCCAATCACCGGGTTTCAGGCTATGTAGTTGTCCTTCAGCCTCCTGTGGCAAAGCGTCTTTCACCTGTCTGTGAATATCACAAAGCACAGTAGAAAGAGCAGCACAATAACGCAACATTTCATCTTCACAAGTTTCTGTAGATGGCAATTGTCGTTTCTGTGGTCCTATACCAGTATGCAACGGTCTTCCAAACAATATTTCATACGGGCTGAAACCATATTTATTTCTCACTCTTCCTCTCATATACATCAACACCAAAGGTAAAGCTTTTATCCAAGTCAATCCTGTTTCTTCACAACACTTTACCAGTTTATTCTTCAATGTACCATTTTCTCTTTCCACTGCTCCACCACTTGCAGGATGGTAAGCACAATGTGTTTTCATATTAATACCCAAATATTCACCTACTATCTTCAAAGCATTATTGACGAAATGTGCTCCATTATCACTACTAATTTTCCTTGGAATTCCCCATCTTGGAATAATTTCTCTCGCCAAACTTCTAGCCACCGTACTCGCATCTGCCTTGGACGCTGGAAATGCTTCTACCCATTTACTAAACATATCCACAATCACAAGACAATATTTCTTCCCTTCACTTAATGTTAACTCAATAAAATCCATCTGTAAATGGTCAAAAGGCATCTCCGGTGGTGGGTGTGCACTCATAGGCATTTGCTGACCTCTTCCTGCATTATGTACAGCACAGACAAGACACTTTTGACAATAATTTTGTGCATATACCGAAAATCCCTTTGTAAACCAATGTCTGTTTATGTCTGCCTGCATCTGCCCCTTTGACGCATGGTCCAAGCCATGCGACAACTTAGCATAAACAGGATACAGATACTTAGGCAAACACGGTTTACCATCAGGCCCAAACCAAACGCCATCCCGAACATAAGCCTGTAATTTCTTCCACAAGGCCCGTTCCTCCGTCGTCGCTCTTTCCTGTAATTCACACAAATCAGCTGTAACTGTCACCCCAACGTCCTGAGGAACAGTAACAAGTTGTGATATAGCAAGAGATGATCGCGCTGCCCTCTTTGCTGCCGCATCTGCTTTGGCATTTCCCTGTGAAATAGGATCAACATTATTAGAATGAGCATCACATTTACAAATAGCAACCTGTTTAGGTAACAGAACAGCCTCCAGTAGTTCAGACACCAACTGATGATGCGCAATTGGCTTACCAGTAGATGTAAGAAATTGCCTATGTTTCCAAATTGCTCCAAAATCAAAAGCTACGCCAAAGGCGTATCGGCTATCCGTATAAATGTTAACAGTCTTCCCTGCCGCATATTTACATGCCTCAGTCAGAGCTCTAAGTTCTGCTGCTTGTGCAGAGAAACTTGAAGAAAGTGGTTCTGCCAATATCGTCTCATATTGTGTCACTACAGCAAATCCTGCTAACACTTTGCCTGTGTCTGGGTCACGTGAGGCTGATCCGTCCACAAACAATTCCAACTCAGCATTGGGAAGAGGCGTATCCTGAAGGTCTGGTCTAGAAGAACAAATTTCATTTATTACTGCAACACAATCATGTGGTTCTCCCTCTTCCGCTGTAGGAAGAAGAGTCGCCGGATTAAGAACTGTACAACGTTTCATCGTAATGTTAGGCATCTCAAGCAAAACAGTATGGTATCTCAACCATCTTGCTGTCGACAAATGAGCTGTCTTCTGCTCCAACAGAATAACTGAAACTGCATGTGGTACTAAAAGGGTTAAATCTTGATAACCAACCAAATCCCGCGATGCAAGTACAGCCTTTTCTGCAGCTGCCACTGCTCTAAGACACCTTGGAAGTCCAACTGCCACTGTATCTAATTTCGAAGAAAAATAAGCTACTGGCCTTCGTTTACCTCCATGTTCCTGTAACAAAACTGATGTCATATAACCATTCTTTTCGTCAACCGTCTGTGTAAACGGCTTTGTCATGTCTGGCAGTCCCAAAGTTGGTGTGGTCTGTAAAGCCACTTTTAAATTTACAAAAGCTGCCACAGCGTCGTCAGTCCAAGTCACTTTTTGGTGCGCAGTCAGGCCTTTACCATGTATCATTGTTGAAAGTGGAGCCTCCATTTCCGCATAATTAGGTATCCACTGTCGACAATATGACGTCATTCCTAAAAAAGACAAAAGTTGTTTTTTCGTCAATGGTTTTGGAATATTTTGAATAGCAGCTACACGCTTGGGAGAAAGGGATTTGCCCTCTACTGTGATCACATGTCCCAAAAAAGTCACCTTTGGTTGAACCCATTGTAATTTATTAAAACTAACCTTGTGACCATTATCTGCTAAATGTTGCAACAACAATTTTGTATCTGTTTCACAAGCTTGTTTCGTTGGTGAACAAATCATCAAATCATCGACATACTGTAATAACGCACTTCCACCGCGTAATGTTAGTTTCTCCAAATTCTCTTTTAGTGCTGCATTATAAATGGCAGGACTCTCACAAAATCCCATAGGTAATCGCGTCCAAGTCCAAGTTTTACCTTTAAAGGAAAATGCAAACCAATATTGTGAGTCTTTATGCACCGGAACACTAAAGAATGCATTTGCCAAATCAACAACTGAAAACCATGTACTTTCTGGTGGAACTTGCGATAAAATAGTATGTGGATTCGGCACGTTTGGTACTCGTGCATGCACTGCTGAATTTACTGCCTGCAGGTCTTGTACAAATCTCCATTCCTCCGGCTGGCCAGCATCTCTAACCTTCCTGATTGGAAAGATAGGCGTACGCACTGGCGAAGTTTCGCATGGAACAATAATTTTAGCTTTTAACAGTGACTCAAATACAGGTGTTATTCCTTGCACTGCTTCTTGTTTTAATGGATATTGTTCCTTACAAGGGCGAAAACAAGATTTTGGCATCACCTCCACGGGAGCCACTCCTTCAATTAATCCCACATCGTACTTACTTTTAGCCCAAAGAGTATGTGGAATTCCTGCAAACTCAGGTGAATCTGGGGTACACCCTGCTTGCACAAAGATGTCAATCTCCTCTTTGGCCAATATTCTAACGCTCCTTTGAGCATTACAACACACCGACAAACGACACTTATACACATTCAGACTCGTATTATAATACACTCCTTCTTCTACTTCTCGCCACCGGTGGTCTTCTTTACACGTCCTCATCCACGGCCCAGTTTCACTCCCCTTCGCATGTTGAGTTTTACCTACTAAAATATGCGGACTTGAGTCATGAACCTGAAAAAACCTTCTTTGCACTTCCTGTGACAATATTACATTTGTAGCACACACATCCTTATTCCAATATACCCAATCTGTTGTCAAAACATCCGTCTCTTCCCCTTCTCCAAACCACACCGACTCATACTCAAAATCTGGTCCTAATGAAACATATGCTGTGCAGTAGAATTCAGGATTCTCCTCAATCTGTATGTGCTTATTAATCTGTTGTAACAAATATCTATTTGTAAAAACTGATCCCTTTGGAACAAACTTCCACTGGTACACATATAGCCATTCCTTTAACTGACACTGTACTAATTGCAGATCTTCTTTTTGTCTGAGAAGTTCCACCCCTGCTTCACTAGCAGCCAAAGTGAGTCCCAGTGCACACATAAGGTCACGTCCTAATAAATTTATTGGACAACAGGATGAAAGAAGAAATGAATGTTCAAAAGTACCATGTACCTCATCTTCAACTGTTAACGGAACTGTGTATTCTTCTTTCACGGTATTCCCCGTTACTCCCACAGCTTTCATAATTTTCCCATTCATTTTTGGTTTTGGTCTTAATTCTTTTTCCATTATTACCGACTCTGTTGCCCCTGAATCTACCAAAAAGGAGATTTGTTGGTTTGCGACCTTTAGTTTTAGCATAGGCATCACTTTGTATGCATCATGTGTCAACATAGCGTATGTCCCTCGTGCATTATTCAAACATCTCTGTTCTCTAATTTTAGGTGTTAGTGTTTGTATAGTGGTGTTCTCACGTGTCTGCAGATCGGTGCTTGTCCCCGGCTCCACCACCAGTCAGTCGGAACCCCCATATCTCATTTGTCGATGAGGACAGTCTTTGATCCAGTGATCAAATGCTCCACAATTGTAGCAGCCATCACTGCGTCCTCTACCTCTGCCCCTCATGCCTCTAGTGCGTCCTCTACCTCTTCCTCCTCCTCGGCCTCTCTGCCATCCTTCATAAAGTTGGAGCTGGGCCATCACAAGTCTGTCACTGGCATCTTCTTTCTTCTTATCCGCTTGCCTCTGTTTCTCTTTCTTCATCCCTTCTGCGTGGGCAGCATATTTCTCCACATCTAGTAGTCTGGCGGTTTCATAGCCAACACAATGTCTCTTCACATGTTCTTGAATATCAGGGAGCAAGCCTTGAATGAATCTGTCTCTTAGGTGTGCTTCCCATGGGCTCATGGGGATTTCTCCTCTACCGTCAGGCTGTGCCGGTGGTATCCCGCTGTTGTCATCATGGACTTTAGTTAATCTGGTCAAATAATCAACCACTGATTCATCAGGTAGTTGTTTGCAAGCTGCAATCTTCCCCAAGTCCATCCTGCGCTTGAATTTTGCTTCTATTCTGTCCATCAGAGTCTCAACACTCACTCTGTACTGACTTCCATGAGTCCAGTTATAATAAATGTCAACTATGGGCCATCCTGGTTCAACAAGACTCCACTTCAAACCCATCTGGATTCCCAACAAACGCTTGATTTCGTTTGTGGTCGGACGGAACTGTCCAATCAATTGTAGAAGTTGGATCGCATACTCTTCTCCTCCAACCTCATTCACATGTGGGAGACCTTGTGCCACCTCCTTTATGTCAGACACAGTCCATGGTCTGTACACATCTTGTATGCCCCCATAGCCATTTGCCACTTCTACCAGTGGAAACTGTAGGGTGCTGTCATGAGCAAGTTGAACTATCTGCTCTCTTCCTTCTGTATGCTGCCGATATCGCCGTATGCTGTTAATACTGTCTTGAATTTCTTGCAGTATTTGGCTGGTGTCGATGCTCTGACCTCCAACCTCAGGAGTTCTAGTCTGCTGTAGCTCACTGCCACCAGCTGTTATCGTCACTGATCTTGGACTCAGTGTATAAGATGGCGGTGGTAGCACTGAAGACATAGAAAAGGAAGGTTGTGCCGGTGGTGATGAAGGGGACGCTGGATACAAATCTGGATTGGCCATTGCCGGACTGGAGGGAATCTCACGTGAGGAACCTGTACTTGGTGTTGAGGCTTCTTGCTGGTGGTGTCTCATAAATCTGGGGCCAGTTGGTGGAGCCGAGTCCAAGTCTGCATCTGTATATTTAAGACACTGCACAGATTGATTAGGTTTTGCTAGCCCTGCCTGAGTTTTCCTTTCCCTATGTTTAGCTTCATCCAACCATTTTTCATATGCCTTCCATTCTGGTTTAAAGGGTGTATACTTTCTTTTTTGTTGTTTTGACATTGCATTATACTTTAATTCATCTATCGTTTCCTTGTCTTTTAACTTTCTTTTGAGCTCTCTGAGCTCTTTTATGCTGAAGCTGCCTCCAGCAGGGAACCCGCATTCTGTAACCCATACCAACAGCTGAACACAACTCTCAGTCCCATAATTTCTCAACATGTACATCACATTGGGGGCGCCTCTATTAGGCTCTGGCACCTGGATAGGATCGCGCAGTACTGTCTCTTTACTTTTACTGGTACCCATTTCAGGCGATTCTCTAGCGGTCCCGGACCTGCCCTAGTAACCCGTCGGTTATACAGAACCCCTCTTATTTCCGACCCTGATCTCTTCTCCCGAACCAGCCTATATTTGCTCGCAATTCTGGGAGTCACAGTGGAATTTCTCTTACCAGAAGAACATCTCTCTCGAACCTTCCCTCTAGTTTTCCACCTCGATTCCTGCCGTGAGCCGACCCCGGCTCAGACCTGCCAGGTCCCACGTCTCTACCCTGGTTTTCTGGGGAGGTTTTTGGGGGTGCACTCTTCCTCGCAGCACTGAGCCCGCTGTCGTCTCACGCCCAAGGAATCCCACTTCTGACACCAAAATTGTCGTGGGAATTTCAGGAAAAACAGAAGACTGGCAACAAGGGAGTAGTTCTTGTGGTTTTATTCACGTCTGCAGACGGACGGTCCCGACAGCAACTCAATTGTCCCTGCCCGGCTGACCGTCCTGCACCTCAGAGTGGTCTGCTTTTATACAGAATATACAGCAAAGAATGTGAACACTTGCAAGACATACGTCACTCTCTTTGACAGTCATTACCTTGTAAGGATCAAGACCCCAATAAATGGTAATTATAGACAGCTGAAAATACACCAAGATCATTCAGAAAAGGCTATGGTTCCTTGCTAGAGTCAAGGCGGCACCACAGCAAATACCTGTGACCTAAAATAGACCTTTAAGGGTGTTAAAGGGATGTGTTGTATTTTCCCACTACAGTCCAATCAACTGAATTTACCACAGGTGGACTCCAATTAAGCTGCAGAAACATCTCAAGGATGATCAGTGGAAACAGGATGCACCTGAGCTCAATTTTGAGCTTCATGGCAAAGGCTGTGAATACTTATGTACATGTGATTTCTTAGTTTTTTATTTTTAATAAATTTGCAAAAATTTCAAAAAAACTTTTTTCACATTGTCATTATGGGGTGTTGTGTGTAGAATTTTGAGGAAAAAAATTAATTTAATCCATTTTGGAATAAGGGTGTAACATAACAAAATGTGGAAAAAGTGAAGCGCCGTGAATACTTTCCGGATGCACTGTACATATGTATATATATATATATATATATATATATATACACATACATACATATACATTGCTATTGTATATATTTTTTACTTTTATTTTTCATATTTGAAAATATTGTAAATGTGTATATTTTTATTTTCTATTTCTCATTTTTATATTTTTTACATACTTTCATTTCTAATTTATGCTGCTTTCTACTCTTGAATGGGAGCACCGGTACTGTACAATTTCCCCCTGGGGATCAATAAAGTATTTCTGATTCTGAATCTGATTCTGATATCCAATGTTATCCACATTCCTTTCAGTCCATTCTCTTTTCTGCTCCACAAGTGGCAAGTCCACATTGGGATGAAAATTACCCCACACAATATTTAGCCCATAATCTAACCCATTTAAACCATATTCGACTGCTACTGTATCAATATTCCAACCAAGTCCTTTACGTTGTTGTGAATATTCCCAACAACCACACAGCACATTTGTTGCAGGTTGTTCCTCATCAGATCCCTTTAACTTAACCCAATATGCTTTAAACAGTCTATGGCTCACAACGATGCCTCCTCCAACCGGGTTGCCAGACCTTGTTGCTCAAGTCACTAAACTGTAATTACAATTTGAATTGTTAATTATATATACACGCGAAAGGTTCATAATTAACAAACCAATCCTTCACTTAAAAACTAAAATGGCATCTAATCAACTGTATTCAGACATGGTTGATTACCAAAATTATTCTAGACAGATAGAGGTTTTTCTGCAGCCTGGCAACCTACAGCATCGACAATACCTCCCATTCAGTCATACACAAATGTCATGAATAAGCCATATATGACATATTTGATGAGCCAAAGAAAACTTGTTTTAATCTTATTTTATTAGATGATTAGATGCATAAAAGAAAATCTAAATTTCACAAAAATACAACACAAAATGCAAGACAACTCACATTTATCCACGTCACCTTACATCAGCATAACATTACAAATGATGGGACCTATTAATCCATTCTTGAATATATGAGATATGCACATGTATACATAAACTATAAGCATGACTGTAAACATACATGTATACAATGTTCAGTATGTACTTCAAGGCAAACATTCTCAAACGATAACTTCAATAACTCGCGTATGAGATTAATTGTTTATTTATGTACAATGCTTGTATTACAAGTTTTTCATTTCATAATAACTTCACATGACACTGCAAGAAAACAAACAGAAAATGTCTTTTGTAAGACTAAGATAGCTTTTTTGACCATTACACACATTACTGGACGTTCTTTTAACAAATCCTTCCTGTACACACACACACACACACACATATACCATGTTAACACATTTTAGAGGTCAAAGTGCACTGCTGCTGCCATTGCAGCACAACTGAGGCAGAGGTGATTAGTTGGTCAATTATTTAAGGGAACCGTTAAGTTTGTGGCCATCATCAGTGTCTATCTTCAGGTAGTCTGACTCACCGGATGTAGGCTGTTGGGATAAGACTGCCATTGGCCAACTATTTCAGTCTGCGTGTTACCGTTTTGCAAGGGCACAGTCACTGCATCCTGGGCTTAGCGCTGTCCAAGACGATTGTGATTGGTTTAAAGAAATACAAACAAGCCAGAGCGTTTTTTTCTCCTGTCCCAGAATGATAATGGGTTGAGCTAGACCTTTCTCCGAAGTGTGGAGATAGGTCTGGCTATGTAAGCCAACTATTCTCCTATACTGGGCTGAGGACCACCATTAAGTTAGGGCGTATTGGATTGCTTTTTTTAGTGTTTAGTTCCCTCCCTCCACAGAGTGATACCTTTTTGCCCTCATTGCCATCCCAGCCTCGTAGATTGCTAACTGCAGAGCTGCTCCGGCTGGTGACTTAGAAAAGCCCTCCTCTGAGATGTAGTTTATCTTCAGGTAACCCCCCGGCCTATGCAGAGCCACTCCATGGAGGTGGGAGAAGAGCAGCGGTAAGTCACTTGTCAGCGTGTAGTGAGATACCAGCCTCAGCTCAGTGGGAATGTCTGTTTCCTCAGAGTACTCAAAAATGGCCGCCATGTATTTGGACATGTCCTGGCCCCTGGCTTTGGCTCGTCCCACCTCCTCTCCGACAAGTCTGATGGCTACATCAGAGCTGAAGGCGTTGGACCCAAAGTCCAGCCCTCTGTCTGCCTCATCTTTGTTGTCACCCTCTGGCTCTGGCTTAGGTCTGCGATTGAAGCCCCAAGAACAGATCACCAAGATAAAGTCGCTCTCCCGGATCTGACGGCAGTGCCAGGCCATACTGCCCTCCTCAGCCACGCTCAGAGAGTCCCACAGGTCCAAGCACACCTGGGAAGAACAAAGGAGAACACTGTCACGACAAAGTGTTCTAATAACACATTTTACACACCCCTATTTCATATTAAAGAAAAGATTGAAACACAGAAATTGTCAATATAATAATTAGCTTTGTAAGATGACAGTTATCCTTTTTTGTATTTCCGTCCTAGCCTTGTGGACAGTGGACCCTTGGGGGCTTACTGGGGTGGGGGGTGGGGTTTCCCATCCAGTCTACATGTGTTTTGTGGACTTGGAGAAGGCTTATGACCGTGTCCCCGGGGGGTCCTGTGAGGGGTACTGTGGGAGTATGGGGTCATCGGGGCCGTTGCTACAAGCCACCTGGTCCTTATATGTATATGTGTATATATATATATATATATATACTGTATATATATATATATATAGTGCAAGCTGTATCTGTATATTCTGCACAAAAGTCAAATACGTTTTCGATGGGTGTCCCTTGTCACAGATTCTGTTTGTGATATTCATGGACAGGATCTCAAGGCACAGCCGGGAGAGGAGAGTGTTTGGTTTGGGGACTTCAGAATTGCTTCTCTGCTCTCTGCAGATGATGTGGCTCTGTTGGCTTCATCAGATTGTGACCCACAGCATGCACTGGGGCGGTTTGCAGCCGAGTGCAAAGTGGTCGTGATGAGAGTCAGCATCTCCAAGTCCGAGGACATGGTTCTCTCCTGGAAAAAGGTGGATTGCTCCCTGCCTGAGCAATCTGAGTTACTGCCTCAAGCAGGGAGTTCAAGTATCTCGGGGTCTTGTTCACGAGTGAGAGTAAAATAGAGCGTGAGATCGACCAGCGGATTGATGCGGTGTCAGCACTAATGCAGGTGTTGTATTGAACTGTTGTGGTGAAGAGGGAGCTAAGCCGGAAGGCAAAGCTTTTGATTTACCACTCGATCTACCTTCCAACCCCTAGCTATGGTCATGAGCTTTGGGTAAGGACCGAAAGAATGAGATTGGGTATACAAGCGACCGAAATGAGTTTCCTCATCAAGGTGGCTGGGGTCAGCCTTAGAGATAGGGGGAGGACCTCAAAAGGGATCCGAAGGGAGCTCGGAGTAGAGCCGCTGCTCCTTTGCATCGAAAGGAGCCAGTTGAGGTGGTTCGGGCATCTGATCAGGATGAATCCTGAGCGCCTTCCTTTGGAGGATTTCTGGACATGTCCAACTGGTAGGAGACCCCGGGTTAGACCCAGAACACGTTGGAGGGATTACATATCTCATCTGGCCTGGGAACGCCTCGAGATCTCCCTAGAAAACATTGCTAGGGAGAGGGATGTCTGGACCACCTTGGTTAGCCTGCTGCCACCGCGTGCCCGGCCCCGGATAAGCAGTAGAAAATGAATGGATGGATGTATTCATAATTTGTTTCTGCCTGTCCGATTCCACTGAATCAGCACACCTGTAGGAAAAGGCATTAGAGCCACGACATGTCATGTCCACTACCTGAGTGGCCATGTGTTGTTGTATGAAGGCCCCTAACTGCATGACAGCTTTGACATGAGCGGGCCCATCATAACTGCTGTAGCAAATCAGAAGACGAGGAGGGGTCAGCCTGTTTCTGGGCAATGCCATCACTTCCTCCTGAGTCCCGCTTTCTTGATGCTGCTTGATAACATCTGAATGGATGAAAATAAGAAATCTGGTTGTATTTCACATCATGCCAGTAATGGAAAAGACAGAACAGAGGTACAAGAAAGGTTCTCTGTCAAATGGTGTAAAATGGATTATTATCATGACTTATTTTGATTAGCTTTCATGAAATGCAAGCAGTGATTTTACATGAAGTATTTGGTTTGTCTTCGCACCTGGTTTTATGTCAAGTTTCTTCATCTGCAGCTTGGGCCTCCTCCTGGTGAGAGCAGCCAGTAAGACTACAAGTATGGCTACCACAGCCAGGCCCAGTGGAAGCATCAAAGCCCAGGAGAGAGTGACAGAGAGTTGCAAGGCACCTTCTGAGGAGTGGGGAGTTGTGATTACATGATAATTCAGTGACAGACCTTAAAGAAGTAGTTTGACATTTTGGAAAATGCGTTACTAATTACTGCCGAGAGTTAAAATGAGATGATTGATACCACTGTCATGCCTGTGTGCTAATTATGGAGCTAGAGCTGGGAGTAGATTATTTTAGTTTAGCATAAAGACTGGAAGCATAATAAGAATATTTCCCCAAATTCCAAAGTATTACTTAAAGGGATGAAAGACTGATGGGATTGATCACACATGTATTAAATATACACAGACTGTATTCATGGTCCAACAGACACTTAAATATTATATCACTTATATCTCCACAACAAAATGAAAAGAGAGGTTTGCATAGCACCTACTATGATGCATAGTGATTGTGTGGATCAGCAGCAATAAAACAACCTCCCCCACCTTTTTGAATGTGCATGACTTGAACACTGAATGTTTTCCTCACTGCATCCACTTCGTTAGCTGCAATCTGTGAAACAAGAAATGTTGAGCATGACAGTTCATTCTTGACCTTGTAGATTGACAAAATAAACTTCTTTTGGGGGCCACTTGGGGGCAGCGCAACAAGCTGTAAACAAAACACTGACACATCACCTTATAAAGTTGATATATCGACTGTGTTGGCTAACAGCCTATTTATCCAGAAGACATGGAGCAACATTAGCATTAATTTGGGGTTGTGATGATGAATGCAAGTCCAATATTCACTCTCCTTTTATCTCTGTTTTGCTCTCCACCAGCTCTTGAGGGGAAATATCTGGCTAAATGCTAAATGCCGATGGTTGAAAATTAATGCATAAAATATATAGATAGTCCATATAATACATATTTTTTGAGACTGGTATTTCAATATAATTTATTAAACACAAAGCCCCTGAGATTAGGTTGAAAACAGTTGTAGTTTTATATATTATGCAATCAGTGTTAAGGATAGAATAGTTATAATCCACTTTTATTTTACCTCACAAGTGTAATTGGTTCCTTCTTGAAGGCCATTCAGCTGATAGCTGTGATGAGTTTTGTTGTTGGTGGAATTCTAAGGAAATTAAATACAAGTATTCAGTTCACTTAATTATCAAATAGTTCCGTAATACACATAATAGAAGCAAGGCATTGGCAAAATATAAAGCTGCAGAAGTTGAAACAACTCACAGGTGTTATGTCTGTGTATTTCATTATGCCGTTTGCGTAACACAGTGAGAAGTAGCTTCTGATGCCCAGGTTCGGGGGAGCCAGGTTAAAGGTCACTATGATGGCAGTCCCTTCATGTTGGACCTCAATATATTTGGGATACCAGTCTACAACCAGACCATAAAATATTGACATGATGTCAAGCTGATCATAAGAAGAAACGGTAACGCTTCATTTTACAGGTCCGCAAATTTCATGATAAGTAGGTGATAATTACATGCATACATACATTTCAAGGAAAGTAATACGAAGTTAACTGATATCTAGATAGTTCCTACTAGCTAAACCCTGTTCCGTTGCCATCTCATCTGTCTCCGGTTCTGGTGCCCATTCCGGCGCCACTCCCCCACTGGGTCCCCCCACCCCGGACTTGAAAACCTTCTCCTCCTGCAGGGCCAAAGCTCCTGTGCTAGCTTCCAGACCCTTGTCGGTAGCACAGGGAAGACTTTGTTTTCCTCCTGGGCAGATCGACTTCAGGGCTAACCCCCTTCACTTTTACCCAACAGCTGGGAAGCAAAACGCAGGAATTTCTTGGTTATTGAAGAGCTGCAGCATTTATTCATGGATTGATAGATTTTCAGCAAGTTTAACTTTTGTGAAAAATCGAACCGCAACTGCTTATTAGGAAAGAGCACAATATAATTCTTAAATAATTTTGCAGTAATTTTGGACACATTTAGGGGTAATTTGGGGATAATTTCAAAGAAATTTCAAATACGTAACTTGCTAATTATCACCTACTTTCCATGAAATTTGTGGACCTGTAAATTGAAGCATTACCGAAGAAGGAAAACATTTATTGTTATACCAGACTTTATTTGGGAACTATGAGAAATTCTCACCTTTTTTGCACTGCTCAAGACCGTTCTTCTCTGCACATGCTGCAAAACCAGCGCATATTACTATAAATTCACCATTGTTTTGACAATAGTCTTACTGAAAGATATATGATGAAAAGGGCAAAGTTTAGAGAGCAGAGAGCTTTCTGGGGACAGAGCAGGAGATGTCATTATATGTACAGTAAATAAGCCAAGAGAAGGAGGGATTTAGATTTTGAAGGTTACCCTGAAGCAACCACAAAGTTCACTGAAACTGTGTGTGTGTGTGTGTGTGTGCTTTATGAGATAATATCTAGTCTAGAGCTTAAAGTAGTCTTACAGCGTGTGGAAAAGATCTTGCTGTGGTAGAACCTCTCCCACTCCTCAGGCACTGGCAGAGCCATGACGGTAACAGCATACTGGGACCCAAGGGAGAGGCCGGGGAAAGGGTCTGACTTGTACACCTGCAGAATTCAGTGGCAATTATGACTTCAAACACACTGCACACTTATCTGATAAGCTGAGATAAGAGTTTTTGACATATTCTTTATTAGTGGTTAAATAGAACGGCTTTCTCATACAAAGTCTCATATATATTGCTGTTATATATTATATATATTCATCCATCTATTTGCTATACCCACTTATCCTTGAGAGTCACAGGGGGGCTACAGCCAATCCCAGCTGACATATGTTTATCAACACTTTCCCCAAAGAATTGTTGAGTCGAGTTGCCATTTTATGTGATGTGACGCGTTGTGTGTTTTTGATTGAATTTGAACTTTTTACTTACTTTTTTGTAGGATGATTTGATTTGAGCATATGCAGATTTGGATATGAGACTTGGACTTGGTTATGGTCAGATTTGCCTCCCAGAGTACCAGAATACTAGTACAGAGTGGTCATTGCAGCCTGTAGCTCTGGTACTAACTTGTGGTTCTTTCATGAAACATTTACCATTAAATAGATATCACGTTTTTTAAAACATGATCCCTGTCTTTCATAGGCAACAATATGGTGTTTATGCATTGCAGTTCTTAAAAGTCACTTGTTGGTTTAACACTTGCTACACTTTAACAATTTCACACTTTTCTTTATTGTATGATGACGCCTCAAGGACATGTATGGATGTGTTAATGACCTTTGGTATGGTCCAGAATACTTAAATAATCTGTTGATTTCATGAGTCTGTTCTTAAAGCTGTGTTATTATTGGTTCTGTTAGTTAAATTATAAAGCTTGTATGTAAGGTGAAGCATGCTTTAGTGAAGTAATGCTAGATTAAAGCTGCATTTCATGTGTGATTTGTGCTATTTTCCAATGCTTTATGCGAATACATATTTCATATACATATTCTATAGGTGAGTTCAAATGCTCACCTATAGGACTCCATTAGAGATTGTCATTAAGTTGAGTTAAAAGGGTTAAAAAGTGGTATTTGAGTATAAATGATAGTAATGCTAATTCATTTTCAATCTAAAGCATATAATCCAAGGAAAATTGTAAAGCTATTGTGACATATTCCATCAGGATGTTAAAGTAAATGGACTCAAATGGTCTCACATATATAGTGCTTTTCAACCTTCATGGTTCCCACAGTTTTGGAGCTACAGCACTGTGTGTCATCTATAAAGGTTTTGTGAAGAGTTAGACCATCATTCAGCCAGGGATGCTATAGGACATAGTTTTTACATGTAAAACAATTAACACAATATACGTTATATTAACGTACATCACCCCTGTCCCCACTGCGTTACATTAACGCACCCACCCCCTACTGGACACTTTATCTGGACACTTTACTTTATTCTGGTCACTGCACTGTTGTTATTTATCTTATCTTATTTTTTATTTTTATTTTTATTCTTATTCTTATTTTAGCTTTTATATTCTACTTATTTGTTATCAAAACAATAGCACCTTCAGACCACAGCAAATTCCTTGTAATGTATGTTACTTGGCAATAAACAGTTTCTGATTCTGATTCTGATTCTGATTACAGAAACCGAAATGAAGCAGGTGGATAGCAACTTGTTGCCTAGTAATGGGCAAATTGCACTAATCTGTTTCTAATATGTCAGACATAAAATGCATCGTCGTGGGACATAGTGACGCAAATATCTCTTCTTTGAAACTGGCAGATTACATATAAAATTAGACAGATGAGTTGTGTACACAGGGTTGAGCAAAAATGATTTGTTTCAAAAACAAAATCAGCCCCATACAACCTATAGTTATCAAAATAAGGGTTATTAGAAACCTCACCGTTTTCATCGTTTACCAAGTCAAACACAGTAATGTGTGTTCCTTTCATTGGATTAAGTGTTAATGTGGTTTAAATGTATGCATGTGGAGTTCCCACCGTTGTGAGCATGTCCAATGGTGTATGGTGTCATAGTCCTTCAGGACATTCTCATAACAAAAGGCTAAATAACAGACTTCCTGTGACGTTGCCTCTCGTGTGATAATTACAGCTTTTGAATGATCTTGATGAGCTTGATAAAATCATAAGGGCATATTTTCAGTTTTTCTGAAGGATGATGTCACTGTTATCCCACCCAAAATATAACATAATTTCATAAACACCAGGTCATAATGTGAGAGTATGTCCAGAAGCTAAAAGATACTGGCTGCTGGTGTGTCTTCCCAGGGGAAAGTCTTTGGTCTTTGGGGTGGGAAAGATTTAAGATCCACTCCCTGATGAAATAATCTGTAATCAAAATGTAAATGTATTTATATTCAAAGTATTGCTTAGTTGTTTGTTGTTGAGAACTGCTTTTAACAAGAATTTGCGTTAAAAGTGGCATTCTAGGCAGAAAAAGAAGCACAGACCAAAGCGAGCGGGGCCCTTCCTACCCTTTGAGCATGTGAAGCCGGGATGGAGAGGTTACGGTGGAAGAGAAAGAGCTGACAGGCAACACCAGACCCTCCCAAAGCCTGGAGGGACACCTGAAAGCCTCGCAGGAAGGCGATGCCTGCAGCAAACACAAAAGGACAGCGTGAAGTCAGTGTCACGGACTCGGCAAGCCATCATCTAAGTTGCATACAAACTCCAAAGTCAAATGCATGTGTGTGCTGCTTGTGTTACACCAGTTCAGTGCATGCTCAATTAAACTTTTAACAAGAAAGTCTGTTATACTGTCACCTGTCAAAGCCTGGAATAATTCAACGAGCTGTCTCTCATACCTGTACTTAGAAGCATTCTCATAATGCAAGGCATAATTTTCGCCTTTCAAAAATAATTCACTGTATGTCACCTGAAGTAAATCTTCTTTATGTCAAACCCTGATATGACAAATTATTTGGGGGACGTAACTCCTGCCTGACATGGTATTTTAATTTCAAAACTGGCTACAGTCTTAAAAACTGACCAAACAACTGTATGACTTTCGCCCCAATTTAAAGACATGCTATGTATCCTTATCACAACCGCATACAGAAATTGGCTTTAGAATATAGGATGAGAGTATTTCGTTGTCAATCTGTATCAACATACCATAGTAACTGGGCTTCCAGGAGACAACCATTGTGTCATATTTGGGGTTTGGCTCATGTACAAACTCAATCTTCACATCATTTGGTGCTTGGACATAGTGCTGACAGATTTTAGGGTCTCCTTCTCCTAGCAACTCAAAACATGGCCATGGAATACAACCTGAGGAGAAATAACAATGACACATAGAATATCAAAGTGTTTTGCTGCAAAAGACATTCTCAGTACATGATGATTTCTTGACAGTGCACAAGTCAGCAATCAATACATTTCTGGATATCTAATATGAAAGGAAACAGGATGTTTTAGCAAGACCGGGCTACAGTCATGCTAACGGCTATGAGGTTGTACTTGTTAGCATGCATGGATAAGCGTAAATACAGTAAGATTGTTATTCACGTCGGCGGTAATGACTCCCGGTTACGCCAATCGGAGGTCACTAAAATTAACGTGGAGTCGGTGTGTTCGTTTGCAAAAACTATGTCGGACTCCGTAGTTTTCTCTGGGCCCCTTCCCAATTTGACCAGTGATGACATGTTTAGCCGCATGTCATCATTCAACCGCTGGCTGTCGAGGTGGTGTCCAGCAAACGATGTGGGCTTCGTAGATAATTGGCGGACTTTCTGGAGGAGACCTGGTCTGATGAGGAGAGACGGCATTCATCCCACTTTGGATGGAGCGGCTCTCATATCTAGAAATCTGACCGACTTTATTAGTGAACCAAAACCGTGACAACCCAGAGTCCAGACCAGGATGCAGAGTCGCAGTCCTACACGCTTCTCTGCGCTTCCATTAGAGCAGTTACCCACCCAAAACCCCATAATGACTGTGTCTCCCCCCCGACCACTTAAATTAATTCAATCAAAATTAAACAGGAGAGCAGTCATTAATAAAAACCTAATAAAAATTAAGACCACCACTGCTATAGGACAAAACAATAGGAAAATTAAGTGTGGACTGTTAAATATCAGATCTCTGTCATCTAAAGCTGTATTAGTAAACAAGCTAATATCAGATAATCATTTTGATCTACTGTGCTATTATTACAGCTATTATTACAGCTGTAACTACTATCATCAGTCATATTTCCATTATTATTATAATTATAGCTGCTATTTCTACTGCTAGTCCGTCTGTCGGTCTGTCTATCTGTGTCTTTATGTCTATCTCTCTCTCTGTCTCTTTCTGTCTGTCTGTCTGTCTCTCCCCCTCTCTCTTTCTCCCTCCCTCTCTATGTCTCTCTCTCTCTCCCTCTCTCTCTCTTTCTCAAACCCAACCGGTCAAAGCAGATGACCGCCCACCTAGAGTCTGGTTCTGCTTGAGGTTTCTGCCTCTTAAAAGGAAGTTTTTCCTTGCCATTGTCGCCAAAGTGCTTGCTCATGGTGGGAACTGTTGGGTCTCTGTAATAACATTATATTATTATTATTATCAAAGTGTTTTTATTGAATTTTCTGTTCAAACAACAAACATCCCATTCAAAAAAAAAAAATAAATAAAATAAAAAAAATAAAATAAAATAAAATAAAAAAATAAATTAAAAAAAAGACAGCAGGACTCAAAACATACATCTCAAATACAGGTCTAAACCACAGACAAAACAGTAACAAGACATACCATACTAATATCAGACATCAGACATACCCATCACCCATGTGGGAAGGGAAGGGAAGGAGGGGGGGGGGGTCAAAAGCTGCCATCTATGTTGGGGCTAATTAGAACTCATGTTCAAAGTAGGAAATAAAAGGCTGCCAGACCGTAGAGTACTTCTTAGTGTTGCCCTGCAAGGTGAATCTAATATGTTCTAATTTAAGGTGTGCCATCACCTCTTCTACCCATCGTTTATGGGATGGCGGTGTCGCCTTTATCCAGTTAAGTAGGATCAATCTCCTAGCCAGCAATGAAGAGAATGCTATTGTTTTCCTTTGAGAGATTGTTAGTGGCGCTTCCCTTGGTGTCACACCAAAGATGGCTGTCAGAGGGCCGGGCTCTATATCTTTGTTATAGATTGACGAGAAAGTTCTAAAAATTCTGGCCCAGAACTCTTTCAGCTTGGGACAGGACCAGAACATATGACCTATATTGGCTGGCACCTGTTTACATCTAGGGCAAGTCGGATCAGCCCCCTGATACATTCTTGCCAGTTTGTCCCTTGAGAAATGAAGTCTGTGTAAGACCTTAAACTGTATCAATCCATGTCTAACACATACAGAAGAAGAGTGTATTAGTTCCACTGCCCGTCTCCAGTCAACATCTGATATGTCCAATTCTAACTCTTCCTCCCACTTCCTTTGTAAGATATCAAGGGATGGGGAAGCCACCTTCTGGATGCTCACATAGAGCGTGGAAACCGTCCCTTTAAGAGTTGGATTCATGTCTAGCAGCCCATCTATCCATCCACTCCGCGGCAACTCAAGGGATGAGGCGAATGTCTTTTTCACAAAATCTCGAACCTGAAAATATCTTAAGTAATTCGTCTTTGAGGGGATTCCATATTCCTTCTCCAACTGAGCAGCAGACATGAAAACACCACCTTTAAAAAGATTTTTGACGCATTCCACCCCAGCTCTATACCATTCCCTAAATGCTGTTCCCCCAAGGGCCGGGGAGAATAAGTGATTGCCATAGACGGGAGCAGACAGGAGGGCGTTTCTATTTTTAAAATGTGTTCTGAATTGGACCCAGATTTTGATAGAGTCACATACAACAGGGTTGTTTGTGTAAAGGTGTTTGCTTAAGGGCAGAGGAGCGCAGACCAGGGAGCATAGGGACACCGGGCTAGATGCATATCTTTCCATATGTACCCACACTGGAGTTTCATCGTCATCCAACTTTGAGACCCAAAACAACACCTTATGTATATTAGCAGCCCAATAATAGTGCATATAATTTGGTAGGGCCAGGCCTCCCTCTTCCCTCTGTCTCTCAAGGAACTCCCTTCTTATCCGGGGGACTTTTTTTTCCCAGATAAAGGTGGATGTACATTTATTCAGTTCTTTAAAAAATGACTTCGGTATGAAAATTGGTACCGTCTGGAATAAATAGAGGAACCGTGGCATTATGTTCATTTTAACAGAATTTATCTTCCCTGCTAATGATAGGGGGAGGGATGACCACCTTTCCATATCTAATTTTGCCGTATCCAATGTTACTTTAAAATTATGATTAAATAAATCTTTATACCTCCTTGTTACATTGATACCTAAATAGGTAAACTTATCCTTATTTGTTGTAAAGGGATAGGCCTGGAATGAAAGTTTCCTCGCCTGTTTATTAATTGGGAAAAGGACACTTTTTCCCAGGTTAATTTTATAACCCGACACCCTCCCATAGTCTTCGATAATACCAAGAGCTACCGGGATGTTCGTGACAGGATTCGACAGGAAGAGGAGGAGGTCATCAGCGTATAAAGACAACTTATGAATTTGCGTGCCCCTGTGTATTCCCCCGAGCTCAGCAGCATGCCTCAGCATTATTGCGAGGGGCTCAATTGCCACATCAAAGAGCATGGGCGACAAGGGGCAACCCTGCCTTGTCCCCCGAAACAGAGGAAAAGGTTCAGATATTATATTGTTTGTTCTTACCATAGCCTGGGGGTTCGCATAAATTATCTCAATCCACGAGCGAAATTTAGGACCGAATCCGAATCTCTCGAGGGCCGTGAACAGATAGAAATACTCTATTCTATCAAAGGCTTTGTGGGCATCCAGGGAGATCACAATCTCAGGCTCAATGTTATCTTCAGCAGTGTATATCACATTAAACAAGCGACGGAGATTACTGGAAAGTTGTCTACCAGCAACAAACCCTGTCTGGTCAGGATGAATTATTTTACTTATAACAAGCTCAATCCTAGCCGCCAATATTTTGGCCAATATCTTATAATCACAGCCAAGTAGACTCACTGGGCGGTATGATTCACATTTAAGTGGGTCTTTATTTTTCTTAAGGAGTACAGAGATCAAAGCCTGTGACATTGTTTGAGGCAAAGCTTTTTTATCAAGGACCTCCCTATATACTCCACAAAGCAGGGGTATCAGTTTAGAAGCGAATGTTTTATAAAACTCACTTGGGAACCCATCAGGGCCCGGCGCTTTGCCTGTCTTCATATTCCGAATCGCATTCTCTATCTCCCTAGCCGTCATGGGTCCCTCTAATCTATCCCTATCTGCGTCATCTAGGGATGGTATTTCCAGATTTTCAAAAAAATTTTTCACTCGTTCCTTGTCATCTGTTTCTGAAGTATACAGATCCTTATAAAAAGATTTAAATTGGTCGTTAATACCCTTCTGATCTATAATTTTGTTTCCCAGGTTATCTCCTATCTGTACTATCCTGCCAGCAGCTGCTGATTGCTTCAACTGGTAGCTCAGGAGCTTACCCGCACGCTCACCATGCTCATAGAGATCCTGTCTTGACCTAAGATATAGATCCTCCTCACATTGACTTATCAAGACATCATATTCAGTTTGGAGCAAAATCCGCTTTCTATGTAGCTCCTCAGAGGGAGTCATAGAATTTGCCAGGTCAACTTCTTTTATTGCTTTTATTAATTCCGTGGTACGTTTCATCTTTCTCTTCCTTTCACCAGCACTGTATGAAATTATTTGTCCTCGTAAATAAGCTTTTAAGGATTCCCACAGAGTGCCATTACTTATATCAGGGGTATCATTAAGTTCTAAGAAAAAGACTATTTGCGAGTTTATGAATTTTGTAAAATCATCATCTGCCAATAGCCTGCTATTAAGGCGCCACATTCTCTGAGGTGGCGTATTCTCAGGAAAGTGAAGTTTCAACATGACCGGGCTGTGATCAGATATTACTATACCAGTGTATTCTACATCTGTTACTATAGAAGTCAGTTTATTATCTAATAAGAAATAGTCAATTCTAGTATATGTTTGATGTGGTGGGGAGTAAAAGGAGTACTGTCTGGAGGTTGGGTTTATGAATCTCCATGGATCAAACACACCATATGCTTTACAAAAAGAGTTAATGCATTGTGCTGATTTACTTAATACATTGGATGTTGGGCTAGAGCGGTCCAAGGTTGAGTCTAGGACACAGTTTAGGTCTCCCCCTAGAATCAGATTATGAGCGTCCAAATTAGGCAGTAATGAGAATAAGTCCTTAAAAAATTGAACATTATCCCAATTGGGTGCGTATATGTTTGCCAACACCACTGGCATATTGAATAATTTTCCAACCACAATAACATATCGACCATGTTTATCTTTTATAGTAGTTGTTTCTACGAATTGTACATTCCTGTGTATAAGGATGGCCACTCCTCGACTCTTACTATTGAAATTTGAGTGATAAATCTGATTGAATCCCCCCCTACAAAGCTTGAGGTGGTCCTTGTTCAACAAATGCGTCTCCTGTAAGTAAACTATCTCCGCTCCCTGGTCTCTCAAATGCGAAAATATCTTACTCCGTTTAGCCGGCTTATTGATCGCCCTTACGTTCCAGCTCATCAATTTTGTGTCCATTCTGCTCGCATCCATGTTTGGTGCCATGTCAGGAGTCCGCAGCCCGGAATCACCATTGCACCCCTATGATACCCACTTTCCGGATCACACCTTGAAGATTTGGCAGCAAAAACAAAAAGGTTAAAAGGAGAGGGTCTGGGGAGGGAGGGGGGGGTGTCACACACACAGACACAGCTAACACATAACACATTACATATATGAACGCTAACACAGTGCTCTTTAACGAGCTCTCTCGTGGCCAACCGGTCCATCATCCTCCTACACACCAAGCCTACCGTGTGCGGCTCCGTGTATATCACCCCCTAACCTTAAAAGTATAACATCACCCCTTTGACTTAATCACCTCATGGGAAAAACAAACAGAGGGAGCTCTCAAGAGCAAGATCCTAAATAATGTAAAATATTAAAAATAGAAATAAAAGGCAATACCATAGGCAGTAGGCAACAATAGCCAAGGGGGAAAAATCAATTCTTAAACCTTGAATAAGACAAAACAATAATATGACAGGGCAACCGTAGCTCCTAGGATGGGATGAGAATTATATATCTATATACAAAGAAAAAAAAAAAATATATATACATACACCCAGCAATATATGTGAGTGCATGTGCATATCCCCACTTAAATACACACTGAAACAAATATTTCTTTGTCAATATTGTCAAATCTAGTCAACAAAATCCTGCTTGCAGTAGTCATCCCATTTCAACAGTGTAAGCATGTGTACATTTCTACTTAGCCAAGCTGAAACCAGTCTATATGCTTCACCCAGGGTTCAGTTTCTTCTTGATGTAATCCACGGCGTCTTTTGGGCTCTCGAAGATTTTCGTTTGCCCTCCTTCTGGCGTAATCACCAGGGTTGCCGGGTAACGCAGCCCATATCTGATCCCCGTGCAGGCCCGCAGGAGGCTTCTTGCTTCTTTGAAGGCTGCTCTCTTACTGTTTACCTCCTGGGTGTAGTCCGGGAAGATGTGAATCTGTCCGCTCCGACCCTCCGGTGTTCTCTCCATTTCTCTCGCCTTCTTCATTATCTCCTCTTTCTCTGTAAAGTAGTGACATCTCACGACGAACGCTCTCGGCGGAACTCCGTTCCCGTCTCGTCTCGCGCCGAGTGTCCGGTGTGCTCGATCAAGCGTCGGTGTTACTGCTAGTCCCAACTTGTCTTTCAGCAAGCCCGCCATAAAGTCTGACGGCTTTTTGCCCGTCTCGGCCCCTTCTCTTACCCCCACGACACGTATGTTGTTGCGTCGTGATCGTGCCTCGAGGTCTTCACTCCGTCCCCTCAGCTTCAGTACCTCCTTCTCCATTTCTTTCAGTTTTGTCTCAATGTTGGTTATGCTGTCAGACTGACCATTCAATATTTCATCCACCTCTTTTTTCCGTTCGTCCATCCTATTAGCCAAACTGCTAGTATGATCGCTAATCAGCCTCACCTCCCCACGTAGCAACTCAAACTGAGCTTTAGCATTCTCTTCCACGCTCCTAGCCCATTTTTCCATCTCGGCCTTCGTCTCTTTCCTTCCTTTCTCTACTTCTTCTTTGCACCTCACGATCTCGGTCTTTGTCTCCTCCCTGTATTTCGTATTCTCAACGTTGCCGTTTTTAATCTCGGACATCATATCCTTAGCCCACTGAGGCATGTCGTCGGCACGTGTTAGGCTAATATCACCCTTGCTAGCCGAGGAGGTCAAGTTGCTAACCACCGGCGGCTTTTCTCCGCCCGTTCGAGTCGATCTGGAGGTCATTTTCGGTCGTAAACTGCACTGAGAACGCACTCGTTCACTCCCAAAACAGAATCTTATTCGTCCAGCCCCCCCAAAATGATACAAATATGGCGATATTAATATTTTTGACTACTTTTACACGGAGCCTCCGCACACACGTCTTCACACGGCAAAGCACATCCGGAAGTCTTCCTGTAATAACATTATAAAGAGTCGGTCTAGACCTGCTCTATTTGTAAAGTGTCATGAGATGACTTTTGTTGTGATTTGGCGCTATATAAATAAAATTGAATTGAATTGAATTGAAAAGAAATATTTCATTAAGAATATCTGTCCTAAATGATGATCTGCCAGATCTCATGCTTGTTAGTGCTGCAAAGCTGTCAGATGCAATAACAGTGTTATTTATTTCCTTCTCTTCTATCCACTGCAAGGCCAATAATATTGCCAATAGCTCTGAGGTATACTGACAAGTGGTCTGACACTCTTTTCCTAATATATGATTCAGTCACTCGGATATAAGCTGCTGCACCTGCACACCCTGTAACAGGATCTTTGGAGCCATCTGTGAATATGAACACAGAGTCTGAAAAATGCTGATCAAACTTTGCGGCATACTGAAAGTTGCTTTGACTTGTCCTTCAATTGCTGCTGTATATTGAGGTCTATACTTGGCAAGGAGAACAACCAGGGAAGAATGGAAGAAATTGAAACTGTGGGGCTGTACTGTAATTGATGGCCTTTGCATCACCAATCCACCCAAAACTTTTGTCTCATTATGTTCCCAGCATTCTGTTAAAACACTTTTGGCAGGATGTGTCATGTCTCGTCATTTACGTTAAGTTACCGTTTTTGTCTCATTTAGTCATGTTGTCTTGTCATTTCCTGTTTTATTTTGTAGTATTGTGTGCCCTCTCGTTTCAGAACATTTTACTTCCTGCCCTCGTGTTTCCCGCCTTTGTGATTGTCAGTCCCCCTGATTGTTTCCACCTGTGTTCACTCACCTCATGTTTAAATAGTCTGCGTCTCCCTTTGTCTTGTGGCAGTTTGTCTTGTCCTCAGTGCCATGATAACCAGCGGTAATTCCATGTCAAGATTTCCTGTTAGTCCCTGTGTGAGTTGTTTCAGTGTTCTTGTTAATTTGTTCACTTTACTGTCTTGTTTTTCCTAGTTTTGTTCCTCCACTTTTTGGGAGTGATTTTCTGTTGTTAACTTTGTAGATATCTCTTGCTTTGTCAAGCTTCATATTTTGTTATAAATAAATACTCTTTATTATATATTTGTACTTTGTTTGAGTCGTGTGTGTGGGTTCATTTTTTGCCTTGCTCAGTCGTGACAAGATGCATATCAGAATCAGAAACTGTTTATTACTAAGTAACATACATTACAAGGAATTTGCCGTGGTCTGAAGGTGCTATTGTTTTGACAACAAATATGTAGAATATAAAAGGTAAAATAAAAATAAGATAAGATAAATAACAAACAGTGTAGTGACCAAAATAAAGTGTCCAGTAGGGGGTGGGTGCGTTAATGTAACGCAGGGGGGACAGGGGTGATGTACGTTAATATAACGTATAACTTGTGTTTGTGTTCGGGGGGGGGTCAATGTAAGTTCGTCAGGTTGACTGCAGAGGGGAAGAAACTGTTTTTGTGGTGGGAGGTTTTGGTCTTGATGGACCGCAGCCTCCTGCCAGAGGGGAGGGGGTCGAACAGATGGTGTCCAGGGTGGGAGGGGTCAGCAGCGATCTTCCCTGCTCTCCTCAGGGTCCTGGAGGAGTACAGGTCCTGAAGAGATGATGTTCAGCTCCCTCAGGAGCTTGACGGAGCTTGACGGACTGGTGACTGGAGGTGCAGCTGTTGGTGTACAGGGAGAAGAGTAGAGGAGAAAGAACACAGCCTTGAGGGGAGCCGATGCTGATCGTCCGCGAGTCTGAGACGTGTTTCCCCAGCTTCACGTGCTGCTTCCTGTCAGACAGGAAATCTGTGATCCACCTGCAGGTGGGGTCAGGCACGTTCAGCTGGGAGAGCTTGTCCTGAAGAAGAGCCGGGACGATCGTGTTGAAGGCAGAGCTGAAGTCCACGAACAGGATCCTGGCATAGGATCCTGCGGAGTCCAGGTGCTGGAGGATGAAGTGTAGGGCCAAGTTGACGGCGTCGTCTACAGACCTGTTGGCTCTGTAGGCGAACTGCAGGGGGTCCAGCAGAGGGTCGGTGATGGATTTGAGGTGGGACAAAACCAGGCGTTCAAATGATTTCATGACCACAGAGGTCAGGGCGACGGGTGTGTAGTCATTTAATCCTGTGGGCCCTGGTTTTTTGGGGACGGAGATGATGGTGGAGGCCTTGAAGCAGGCTGGCACGTGGCATGTCTCCAGTGAGGTGTTGAAGAGGCTCTTGGCTTGTAGTTGGTGATCTGTCTGAGCCCCCTCCACACAGAAGCAGAGTCGTTGGAGGAGAACTGGTCTTGTAGTCTCTCTGAGTACAGTCGTTTAGCTTCCCTCACCGCCTTGCTAAACTTGTACTTGGCTTCCTTAAACTCTGCTCTGTTGCCACTCTTAAACGCCTCTTCCTTTTCCAACCTCAGCTGTCGCAGTCTTTCTGTGAACCAGGGTTTGTCGTTGTTATAACTCACCCTGGTCCGAGTTGGTACGCAGCAGTCCTCACAGAAGCTGATATATGAAGTCACAACCTCTGTGTACTCATCCAGACTGTTGGTAGCAGTCCTGAAAACATCCCAGTCAGTACAGTCCAAACACGCCTTCAGGTCCTCTGCAGCTTCACTGGTCCACTTCTTCGAAGTTCTCGCAACAGACTTAGAAAGTTTTAATTTCTGCCTGTATGCAGGAATCAGGTGGACTATGTCATGGTCAGAGTGTCCCAATGCAGCGCGGGTGACGGCGTGAAAAGCGTTAATGACTGTGGTGTAACAGTGATCCAGAGTCCAAATATACAACTGAGCGCCACAGGAAATCATTCCTGCCTGTGGCCATCAAACTGTTCAACTCCTCCCTCAGAGTGTCAGACACTCAGAAGAAACAGACTGGAAATCTGGACCTGCTTCTACATATACTACCTCACTATTACTTATTCTTAAATGTCAGTGCAATACATATATGGTCAAACACAATAGTGCAATACATACAGTGCATCCGGAAAGTATTCACAGCGCTTCACTTTTTCCACATTTTGTTATGTTGCAGCCTTATACCAAAATGGATTAAATTCATTTTTTTCCTCAAAATTCTACACACAACACCCCATAATGACAACGTGAAAAAAGTTTATTTGAGATTTTTGCAAATTTATTAAAAATAAAAAACCTGAGAAATCACATGTACATAAGTATTCACAGCCTTTGCTCAATACTTTGTTGATGCACCTTTGGCAGCAATTACAGCCTCAAGTCTTTTTGAATATGATGCCACAAGCTTGGCACACCTATCTTTGGGCAGTTTCACCCATTCCTCTTTGCAGCACCTCTCAAGCTCCATCAGGTTGGATGGGAAGCGTCGGTGCACAGCCATTTTCAGATCTCTCCAGAGATGTTCAATCGGATTCAAGTCTGGGCTCTGGCTGGGCCACTCAAGGACATTCACAGAGTTGTCCTGAAGCCACTCCTTTGATATCTTGGCTGTGTGCTTAGGGTCGTTGTCCTGCTGAAAGATAAACCGTCGCCCCAGTCTGAGGTCAAGAGCGCTCTGGAGCAGGTTTTCATCCAGGATGTCTCTGTACTTTGCTGCATTCATCTTTCCCTCTATCCTGACTAGTCTCCCAGTTCCTGCCGCTGAAAAACATCCCCACAGCATGATGCTGCCACCACCATGCTTCACTGTAGGGATGGTATTGGCCTGGTGATGAGCGGTGCCTGGTTTCCTCCAAACGTGACGCCTGGCATTCACACCAAAGAGTTCAATCTTTGTCTCATCAGACCAGAGAATTTTGTTTCTCATGGTCTGAGAGTCCTTCAGGTGCCTTTTGGCAAACTCCAGGTGGGCTGCTATGTGCCTTTTACTAAGGAGTGGCTTCCGTCTGGCCACTCTACCATACAGGCCTGATTGGTGGATTGCTGCAGAGATGGTTGTCCTTCTGGAAGGTTCTCCTCTCTCCACAGAGGAACTCTGGAGCTCTGACAGAGTGACCATCAGGTTCTTGGTCACCTCCCTGACTAAGGCCCTTCTCCCCCGATTACTCAGTTTAGATGGCCGGCCAGCTCTAGGAAGAGTCCTGGTGGTTCCGAACTTCTTCCACTTACGGATGATGGAGGCCACTGTGCTCATTGGGACCTTCAAAGCAGCAGAAATTTTTCTGTAACCTTCCCCAGATTTGTGCCTCGAGACAATCCTGTCTCGGAGGTCTACAGACAATTCCTTTGACTTCATGCTTGGTTTGTGCTCTGACATGCACTGTCAACTGTGGGACCTTATATAGACAGGTGTGTGCCTTTCCAAATCATGTCCAATCAACTGAATTTACCACAGGTGGACTCCAATTAAGCTGCAGAAACATCTCAAGGATGATCAGTGGAAACAGGATGCACCTGAGCTCAATTTTGAGCTTCATGGCAAAGGCTGTGAATACTTATGTACATGTGATTTCTTAGTTTTTTATTTTTAATAAATTTGCAAAAATTTCAAAAAAACTTTTTTCACATTGTCATTATGGGGTGTTGTGTGTAGAATTTTGAGGAAAAAAATTAATTTAATCCATTTTGGAATAAGGGTGTAACATAACAAAATGTGGAAAAAGTGAAGCGCCGTGAATACTTTCCGGATGCACTGTACATATGTATATATATATATATATATATATATATATATATATACACATACATACATATACATTGCTATTGTATATATTTTTTACTTTTATTTTTCATATTTGAAAATATTGTAAATGTGTATATTTTTATTTTCTATTTCTCATTTTTATATTTTTTACATACTTTCATTTCTAATTTATGCTGCTTTCTACTCTTGAATGGGAGCACCGGTACTGTACAATTTCCCCCTGGGGATCAATAAAGTATTTCTGATTCTGAATCTGATTCTGATATCCAATGTTATCCACATTCCTTTCAGTCCATTCTCTTTTCTGCTCCACAAGTGGCAAGTCCACATTGGGATGAAAATTACCCCACACAATATTTAGCCCATAATCTAACCCATTTAAACCATATTCGACTGCTACTGTATCAATATTCCAACCAAGTCCTTTACGTTGTTGTGAATATTCCCAACAACCACACAGCACATTTGTTGCAGGTTGTTCCTCATCAGATCCCTTTAACTTAACCCAATATGCTTTAAACAGTCTATGGCTCACAACGATGCCTCCTCCAACCGGGTTGCCAGACCTTGTTGCTCAAGTCACTAAACTGTAATTACAATTTGAATTGTTAATTATATATACACGCGAAAGGTTCATAATTAACAAACCAATCCTTCACTTAAAAACTAAAATGGCATCTAATCAACTGTATTCAGACATGGTTGATTACCAAAATTATTCTAGACAGATAGAGGTTTTTCTGCAGCCTGGCAACCTACAGCATCGACAATACCTCCCATTCAGTCATACACAAATGTCATGAATAAGCCATATATGACATATTTGATGAGCCAAAGAAAACTTGTTTTAATCTTATTTTATTAGATGATTAGATGCCTAAAAGAAAATCTAAATTTCACAAAAATACAACACAAAATGCAAGACAACTCACATTTATCCACGTCACCTTACATCAGCATAACATTACAAATGATGGGACCTATTAATCCATTCTTGAATATATGAGATATGCACATGTATACATAAACTATAAGCATGACTGTAAACATACATGTATACAATGTTCAGTATGTACTTCAAGGCAAACATTCTCAAACGATAACTTCAATAACTCGCGTATGAGATTAATTGTTTATTTATGTACAATGCTTGTATTACAAGTTTTTCATTTCATAATAACTTCACATGACACTGCAAGAAAACAAACAGAAAATGTCTTTTGTAAGACTAAGATAGCTTTTTTGACCATTACACACATTACTGGACGTTCTTTTAACAAATCCTTCCTGTACACACACACACACATATACCATGTTAACACATTTTAGAGGTCAAAGTGCACTGCTGCTGCCATTGCAGCACAACTGAGGCAGAGGTGATTAGTTGGTCAATTATTTAAGGGAACCGTTAAGTTTGTGGCCATCATCAGTGTCTATCTTCAGGTAGTCTGACTCACCGGATGTAGGCTGTTGGGATAAGACTGCCATTGGCCAACTATTTCAGTCTGCGTGTTACCGTTTTGCAAGGGCACAGTCACTGCATCCTGGGCTTAGCGCTGTCCAAGACGATTGTGATTGGTTTAAAGAAATACAAACAAGCCAGAGCGTTTTTTTCTCCTGTCCCAGAATGATAATGGGTTGAGCTAGACCTTTCTCCGAAGTGTGGAGATAGGTCTGGCTATGTAAGCCAACTATTCTCCTATACTGGGCTGAGGACCACCATTAAGTTAGGGCGTATTGGATTGCTTTTTTTAGTGTTTAGTTCCCTCCCTCCACAGAGTGATACCTTTTTGCCCTCATTGCCATCCCAGCCTCGTAGATTGCTAACTGCAGAGCTGCTCCGGCTGGTGACTTAGAAAAGCCCTCCTCTGAGATGTAGTTTATCTTCAGGTAACCCCCCGGCCTATGCAGAGCCACTCCATGGAGGTGGGAGAAGAGCAGCGGTAAGTCACTTGTCAGCGTGTAGTGAGATACCAGCCTCAGCTCAGTGGGAATGTCTGTTTCCTCAGAGTACTCAAAAATGGCCGCCATGTATTTGGACATGTCCTGGCCCCTGGCTTTGGCTCGTCCCACCTCCTCTCCGACAAGTCTGATGGCTACATCAGAGCTGAAGGCGTTGGACCCAAAGTCCAGCCCTCTGTCTGCCTCATCTTTGTTGTCACCCTCTGGCTCTGGCTTAGGTCTGCGATTGAAGCCCCAAGAACAGATCACCAAGATAAAGTCGCTCTCCCGGATCTGACGGCAGTGCCAGGCCATACTGCCCTCCTCAGCCACGCTCAGAGAGTCCCACAGGTCCAAGCACACCTGGGAAGAACAAAGGAGAACACTGTCACGACAAAGTGTTCTAATAACACATTTTACACACCCCTATTTCATATTAAAGAAAAGATTGAAACACAGAAATTGTCAATATAATAATTAGCTTTGTAAGATGACAGTTATCCTTTTTTGTATTTCCGTCCTAGCCTTGTGGACAGTGGACCCTTGGGGGCTTACTGGGGTGGGGGGTGGGGTTTCCCATCCAGTCTACATGTGTTTTGTGGACTTGGAGAAGGCTTATGACCGTGTCCCCGGGGGGTCCTGTGAGGGGTACTGTGGGAGTATGGGGTCATCGGGGCCGTTGCTACAAGCCACCTGGTCCTTATATGTATATGTGTATATATATATATATATATACTGTATATATATATATATATAGTGCAAGCTGTATCTGTATATTCTGCACAAAAGTCAAATACGTTTTCGATGGGTGTCCCTTGTCACAGATTCTGTTTGTGATATTCATGGACAGGATCTCAAGGCACAGCCGGGAGAGGAGAGTGTTTGGTTTGGGGACTTCAGAATTGCTTCTCTGCTCTCTGCAGATGATGTGGCTCTGTTGGCTTCATCAGATTGTGACCCACAGCATGCACTGGGGCGGTTTGCAGCCGAGTGCAAAGTGGTCGTGATGAGAGTCAGCATCTCCAAGTCCGAGGACATGGTTCTCTCCTGGAAAAAGGTGGATTGCTCCCTGCCTGAGCAATCTGAGTTACTGCCTCAAGCAGGGAGTTCAAGTATCTCGGGGTCTTGTTCACAAGTGAGAGTAAAATAGAGCGTGAGATCGACCAGCGGATTGATGCGGTGTCAGCACTAATGCAGGTGTTGTATTGAACTGTTGTGGTGAAGAGGGAGCTAAGCCGGAAGGCAAAGCTTTTGATTTACCACTCGATCTACCTTCCAACCCCTAGCTATGGTCATGAGCTTTGGGTAAGGACCGAAAGAATGAGATTGGGTATACAAGCGACCGAAATGAGTTTCCTCATCAAGGTGGCTGGGGTCAGCCTTAGAGATAGGGGGAGGACCTCAAAAGGGATCCGAAGGGAGCTCGGAGTAGAGCCGCTGCTCCTTTGCATCGAAAGGAGCCAGTTGAGGTGGTTCGGGCATCTGATCAGGATGAATCCTGAGCGCCTTCCTTTGGAGGATTTCTGGACATGTCCAACTGGTAGGAGACCCCGGGTTAGACCCAGAACACGTTGGAGGGATTACATATCTCATCTGGCCTGGGAACGCCTCGAGATCTCCCTAGAAAACATTGCTAGGGAGAGGGATGTCTGGACCACCTTGGTTAGCCTGCTGCCACCGCGTGCCCGGCCCCGGATAAGCAGTAGAAAATGAATGGATGGATGTATTCATAATTTGTTTCTGCCTGTCCGATTCCACTGAATCAGCACACCTGTAGGAAAAGGCATTAGTGCCACGACATGTCATGTCCACTACCTGAGTGGCCATGTGTTGTTGTATGAAGGCCCCTAACTGCATGACAGCTTTGACATGAGCGGGCCCATCATAACTGCTGTAGCAAATCAGAAGACGAGGAGGGGTCAGCCTGTTTCTGGGCAATGCCATCACTTCCTCCTGAGTCCCGCTTTCTTGATGCTGCTTGATAACATCTGAATGGATGAAAATAAGAAATCTGGTTGTATTTCACATCATGCCAGTAATGGAAAAGACAGAACAGAGGTACAAGAAAGGTTCTCTGTCAAATGGTGTAAAATGGATTATTATCATGACTTATTTTGATTAGCTTTCATGAAATGCAAGCAGTGATTTTACATGAAGTATTTGGTTTGTCTTCGCACCTGGTTTTATGTCAAGTTTCTTCATCTGCAGCTTGGGCCTCCTCCTGGTGAGAGCAGCCAGTAAGACTACAAGTATGGCTACCACAGCCAGGCCCAGTGGAAGCATCAAAGCCCAGGAGAGAGTGACAGAGAGTTGCAAGGCACCTTCTGAGGAGTGGGGAGTTGTGATTACATGATAATTCAGTGACAGACCTTAAAGAAGTAGTTTGACATTTTGGAAAATGCGTTACTAATTACTGCCGAGAGTTAAAATGAGATGATTGATACCACTGTCATGCCTGTGTGCTAATTATGGAGCTAGAGCTGGGAGTAGATTATTTTAGTTTAGCATAAAGACTGGAAGCATAATAAGAATATTTCCCCAAATTCCAAAGTATTACTTAAAGGGATGAAAGACTGATGGGATTGATCACACATGTATTAAATATACACAGACTGTATTCATGGTCCAACAGACACTTAAATATTATATCACTTATATCTCCACAACAAAATGAAAAGAGAGGTTTGCATAGCACCTACTATGATGCATAGTGATTGTGTGGATCAGCAGCAATAAAACAACCTCCCCCACCTTTTTGAATGTGCATGACTTGAACACTGAATGTTTTCCTCACTGCATCCACTTCGTTAGCTGCAATCTGTGAAACAAGAAATGTTGAGCATGACAGTTCATTCTTGACCTTGTAGATTGACAAAATAAACTTCTTTTGGGGGCCACTTGGGGGCAGCGCAACAAGCTGTAAACAAAACACTGACACATCACCTTATAAAGTTGATATATCGACTGTGTTGGCTAACAGCCTATTTATCCAGAAGACATGGAGCAACATTAGCATTAATTTGGGGTTGTGATGATGAATGCAAGTCCAATATTCACTCTCCTTTTATCTCTGTTTTGCTCTCCACCAGCTCTTGAGGGGAAATATCTGGCTAAATGCTAAATGCCGATGGTTGAAAATTAATGCATAAAATATATAGATAGTCCATATAATACATATTTTTTGAGACTGGTATTTCAATATAATTTATTAAACACAAAGCCCCTGAGATTAGGTTGAAAACAGTTGTAGTTTTATATATTATGCAATCAGTGTTAAGGATAGAATAGTTATAATCCACTTTTATTTTACCTCACAAGTGTAATTGGTTCCTTCTTGAAGGCCATTCAGCTGATAGCTGTGATGAGTTTTGTTGTTGGTGGAATTCTAAGGAAATTAAATACAAGTATTCAGTTCACTTAATTATCAAATAGTTCCGTAATACACATAATAGAAGCAAGGCATTGGCAAAATATAAAGCTGCAGAAGTTGAAACAACTCACAGGTGTTATGTCTGTGTATTTCATTATGCCGTTTGCGTAACACAGTGAGAAGTAGCTTCTGATGCCCAGGTTCGGGGGAGCCAGGTTAAAGGTCACTATGATGGCAGTCCCTTCATGTTGGACCTCAATATATTTGGGATACCAGTCTACAACCAGACCATAAAATATTGACATGATGTCAAGCTGATCATAAGAAGAAACGGTAACGCTTCATTTTACAGGTCCGCAAATTTCATGATAAGTAGGTGATAATTACATGCATACATACATTTCAAGGAAAGTAATACGAAGTTAACTGATATCTAGATAGTTCCTACTAGCTAAACCCTGTTCCGTTGCCATCTCATCTGTCTCCGGTTCTGGTGCCCATTCCGGCGCCACTCCCCCACTGGGTCCCCCCACCCCGGACTTGAAAACCTTCTCCTCCTGCAGGGCCAAAGCTCCTGTGCTAGCTTCCAGACCCTTGTCGGTAGCACAGGGAAGACTTTGTTTTCCTCCTGGGCAGATCGACTTCAGGGCTAACCCCCTTCACTTTTACCCAACAGCTGGGAAGCAAAACGCAGGAATTTCTTGGTTATTGAAGAGCTGCAGCATTTATTCATGGATTGATAGATTTTCAGCAAGTTTAACTTTTGTGAAAAATCGAACCGCAACTGCTTATTAGGAAAGAGCACAATATAATTCTTAAATAATTTTGCAGTAATTTTGGACACATTTAGGGGTAATTTGGGGATAATTTCAAAGAAATTTCAAATACGTAACTTGCTAATTATCACCTACTTTCCATGAAATTTGTGGACCTGTAAATTGAAGCATTACCGAAGAAGGAAAACATTTATTGTTATACCAGACTTTATTTGGGAACTATGAGAAATTCTCACCTTTTTTGCACTGCTCAAGACCGTTCTTCTCTGCACATGCTGCAAAACCAGCGCATATTACTATAAATTCACCATTGTTTTGACAATAGTCTTACTGAAAGATATATGATGAAAAGGGCAAAGTTTAGAGAGCAGAGAGCTTTCTGGGGACAGAGCAGGAGATGTCATTATATGTACAGTAAATAAGCCAAGAGAAGGAGGGATTTAGATTTTGAAGGTTACCCTGAAGCAACCACAAAGTTCACTGAAACTGTGTGTGTGTGTGTGTGTGTGTGCTTTATGAGATAATATCTAGTCTAGAGCTTAAAGTAGTCTTACAGCGTGTGGAAAAGATCTTGCTGTGGTAGAACCTCTCCCACTCCTCAGGCACTGGCAGAGCCATGACGGTAACAGCATACTGGGACCCAAGGGAGAGGCCGGGGAAAGGGTCTGACTTGTACACCTGCAGAATTCAGTGGCAATTATGACTTCAAACACACTGCACACTTATCTGATAAGCTGAGATAAGAGTTTTTGACATATTCTTTATTAGTGGTTAAATAGAACGGCTTTCTCATACAAAGTCTCATATATATTGCTGTTATATATTATATATATTCATCCATCTATTTGCTATACCCACTTATCCTTGAGAGTCACAGGGGGGCTACAGCCAATCCCAGCTGACATATGTTTATCAACACTTTCCCCAAAGAATTGTTGAGTCGAGTTGCCATTTTATGTGATGTGACGTTGTGTGTTTTTGATTGAATTTGAACTTTTTACTTACTTTTTTGTAGGATGATTTGATTTGAGCATATGCAGATTTGGATATGAGACTTGGACTTGGTTATGGTCAGATTTGCCTCCCAGAGTACCAGAATACTAGTACAGAGTGGTCATTGCAGCCTGTAGCTCTGGTACTAACTTGTGGTTCTTTCATGAAACATTTACCATTAAATAGATATCACGTTTTTTAAAACATGATCCCTGTCTTTCATAGGCAACAATATGGTGTTTATGCATTGCAGTTCTTAAAAGTCACTTGTTGGTTTAACACTTGCTACACTTTAACAATTTCACACTTTTCTTTATTGTATGATGACGCCTCAAGGACATGTATGGATGTGTTAATGACCTTTGGTATGGTCCAGAATACTTAAATAATCTGTTGATTTCATGAGTCTGTTCTTAAAGCTGTGTTATTATTGGTTCTGTTAGTTAAATTATAAAGCTTGTATGTAAGGTGAAGCATGCTTTAGTGAAGTAATGCTAGATTAAAGCTGCATTTCATGTGTGATTTGTGCTATTTTCCAATGCTTTATGCGAATACATATTTCATATACATATTCTATAGGTGAGTTCAAATGCTCACCTATAGGACTCCATTAGAGATTGTCATTAAGTTGAGTTAAAAGGGTTAAAAAGTGGTATTTGAGTATAAATGATAGTAATGCTAATTCATTTTCAATCTAAAGCATATAATCCAAGGAAAATTGTAAAGCTATTGTGACATATTCCATCAGGATGTTAAAGTAAATGGACTCAAATGGTCTCACATATATAGTGCTTTTCAACCTTCATGGTTCCCACAGTTTTGGAGCTACAGCACTGTGTGTCATCTATAAAGGTTTTGTGAAGAGTTAGACCATCATTCAGCCAGGGATGCTATAGGACATAGTTTTTACATGTAAAACAATTAACACAATATACGTTATATTAACGTACATCACCCCTGTCCCCACTGCGTTACATTAACGCACCCACCCCCTACTGGACACTTTATCTGGACACTTTACTTTATTCTGGTCACTGCACTGTTGTTATTTATCTTATCTTATTTTTATTTTTATTCTTATTCTTATTTTAGCTTTTATATTCTACTTATTTGTTATCAAAACAATAGCACCTTCAGACCACAGCAAATTCCTTGTAATGTATGTTACTTGGCAATAAACAGTTTCTGATTCTGATTCTGATTCTGAATTTATGCTGCTCGGCAAAACGGGGGACAAAATGAAAGTGAAAGCACTGAAACAGATAACAAGAAATTGGCTCCAAAAAATATGTCCCGTGATAGACAAATGGAGAGAAACGGTTCAACAAATCTACCAGATGGAGGAAGTAAGCTATAAAATAAGGGGAAACTTGAAACTATTTGAAAAAATAGTCTAAGTGGTCAATGTATTATCAAACGGTTGAAGCACAATGAACTGAAATTAATGGAGTGTGATTCTTCATATTAGGGCTGACAGTCAATTTGGGGAGCACTACATGAACTTTTTCTTGTAGTCTTTTTTTTTTTACTTATATATTTATTTATTTATTTGCAGGTGTATATACATTTTTTTGTGTTCATTTGTTTGTTTTTTTCTTTCTTTTTTTGTTCGCTTTGTCATACTTCTCAGAAGGTGTGAAAACTTAGGTGAAAAAACATAAAACTTAAAATACTGTAATAACCTAAACCCGTACGGTAAATATTGTTATTACCTATTTTAACTCACATCAACTGTCACTATGATGAAGGCTATCACTGGGTGATACACCTACTCACTCACTCACTCACTCACTGTTTATGAATAAAAAATGTTGTCATCTTTGCATAGAATACATTTAGAAATTAACTTAACCAGGAATGACTTTCTTTTTATTGGAGATGTTTTTCTGCAAATTAAAGGTACACCCATGGGCAAGAAATTTGCTCCTGCATATGCTAACATTTTCATTGCTGAATGGGAACATCTCAGCTTTAGCAGCATGCATAAAAAGGCCCACATATAATTGTAGGTTTCTTGATGATATCTGGGGTGTGTGGACATACTCTACAGGCTTTGAGGTATTTTTAACACTTCTGACAACAATGCATCCATCAAACTCAAATCTTCCACCAGTTGAACCTCTGTGGACTTTTTGGACACTACAACTTTTAAAGGGGTGAATTTTCTAGAAACCCACAGATTGGACATCAAGGTATTTTTCAAGGAGACAGACACTCGTGCTCCACTCCATAGAACAAGTTACCACCTATGCACTCTTATGCTGGACTGGTTAAATCACAATTGTTAAGATTTTACAGAATATGCAGTGAACAGGAGGACTTTCAGCTGGCCAGTAAAGTGTTGTCTTCAGAGCTGAAGATATTGGACCCACCTCCTCATCTTTGTTGTCACTCTCTGGCTCTGGAGACTTAGGTCTGTGATTGAAGGCCAAAGAACATATCACCAAGATGAAGTCGCTCTCCCGGATCTGGCGGCAGTGCTAGACCATACTACCCTCCTCAGCCACGCTTAAGAGTCCCACAAGTCCAAGCACTCCTGGGAAGAACAAAAAAGACAAACTGTTCTATTAACACATTTAACCCCACCCCTATCTCATATTAAAGAAAAGAAGAAACAGAAATTGGCAATATAATCTTTAGCTTTGCAAGATGTTCCGGACATTTATACTTTGTTTCTGCCTGTCTGATTCGACTGAAACTGTACACCTGTACCATTTATTGGAGCCATGAGAAGTCATGTCCACTACCTGAGTGGCCATGTGCCATTGTATGAAGGCCCCTAACTGCATGACTGCTTTGACATGATATGGCCATCATAACTGCTGTAGCACAGCAGAAGACGAGTAGGGGTCAGCCTGTTTCTGGGCAATACCATCACTTCCTCCTGAGTCCCGCTTTCTTGATGTTGCTTGATAACATCTGAATTGATGACAAAAAGAAATCTAGTTGAAATCTAGTAATGGCAAAGACAGACTGGAGGTACAAGAAAGGTTCTTTAATTGAATCAGAATCAGCATCAGAAATACTTTATTGATCCCCGGGGGGAAATTATACAATATTATACAATTATACAAAGAGACTTATTTTAATTAGCCCTTTGTCTGACATCATGTGTTGTGAACTTTATCCCCCAATTCAGAAGGTGGCGGTAATGCACTTAAAAGCAGTTTGCCAACTCCCGCTAAACGACCAAAGAGAAGAAGAAGAGCTTTAACATTAACCCCTGACCTGGGCCTTATCCTCGATTTTCTTTCCGTGAACTCAAACAAATAGACACAAACAAAAAGAAGCTTCTTGCGATAGACTGCAAGCCAGACACAGAAGTCAAAGCTAGGTACACAAAATAAACCAAGCGAGGACACAACTGGGAGAGTATCATCGTTTGGTCCATGAAGTCTGCCTGGATAGTGCGCAGGCCAAGAGAGCCAAGAGAGCACCACCTGTACTACTACTACCGGCTGACACATGCTAGGAGGCTTGTGGAGTGTGCCTTCGGCATACTCGCCAGCCAGTTCCGAATCTTTCACCTGGTGATGGGCATTGGACTAGAGAGAGCCGGTTGTTAAGGCCACTTGCATTAAGCACAATTTCATGTGATGTGATGGGACATGACATAGGACATCAAAAATTCCATCAGCGGTGATGGAGCTGGTGAGGGATTTTTGCCTGCTCAGCTGCTTAAAGCAATCCAACGCTTGGTGAAATCTACCTATAGGAGGAGCCGACATCGAGGGATCAAAAAGCGATTAAGCGAAAAACCATTTATCCCTGTGGTAACTTTTCTGACACCTCCAAACCCATCATGATGCCCGCTTTCACAGTCTGTATTAATACTATAAATAAGAATAGTTTCTGGGCAGAAATCCTGCAAAAAAAAAGTAGATATTTTTTGACAAAATCTGTTGAACGGTTGATTTTTGATCATTTTGTACATGTTTTCAGGGATTAATACCATTCATACACCACTACTGGTGTAAAACCTGGGCTATTCTGCTTTATACCACTCAAATAGCAATTTAATCCAAGGCCGAGTAGTGGAGTGGATATTTATGCCATTTGGAAGGCCAGGGGTCAAAGGGCAGGCCTGCAGAAACATGGAAAACAGCCATATTAGTGCAACTGGTTTCCTGGAATAAAAGGGAACATATATGATGTTTGTGCTCTCTACAATCAGCAGAACAAGAGATTTGATGTATAAACTTCAATTTGGTGTATATCATCCCTGTATTGCTTGTACTTTGGCATCAGGTCAGGACAAATAAAGGGCACCAATTTGACCAACCAGGTTGTGCTAGGATGTGTAGTGCCTTCCCACAGGGGACCAAAGTTATTACTACTTTAAAATTAATTGTTTGAATAAGGGGCACCACCTTCAAGTTGAAGGAAATAAAGAAACCAAATTAATCGTTAAATTGATCAATCTTTATTAGAATTAGAATTCTTTTTGATATATTTACTTCTGTCTTCTGCTTCAAAGAAAAACACACAGACAACTTGCTGCTAAATGAGGACATTTATTTATAGCTTAATGTCTAATAACTGAATAAATGAAAGATTAGTAAAGAGTACATGATAAAGGAAATAAACAGATGAATACAAGATCTTGAATGATAAACCTTACTCAGTGGGCGATAGTGAAGTGAGAAGCATGTGATTTAATTATCAAAACAAAAAGCAACGCTAACGTAACGCTAGGGCATTAACTTCTCTAAAGGGGATTTCTTTTATTCGACATCAATTCTGATTCTACAGTAGCAGATGGAGGTTTGCCAATATTTACCAACCTGTAGAGAGAAGAGACCGTTTCAGCTGACTTCCAAAGGTGGCTGTGGGTGGGCGCAGTGGGAGGTGCTGCAGTTTATGCTCTCCGGAGATTCAGTGAGACGCAGTGGGTCACCGAGCGGATGAGGTCTTCTTGCCAGTCTGGGGGTCTAGTGTCACGGCCGACAGCAAAGGTTCGGCACGGTTCTTCAGGGGCTGTACAGCTCTTGTTGAGTCCTTGTGATGTGGTGGCTGAGGTTTTTCTGACTTCACTAACTTCTTCAGCTTCTGAACTTATTCTCTTTTTTACAGAAAGTGCTACAAACATATAAAAATCAAAAGAAATTGCTCTTCAGTTGAACACTGAAGCACTCAGAGGCTTGCTTAAAAATTGAATTGTGCGTGGACTTTAGGCGGAAGGGAAAAAAAAACTTCAAGAAAGATGTCAAAATTACTAAGATAACTAAGAGAAGTTGCTTGAATTCAAGTTGAAGACCAGCCCCAAAGACTGGAGATCGATTGGGCTCTTTTAACACTGTGCCAAACAGTTGGAGTTTGGGATGGAGGAAGGCGTTTAGCGCTGAAGCTCTATTCCTTTGTCTGAAACTTTAATATTGCTGTTCATGTTTCCTGACCCTAGTGAATTTAAGTGGTATGCGCAAAATTCACATACTCTCAAACATCACTATGGCCATGCAATCGTGATTCAGGTCATATTATAACATAGTAGTTACAAAATCTGTTACGGCTGCAGCCATTCCCTAGTGTTTCCTTGTGTTTTTTCACTTCCCTGTTCCCAGTGTTTGTCTGTGGTGTGTGTGTGTGTGTTGGCGTGGGCGTGGCTCCCTTCCTCACTCTCCTGGCTCCCTGGTCACTGGTGCACCTGTCTCCCATCAGCTCGTCACCTCTCCCAGCTATCACATCTGCCATCCATCAACTCATCAGCTCACCAGTTCTTCAGCCACTCATCGCCTGATTGTCGTGTGACCTTAGCGGTAGCTACGTCTCAAGGCCTACTCAGTTTATATATCAGTTATTCTGTATCTCTGTACCAGTTTGTTACTAACACCTGCCTCTCTGTGTCCAGGATCATCTTTAGCCTGCCCGTCTCCCTGATTGTCTCCCTGCCTGTCTGCCACCACCCTGCCTCCCAGCTATCCTCATCTGCCACGCTTCCCTTCACTCCACGCTCACGCCAGCCTCGTCCCACATTACCTTCACTCTTCCCTGTTGCCAGATTCCATTTAACAATAAAACCTCACCGTATCCTAACACTACTCTGTCTGTGTCCTGCATTTGGGTCCCTCCAGTGTGCGTAACAAAATCCGTCTGGGAACACATGGCTTAATAGCAATTATATTTCAGAAAGTCATTCAAGCTGTTATCTAATATTCTTAATTACTATCAAAAAATAATTTCCAGTATTGCTAATTGATGAACAGAAAGTTAATACTTAATTTGATTACACAATACAGTTGTAATTACACAATTTATATATAATAAACTACAATTTAGAGACTTATATTTAGAGACAAGACTTATAATTGCATTCTTAGTAAATAGAAACTCATTCTCTACGGTCAGTAGATGGCACTGTGGCCACATGGTACACAATGTATTAAACCATGAATTAATAATTCAGTCGTTTTACATTGTACAGAGATCTGAGTTGCACTATTTTCCAGTATAACATATGCTAAATGTTAACTATGTTACTGATTTCAATTTACCTCTTATTTTAACCTTGATTCAGGCCTGGAGGTCATCTTATCTCAGACCAGATCAGAGGTGAAAGAGACAGAGAGAACATGTTGCACGTGTGTGAGGGCAAGAAAGGGGGAGGAAAGTAGTGTTTTCAGTCTCTCCTCTTTGCCTTTAATCTTCAACTAAAATAATCAGAAAAGCCATGTTGTGTCTTCACATCTGGGTGTTACTTTGTTATCTTGACAAGGCGTGTATTTCTCAGGGGTAGAAAGCCCTGGTACTTTCTCTGGGAAGTGTCCCAATGCCACCTACTATTCAATTATGTGAGAAGTCAGTTAACAGATCAGGAGTTCATTTTCGAATCAGAAACAGTGGAGAGGAGTCAGAGGAGAGAGCTCCATTAACAGATAACGTAGTTAGCTAGCAAACTAAATGTTGTGACAGGATGTGCTGTAGAGTGATTTTGTTCTATTACTTTGGACTTGGCTAATATTAACTGTTCTTGTTCTTATCATGTCACGATTATACTAAACAAGAGAAGCATAGGTAATTCTTCCAGGATTGCTAGTTTGCTATTATGTCTTCCCCAGTTTCAAATTCTATCTGTGTGGCGACAGAGTTACTGTACTTAACATTACAATTAATTGTTTCCTGATAATATTTATTATGATATTTTCTCTTAATTCAGCAGTCTGGATTAGCATCATAGATGTCAAGTAAAAGAAAGACACAAGGTTTTATTTCTTGGTAAATGTAAGTAGTAAAAAAACTTGACAAATATGGTTGTCAGTGACAGGTTATTTCCTAGTGGTTGTCCATACAGACATCAAAGAAAGATAGAGGCAGACAGAGAGTGACAGAGCCCAGGCCAGGCAGAGAGAGGAGGAAGAGGTGACCAGGTAGGCATTTCAACTGTGAGCTGTAATGTTATCTTATAGAGGACCCCCAGACTCCCTGTCAAAAGGGTGGTGAAAACTGCCCAATGAGCAAGCAGCTTCATCAGGAACACCTCTCACCACGGCCACAGATTCTTTGCCGTCCTACAGGACTCTCCATTCCAGGACCAGCAGGCTCAGGAACAGTTTCTTCCTGACCCAGCAGAGCAGCACCCTACAACCATGCTGATGAGCATGCAGGCAGCACCAGCCCAAACCCTGGCACTTGATTATTATCCTCTGTTGACCATGGCTTTCAAATACAGGCTTCAAACTAAGTGCAGTACTTTGACTAACACTGAGGAGATTTGTATTACTCACGCTTTATTCTGTATGCGCTTTGTCTACCTCTCATTTTTTCTTTCCTTTCCAGCCTCCCACCCACTCTGGCCCACTTTCACTCTTTTTTTATGTTTCCCTCCTTTATTCTCTCTCCTCCTTGTATTTTGGACAGCTTAACACATGCCAGACCTCTTCTGAAATGTGTATGGGGGAAAAGAGAGACAGTGATGAAAGACTGGTTTAAACATGTGGAAGAGACAGCTGTTGGCACATATATTTTCTATTTGGTTTTCAATATTAAAATTTGTGAGGAAAGGTTTATTTAATCGTCTGCTGTGGCTTGTTTTGAAGTTTGTTTTGGACCAGTTTGATATTGATGCTTGTGGTAGATATTTGAAGGTTGTTCTTGCAAGATAAAGGCATACTTGCAAGGTTAGCGTTTTGAATATGGTGACTGTCCTCACCAGAAAAATTATAACATGGGTAATTTGTTCAAATGGTGAAAAGAACAACGTTTAAAATGTTCTAGGCTTATTAACTATGGAGAGAGCGGCCTCAGCTCTACAAGATTATGATGAAGGATTGGAAGGACCATGAACTTTGTGAAATAATCCATTAGAACTTCAGTTAAGACCACTTAAGACAAGTCCAAGTCCAGGTTTGAGATCGAGTCAAATGGTGTTGAATCCAAGCTTGCACCAAAACAGAGTCAATTCAGTATTCTTCACACTTTTATCTTACTGTTGTCTGTAGGAGTAGAAATACACAAAAGATAGAGATAAAACACGTAAAAACATCCCCCATGCTGGGTTTGGATCATGGAAACTATCCTAACAAGGAAAACAACAGCATTTGTAGTTGGTCATACAGCCTGTGTTTCAAGGCAGCAGCCTTGTAAGTATGAATATGGTCTGTCTGAAACAAAGGCAGCAGTAGTGTGACATGGGTATTAGTGCCACAAAACCTTATTGGGAGGAAGTAGGGGTGGATGGATGGGTTAACAAAGTATGTGACATTGACACAGGAGACCATGATTTGTGTTCTTACTCAACAAACTGATTCACAAGGCCAATGACGTTGTTGGGGTGAAGCTGGACTCTCTGATGGTGGTGACAGAGAGGAGGATGCTGTCCAAGCTGCGGGTCATCTTGGACAATGTCTCACATCCTCTCCATAATGTACTGGTCAGACACAAGAGCACCTTCAGTGGGAGACTCATTCCTCCCAAATGTACAACTGATAGCCACAGGAAATCATTCCTGCCTGTGGCCATCAAACTGTTCAACTCCTCCCTTTGAGTGTCAGACACTCAGAATAAACAGACATCTTCTACATATACTACCTCACCTTTACTTATTCTTAAATGTTTTTACTTTTATTTTCACTTAAATATTGTAAATGTGTAGATTTTTATTTTCTATTTCTTATTTTTATATTTTGTACATACTTTTATTTCTGAATGTATGCTGCTTTTTACTCTTGAATGGGAGTACCGGTACTGTTCAATTTTCCCCCAGGGATCAATAAAGTATTTCTAATTCGGATTCTGATCAGTCAATATTAGTTTCTTTTGGTGATCTTGATCTTTTGGTTCATCTGTCAACAACCTGCTCTCTTTCACTTCCCTCCTTTTCCCTCTCCAACTTTATTTAGACCCCATTGACCAGCCAGCACCTCATCGGAAGTCTCCACTTCACTAAAAGCCTTTTATTTAGACTTTCGGTCAGTCCCCCCATCTCCCTCATGTTCCTTTTGCTTTTTTCTACTATTGCAGTACATTTCCTGAATGTTCGACTGAGATCAGTTCTATTAATTAGGTGCCATGCACCTTAACAATGAGAGGAAAAGGGAAAAAGGAGTCCTCTTCCATACAGTCTGGTTATTTGTGTGGAACCTTGAGTGAAGCTCCAGAGCAGGAGATTTGATGAAGAACTGGTGTGATGTCAGGACCCAGAGGTTGGAAAAAGCCAGCAGGGCAATGACAGCCTGTGGCACTTTGGCAGGCGAGGAACAGTAGTGGTAAAACGTCCTGGTGACTGGAAAACAAAACCCTGGAAAATTGCACAGTGACTGGGAAGAACATACTGAGGATGGTGGACAAATCAGATCACCAGAAGATCCTGGAAATCCCCAGGAAAACAAAAACAGCAGAAATAGATCTAAAGGAAAATGTGGGTGACATATAGTTGTCCATAACGATGTCACAGTTCATTGAATTTATATTAATTTTATATCCAACTGCTCCACAAAGCTGCATTTTAATTTGGAAAATAAATGCTTGTATGGTTTGTACAGACAACAACACAGTTACTACTACATTTTTTAGAATCACCCTGACCGTAATATTAACATCTCAGTTCTTCAGCTCCTGTCTGTAAAGAGGTACAGGTAAAACAACCTGGCCAGTGCAAGTGCTCACAATGCAACATCTGGAGCTTCTAAACCATCTGTTTCTTTAAGTTTATCCACCAAAATGTTTGTATGCATTATCCTCTTGAGGGTGTTGCCTTATAGACTGAAGCTCACAGTCAAAGCACAGCTGCACTTGCATGACTATCAGCCTACGATATTGAAAGACTGGTGTTTGAAGATCACACAAAGGTCTATGTGGAATAACATTGGATGGGTGATGGGTGTTGCATGTTGGTACATAAAGACCTTAGCTAGATTGTGTGTCATGATTCCTGAATACGAATAAACATGCACGTTGACAAGTGCTTTATTATTAACCTATTTATCTCAGGAACCTAAATATGTATATGTCTACAGAAAAAAAAACAGTGACACCATAAATCACGATGAGGCTTTCCGTGGAGAAACGTGGAAATGGATTGAATTATTAAAGCCCCACAACAGCTCATCAGACAGGGGATACAGCCAGTAACACAATCAGAATAGAGACAGTGCAGGTGTGTCAGCACAGAGATGGGAGGACTGTTACTTAAAGGTCATCTCTCACTGCAGACTGTACGGACATAATGATGTGCTATGAGGAAAATATGTGCAATCTCCTGACAACTCCTAACCACACATGTCAAATAGAATCTGAGAAAAAGACGAATATATCACAGCTCAACATAGTGATGTGTTTTCATTTTGCCATGCTGGTGTTGGGGGCCAGAAATGACAATACCAGTCAATTGTTCTGTCAGCTGATCACATTGTTCAAACCCACAGAACTTAATTTGAAATTCTAGAGAAGATCTGAAAAGTTCCAAGTTAGCATATACAGTATGTAAGGCTTGGGTATATTCAATACTGTCAGATGGTGTGAAATATAATAATTTTAACAAAATCATCATCCAAATACTATTCAGCTTCTAATCCTGTCTCAGAGATACAGATTAAAATAATGTCAAGATCTGAAATAATTCTGATGCAATTACAAATCCTAATGAACTCAAAAGGAAGATGTAACTTTTGCTGAAAAGCAACCACTGTGTTAATGGGAATGAACACATTACAGAATAATGATAAATAAAAACAGTATGACAATAGCTCAAATGAAGAAGAGCCATTAAGTCAACAAATTTAGTTATGTTAATCTAATGTCTGCTAACATTAACCACCATAGGCTATTGGTCATCCCAGAATAAGTGTGCTGAATTGAGAAATGTTTATGTTTTTGCTTATGAATTCAACTTTTTACTTGTAAAAGAAGAATGTGTTTTTCTTTTAAAAAGTTACATACACTCAGCAAATAGCAAAGTAAATAGTAGCTTTCAGCTATTTTATAGCCTTTTCTCCTGACACTACTATACACTCACTTTTTATTTCCATGGTCATACTAGATCCAAATATTATTTTCTGCCATGCCCTGTTGTTGTTTATTTTTCTGTCACCTTCTCATTTGGCCAACCTCCTCCACCTGCAGTCTCCAGCACTGTTGACAACAATGGTAGAGGAAGAGAGCTCATAAAATAATGTGATTGTTTGAAAAAAAGTAACTTTGTCTACTCTTTATCCATTTTGTTAAAGTTTTGATTTACAAATTCTATTTTAGTCTACGTTAATATAGGGAAATGTCATCATTGTCTTAGTTTTTGTTTCCTAAAGACTGTTTCATATCATCTAAGTCTTGTGTTCATGGAAAATAAGGTAATTAACCAATTTATTTTGTCACAGTTTTTGTTGCCGAAAGCACAATCCAGTATGACACTTGTGTATAACACTTCAATATAAAATATGTCTCAATATTTTAGTGTTCCTGGTAAGTTTGGTCTAGGCAGCATATTCCCTCGTACCACAAACAGTCCAAGTGGATCTCAGTCCAACAACTAAAACTCTAAATGGGTAAAACAGCTGTCAGTCAGGGACCACTGCCAGTTTATTGCAGGGCTTGTGGTTTCCTGTGTTTTGTCATTCGTCTCATTCAGCCATAATCTGCAGAATCTGAACAACTTGCACTTGTCTTCTCTTATATAGCCTTAACGGTTCCCAAACCGGGGGGGGGGGGGGGGGGCGGGGGTCTCATTCAGTGAGACATATAACAGTAGCATAACAAGTCTTCATCTGGAAGATCTAAAAAACTTTTCTCACCAGCTAGTTTAAGAGGATGTCCTGAAATCCAAGAATCAGAATCAGAATCAGAAATACTTCATTGATCCCCTGGGGAAAATTATACGAAATTATACAAGATGCTGTATAATGGCAAATGAAATCACCTTTTCACCTTTTTGCAGCACACTCAGGCCCCATTTCCAGTTGTCATTTCAAGTGTCTTGTATCTGACCAGATCCAGATGAGATTCTAAACACTTTAATTTCCACTTGTATGACATGCATCTCTGTTGGTTAGATCACGTATCTGATTACAGTCCATTTTGGTTTTCCCTGGTACACATAAATCAGGGAAAACACCAAAAGAAGAAAAACGTCTCCATTTTTGCAGTTTAGTTACTAATAAAAAGTTAATAAAATTTAAACTAGTGTTAGCTAACAACTAATTACTAACACAAACACCTGAATGAATCGTATTTATGAACTACAAATGAGACAAATGTTTGATCATCTTCGCAGGCTCTAACTCATGTTGCTCCCTCACTCACACAGGTCATTTAGTGGTTCACTGATCAGGGCTCCGATATATATGCTCCAACAGCTCGGTGAATCTTAATCCGTAATCCCACTACCTCCTTCAAAAAGAGTTTTTAATATATGTATATATATACAGTATATTGCCAAAAGTATTGGCTCACCTGCCTTAACTCGCATATGAACTTAAGTGACATCCCATTCTTAATCCATAGGGTTTAATATGACGTCGGTCCACCCTTTGCAGCTATAACAGCTTCAACTCTTCTGGGAAGGCTTTCCACAAGGTTTAGGAGTGTGTTTATGGGAATTTTTGACCATTCTTCCAGAAGCGCATTTGTGAGGTCACACACTGATGTTGGACGAGAAGGCCTGGCTCTCAGTCTCCGCTCTAATTCATCCCAAAGGTGTTCTATCGGGTTGAGGTCAGGACTCTGTGTGCAGGCCAAGTTCATCCACACCAAACTCTCTCATCCATGTCTTTATGGACCTTGCTATGTGCACTGGTGCACAGTCATGTCGGAACAGGAAGGGGCCATCCCCAAACTGTTCCCACAAAGTTGGGAGCATGGAATTGTCCAAAATCTCTTGGTATGCTGAAGCATTCAGAGTTCCTTTCACTGGAACTAAGGGGCCAAGCCCAGCTCCTGAAAAACAACCCCACACCATAATCCCCCCTCCACCAAACTTTACACTTGGCACAATGCAGTCAGACAAGTACCGTTCTCCTGGCAACCGCCAAACCCAGACTCGTCCATCAGATCGCCAGATGGTGAAGCGTGATTCGGCACTCCAGAGAAGGCGTCTCCACTGCTCTAGAGTCCAGTGGCGGCGTGCTTTACACCACTGCATCCGACGCTTTGCATTGCACTTGGCTTGGATGCAGCTGCTCGGCCATGGAAACCCATTCCATGAAGCTCTCTACGCACTGTTCTTGAGCTAATCTGAAGGCCACATGAAGTTTGGAGGTCTGTAGCGATTGACTCTGCAGAAAGTGACGACCTCTGCGCACAATGCGCCTCAGCATCCGCTGACCCCGCTCCGTCATTTTACGTGGCCTACCACTTCGTGGCTGAGTTGCTGTCGTTCCCAATCGCTTCCACTTTGTTATAATACCACTGACAGTTGACTGTGGAATATTTAGGAGCAACTGGACTTGTTGCACAGGTGGCATCCTATCACAGTACCACGCTGGAATTCACTGAGCTCCTGAGAGCGACCCATTCTGTCACAAATGTTTGTAGAAACAGTCTGCATGCCTTGGTGCATGATTTTATACACCTGTGGCCATGGAAGTGATTGGAACACCTGATTTCAATTATTTGGATGGGTGAGTGAATACTTTTGGCAATATAGTGTATGTGTGTGTGTGTCAGTACAGCAGGGGGCTCAAAACTCAGCTGGGGTGCTCCGGTGTTAAGGTTAAGGGTGGAAGAGGTGTGTACTACACCCACCCTCACCACCTGGGGTCTGGGGTCACAGTGAGGTGTTTAATCCCAGGTTCTTTGTGATGATTCTGGAGGGAACTATGGTGTTAAATGCTGAACTGTAGTGAATGAACAGCAATAGCACACACATAGCTCCCTTTCTTGTCTATGTGAGATAGGGTGTGTGCTATGGCGTCTTGCATTGGTTGGTTGGGAGAGTAGGCAAACTGTAGTGGGTAGAGTGTGCTTGGTAGTGAAGAACAGATGCAATCCATGAGCGGCCATTCAAAGCATTTCATCACTACAAAGGCGAGTGCCACTGGGTGGTAGTCATTTAAGCAGGCAGGTCTTGTTTTCTTGGGCACAGGAATGATGGTGGACTTCTTGAAGCATGTGGGTATGACAGACTGAGCCAGCGACAGGTTGAATATCAGTGTGGACATCGGCGCTAGTTCAGCACATAGTTCGGCGCTAGGTCATCGGCGCTAGGTCAGCACATAGTTTGAAGACCTGCCCAATGATACCATGTGGTCCTGCTGCTTTCTTGGTGTTTGAAGACCCTCCTGATGTCATACTCAGAAAGGGTGATAGGTGTGAGAGGTGCACCCACCAATCCACTAACCTCTGCTTCAGCTGTTTTTGCTTGTTGGCTGCCGATGGCTTCAAAGCGAGCATAAAAGTTGTTTAGCTCACCTGCTAGAGATAAATCAGCACCTGACAAGGAGGGGGCTTGTAATCTGTCATAGTTTTTAGACCTTGCCACGTGCTTCTGGGATTGCCCTACTGGAATTGTAGTTTGACTATCTTCCTGTCATCCCTTTTTACCTCCTTTACTGCTCTTCTTAGTTGTGGGTACAGTTCTGTTGTTTTACAAATCAAAACCACCACAGACTCACTGCATCCATTAATGTCATTGTTGACGTCAATGGTGGGGTCCTGAAACATGTTCCAGACTTGTAGTGCAGATTGTTGGGCAGCCTCTGATTGGCCTGACCATTTCCTGGCCTCTCACGTCACTGGGGATACGCGTCGACATGTGGTCACTCTTCCCAAACGCAGGCAGTGTTTCTGCTTTATAGCCATTTTTGGATGGCTTTTAGCAGAGATCCAGAGTGTTTCCCCTTGTGGCGCAGTCAATATGTTGATGAAAGTCAGGTATAACCTTCTTAAAGAGGACCTATTATGCTTTTCTTTATTTTCTGTGATATGCACAGTGTTACAATGTTGGATATTCCTATTAAACATTATGTAAAAGTAATCCCTGTGAGCCAAAAGCTCAGTCTTCAGACTGCTCAGAACGCTCCCTTCGCTTTTTGTGTCTTACTTCCGTGAGACCTATTGCAAAATACATCCCAGATTTCTTCAGATGTCAGCACAGCAGTGACAGCACACCCACGAAGAAGAAGAAAAGAGAAAGAAAAGCACGTCCACGAATTAGAGGGACACGCTCATCCCCCCGCTCAGTCTGTCTATTCGGTTGCTCTGCTCAGGACTGCTCTTTACTACTATTAGTGGTAGCACCCCTGGCAACTCCTCAGTGTAGTCTGCCTCTCCACAAGTGGCCTCAGCTCACCATCCCCAGTTTTGCTTAGTTTATGTTGGACTGGCAGTTTTAGATATTACTTACAGTTTTAGATTTTGTATTAAGGCCTTTTTAGCCTAATATATAATAGAGTATTCATTTTACTACCCTTATTGGTTTCATTAACTTATTAATAACCTTTTCTCCCCAGCAGCTACAGTCCCTGCCTATTTGATTACTTTGATTATGTCAATAAAACATTTGGTTTATTTTGAGAACACGTCGCTGTCTTGTCAGTAATGAGCCTGTGTGCCTTACCATACATTTTCAAACAATATTAAAGGTTTTTGGAAGTATTTACTGGGGTGCAATTCCTCAAGTGGCATTGTTAGTCTTATCTCCATTCACCCCTAATTGCCCTCGCCACACCAGTAACCAGGGGTTAGCAGAACAGTTTTGGTTCAAGTCCAAGAAGGGTGGGAGCTTCTGGCCCTAAAGTGGGCAGTGACTGAGAAGTTTAAAGACTACCTAGCTGTTGCACGATTTAAAGTATACACCGATAATAACCTTGTTGCTCATCTACAGATGGCTTGCCTAGGTGCAGCGCTGGGTTGCTCAGCTTGCCTCCTTCAACTACGACGCAAGTACTGCTCAGATAAAAGCAATGTTAATGATGCCCTGTCCAGGTTTCCAGTTCCCCTCATGCCTGCTGAGACTCCAGACGAAGAGTGTGATACAGAAACGGGTGTAACCACAGCAACCATTAAACTAATACCTGGAGGAGAGAGGATGATGAGCGGGCCAGCAGTGAATGGGAGGAGGCACAAGCCAGTGACCGTGACATACAAATGGTCAAGAGGTACCCAAGCACCAGGCTTTGTTCCTTAGAGCACAGAGATTGTTCTGTGTTTCAAGTTAAAGTTAGTTAGTAAAATACTGTGTCGTAGAACGATTGACCCACACTGAAGTGCAGTTCCAGATTGTGTGTCGAAGGTCCAGGTGATAAGAAGTCTATGGCTGCAGTTGCCTTGCCTCCCCAAAACAAGGAACTGGAAATCGCTCTACAAGGACCAACCACCAGTGCAAACGAAGGAAGCAGCAGACACGATTGGAGAAAGACAGTGACGACCAGAGAGAGGAGCAGAGTGAGGCAAAGAGGTGTGGCACGGGAACACAAGACAGGAAAAAAAGAGAGGGGGAGACAGTAGCTACAATCGCAGACAACCCTTCATGCATTAAAGCCATCAACCAGAGTACTGTGGTGCAACACGAAAGTAGGGAAGAGTTTAGAGCTCTGCCTGCTTATCAGAATCCACCAGACTTTGGGAATAAGCAGGTGAGCTTGTATGTGGGACAAATTCTTCGTTTTTCCTGTGAATAGAGTACAGGCAGTGTATGAGAGGCAGTGGCCTGGAGGATACACAACCGGTATAAGGCCAGCGTCACTTGAGGACATTAGAGGAGCCCTTTGTGATGACCCGTGGAAAACACCACTTTCATGTGTTGAAGGAAGGAGGGGAGTGGGGACGTGGGGAGGAGGGAGGAAAGTGCTTGTCTGCAAGAACGGACAGGAAGTCAGCAAAAATGCTGATATCACTTTCAGCCCCATTAATAAACAATATTTACAATAGATTTAAAAAATATTCAGACATAATCTAATAAAGAAAACATCTTTCATGATGGTGAATTTGCTCTGTAATATTCATATTTGGACAGGTGGCTTTACCACGCCTCCAGATGAGACAAATAGCCCTAATGAATGAACATCTTATTAATTTCCCTTTCATTCCCATACAGGGAACTGTATATTGTGGACTGCTTCTATCAAAGAATGACACAGTAATCAAACACGTGCACAGAGAGAAAACACTGCGTACAACATTCGAACACCAGTCATCTCTGAGATGCATCTGAGGGAACTGAAGGCCTGAGCTGAATCAAGTAAGGGAATATCAAGCTGCTTTTAGATGCTGCAACTTTCATGGCCAGGAGGGGATGGCACATTGATAATGATAAAATGCCATTTTGTAGGTTATTGCAGGGTATACAGTGCATCCGGAAAGTATTCACGGCGCTTCACTTTTTCCACATTTTGTTATGTTACACCCTTATTCCAAAATGGATTAAATTAATTTTTTTCCTCAAAATTCTACACACAACACCCCATAATGACAATGTGAAAAAAGTTTTTTTGAAATTTTTGCAAATTTATTAAAAATAAAAAACTAAGAAATCACATGTACATAAGTATTCACAGCCTTTGCCATGAAGCTCAAAATTGAGCTCAGGTGCATCCTGTTTCCACTGATCATCCTTGAGATGTTTCTGCAGCTTAATTGGAGTCCACCTGTGGTAAATTCAGTTGATTGGACATGATTTGGAAAGGCACACACCTGTCTATATAAGGTCCCACAGTTGACAGTGCATGTCAGAGCACAAACCAAGCATGAAGTCAAAGGAATTGTCTGTAGACCTCCGAGACAGGATTGTCTCGAGGCACAAATCTGGGGAAGGTTACAGAAAAATTTCTGCTGCTTTGAAGGTCCCAATGAGCACAGTGGCCTCCATCATCCGTAAGTGGAAGAAGTTCGGAACCACCAGGACTCTTCCTAGAGCTGGCCGGCCATCTAAACTGAGTAATCGGGGGAGAAGGGCCTTAGTCAGGGAGGTGACCAAGAACCCGATGGTCACTCGGTCAGAGCTCCAGAGTTCCTCTGTGGAGAGAGGAGAACCTTCCAGAAGGACAACCATCTCTGCAGCAATCCACCAATCAGGCCTGTATGGTAGAGTGGCCAGACGGAAGCCACTCCTTAGTAAAAGGCACATAGCAGCCCGCCTGGAGTTTGCCAAAAGGCACCTGAAGGACTCTCAGACCATGAGAAACAAAATTCTCTGGTCTGATGAGACAAAGATTGAACTCTTTGGTGTGAATGCCAGGCGTCACGTTTGGAGGAAACCAGGCACCGCTCATCACCAGGCCAATACCATCCCTACAGTGAAGCATGGTGGTGGCAGCATCATGCTGTGGGGATGTTTTTCAGCGGCAGGAACTGGGAGACTAGTCAGGATAGAGGGAAAGATGAATGCAGCAAAGTACAGAGACATCCTGGATGAAAACCTGCTCCAGAGCGCTCTTGACCTCAGACTGGGGCGACGGTTTATCTTTCAGCAGGACAACGACCCTAAGCACACAGCCAAGATATCAAAGGAGTGGCTTCAGGACAACTCTGTGAATGTCCTTGAGTGGCCCAGCCAGAGCCCAGACTTGAATCCGATTGAACATCTCTGGAGAGATCTGAAAATGGCTGTGCACCGACGCTTCCCATCCAACCTGATGGAGCTTGAGAGGTGCTGCAAAGAGGAATGGGTGAAACTGCCCAAAGATAGGTGTGCCAAGCTTGTGGCATCATATTCAAAAAGACTTGAGGCTGTAATTGCTGCCAAAGGTGCATCAACAAAGTATTGAGCAAAGGCTGTGAATACTTATGTACATGTGATTTCTCAGGTTTTTTATTTTTAATAAATTTGCAAAAATCTCAAAAACTTTTTTCACGTTGTCATTAAGGGGTGTTGTGTGTAGAATTTTGAGGAAAAAAATGAATTTAATCCATTTTGGTATAAGGCTGCAACATAACAAAATGTGGAAAAAGTGAAGCGCTGTGAATACTTTCCGGATGCACTGTATATGAGTTAATAAGAACAGTAGCATACTGTTTTATATCTAGACATCATAATAAATCTAGTCAGGGGCCCCAGACAGTTGCCAGCCTTGCCCAATGGTAAAGTCCACCATTGTGTATATAACTGCTATGAAATTGCCACCAAGACATTATTTGGATTTTTCTGATTAAATATATTGGAAGTAAAATGCATGTAAACTTTTAGAGGTTACCAGTTACATTATTTATATTATATATTTATATTTAATTTATAGAATGCAAAGAGTGAGACTTGACTTGAGAAGTCAGGTTTATGGTGGTTACAGTCTTGGGACCTCTTTGATTTTGATAAATTATTAATATTCAAAAGCATGAGTGCTTTCAATTCAGTTCATTGTACACAACATTTTTGTTGAACAGTTTACAGTAGAATTTGACTGAAACAAATCCTTGACAGTGCAAAATCCGAGGCCTTTCATCAATTCAGAGCATCTCTGGAATGGTCACTGAATCTCATTATATTGTCTGTTGGGCACTTTGCTCACAGCAAGCTGCATTCATGTGTTTTTTTTTTGTTTGTTTTTTTACATCTCACCAATGTCTCTTTCATTTCTGTCCTGTCCTATAACACCATGGAAGGTCATAGGTGAAGATGCTCTGAGCTCTGGTCGCTGTCGTGGCTGTCCTCCTCAGTCGCCAGCCTGAGTGAGCTGGCAGAACGCTGCAGTCTTACTATCCCTGAAAACTCAGAGGGCGGTAATTTCCCTTTTTTCACATTGACCAGTTCTTTTTCCCGTGCTGCTGCCCCCTGCTGGCACCCCTTCACACGCTTCCATTTCATCCTCCTGTTCTGGAACCACACCTTCACCTGAGAGGAAACACAAAGACATGATTGTTGTGCTGTCTTCATACTCGTCGGTGCAAACCAACAGGACAGAAAATTATCTATGCCATGAAACAATTGTAATAGAGCACCCTTGTACCAAATAGGGGACAGAATCCATGGCCCTCATTCTGTGTAAAAATGAATTCTAAACTTAAACTGAAGCAATTCTGAGGCATCAGTGGTCTGACCTAGCTACATTGAGTAGTTGCCTGTAGGTTTATTGCTGGTACTGTGTCCCAGCAACTAACCTACACGTGACTACCAGGACATAACCCCTTGCCACTCAGGAAAGAACACTGTCCAGAGAAACACACAGAGGGAAATTTGTATTAAAAAGACACACAGAACAGGGACTGTGAATTTTGTCTCCCATTAGAGGTGCAGAATGAAGGTATCTCATGGAGAGGGATAATAACACTGTCTAAAACTGTCTAATTTGCTTAATTTTCTGCATTCAGTTGTTTTCTACTGCTTCTCTTATGTATATGTTTAATGGTCAACAAAATAATATATTCTAACCATGTGCCTGAATTAATGATTTTAAAACAAAAGTGAGCAGAATTTGGAATACAGGTTTTTCATGGTGATGAGAAGATGAATCCTAATAATTTTGTTTCTTGATCATTTCCACCATCAGGAAGGTCAAAAATGTACTCTTGACTGAGTATGAGCAGTTTTGACAACTGAATGTGAAAAGCTAAAACTGCACTGCTGACTCCAATGGTTGATTTAGGAGAATAATAAGTATAGTACACTTCGTATTGAACCATTTTTCTGTATAAGAAAATGCAGGTTAGAGTCCTTTGTAATAATGCATTACTGACACATTAACCCTTTCATGCATGAATTATGACAGCCTCAGTCAGGATTTTGATGAAGTGTTTTTATTTCTCTTTAGGCATGAAAAAAAAAATTTGAACTTAATTTTTTTCAAATGTTCATTTCACACAAAGTTCTTCACATGCATGGACAGCATGCGTTTGAGTTTTCAACTGAAGAAATATGTATTTAACACACCAATGAATAAAATGGAAATTTTAACAATTGTATTACTCCTTAGTTGTTACTTGATGTTACCAAATTTTATTTACCTGCAAGGGTCTCCTACTATAGAAGGATTGGCAAGGTATTCCTGAGCTGCTCAGCGTTTCTGGCCTTCCGTTGGCCATCTTGGTTTTGAGACATTTGTGTTGCGCTTACAATGTGGGTGGCAGTGTATGGGATGACGCACTAGCGTCCACTGTGGTGGTTGATGTGCAACTACACCATTAAAACCATGCATATACAAGAAAACAGCTTTTGAATAGCTGTCCACTGTAGTGACCACTATGCGTGAAAGGGTTAACCTTTGTTTTATTGACCCTATGCCAATTTTTGAGCCATGTTTTACAGTAAGAATAATGGCCAATGAGCCACTGTTTAATGTTTATATGTTTCAAAATAAGGGTAAAAAATGTTCTTTCTTATGTTCTTTTTTTGTTTTCCCTACTATACTGAAAATGTACTCAACCTTGGCCCCAAAACCAAGGGATGAACTATACCAAAACATGGATGTTGTTTACCATTACACCTGGCTGCCACCACCATGGGCCTGCTTGACTCTCACTGCTACAATTAGAATCAGAATCAGAATCAGAAATACTTTATTGATTCCCAGGGGGAAATGAGACAAACTGTGTCTTTTTCTCCAGATTTCAGTGGGGATCTCCGATGTTCTGGTCTCCAAGCCAGCCGGCTTCAGGACGATCAGCTGATCTCTGGAGTAAACAACGCGGCCATGAAGTTGCTGCGCAACTGCGCCGTGTCTGAATGAAAGTAATTCTAGGGTGAAAAAAAGGACCAGAACTCTCTCTACCAGCATGTTTGGAGAGGGTGCAACTTCAAAAAGTTAGTAGTTAAAAATACAAAAGTAATAATAAAGGAATAAAGGAAAAAGTAAGGAAAAATAAGAAAACAAACAGGAGTGACTGTCAGGCTGCATGCACGGTTGGCGCATCTATTAGTCATATTTCTGTTATTATTACAGTTGCCATTATTAGTCATATTTCTATTATTAGTATTATAGTTGTTATTGCTATTACTGTTGCTGCTATGCATCTCTGTCTATCTGTCTGTGTCTCTATGTGTCTATGTGTCTAAGTCTCTCTCTGTCTCTCTCTCTCTCTCTCCAACCCAACCGGTCAAAGCAGATGACCGCCCACCTAGAGTCTGGTTCTGCTCAAAAAGGAAGTTTTTCCTTGACACTGTTGCCAAGTGCTTGCTCATGGTGGGAACTGGTCCCTGTAATAATATAAAGAGGACGGTCTAGATCTGCTCTATATATATAGTGTCATGAGATGACTTTTGTTGTGATTTGACACTATATAAATAAAATGGAATTGAATTGAATACTACACACTGATTTTCATACCATACACAAATTAATGGAAACCAATTGTTACCTGGAAGATTGGAAAAATACATAATACAAAATCTGAAACAATGTGGCTGAGAAAATGGTCAGTATTGTACTGTGTCCTTAAAATAAAAAGGTAATTCAGCAAGTTATCCTTTCAATTTCTCTTGATCACCTTGTTAATGAGCGAATTAGCAACAGTACTCTTTCCACAATGGCAAAAACTATGGTATGGCCCTTTCCATTGTGTCATACAGTGAACTGATGCTCTATTCAGGGGAAGCTACTGAACATTACTTCATCCTTTCCTATTTTTCAATTCATAACCTTTTCTATAAAGCATGATAGCTTGCTCAGGGTTCATCTTATGGTTGTTCACGTTCTCAGACTGTAATTGTGTGTGGTCATTATTTGAATTCTATCATCATTTCCCTACATACTAAACAGTAATGTCTCCCCAATGTAACATTACCTCAGTATGCTAACCCTACACACAATTGACACACAATTCCCTCTACTTTCCAGAAATACCCTAAAGCAGTCATTTGACTCTTTTCACAGTGACTGTTCACGCGATGTTTTCCAAACATTTTTAACCCCCAAAATGAACAGCAGCAGGCCGTGCTGGTGTCCACATCTGCAGCACTGCTAACTTCATACGAATGTTTCTTTGTGAGCATTAAGAAAACAGCAACAGAAAGTCACTTCACAGACACTGAGAGCATCAAGGTGACATTTCAAAGAGTCTCTGCGAATTGGAATTGATTAGCCTCAGAGCATTAGTATGACATTTCCAACCATTTGCTGATGTCAAAACACAGGGATTATTTTCTCCTGTGAAATCTTGTAAAAATTTTAATGGGAGCCATATATCAACTGCCTTCAGAGCATCACTCAGATGTAATTGTGCTTGAAAAATATTTTGAATCTTTTAGATTACAATTAGAGCAATTACTACTAAATGTTTGACTTTGCTGTTTTTTAATGCATCTTAACCGGGTGGCTACAAGGACAGTCTTGTAAGCAAAAGGTAATACGTTTGAGCCCCACAATAACGCTGCTGTCATATTTTTTTGTTTTGTTAGTAATCAGCACAATTGAATTATTATTTAGGCAGCTAATGATGAGAGTCTGGCTTTAACGGAATATCTCTACACTTTCTTTCCAAGAGAGAGATGTTTAGATGGATATCAGTCTGTGTGTTTGGTAAGAACATGATTAAACAGGAGGAAACAGCTAGCCTGTCCAAACTTAGACTATAATACACTTATCAACACCTATAACGCTCACTAATTACAGTTTTTTACAATTGCTAAGTCACATTTCTCAAGTTCAAAACTCTTCACACAGTCAGCATAATAAACTGTGGATCACTTTTCATTGCTTTTACACAAAATGCATTCAATAACCACATCTTTCAAATTCCATGAACTGTTTCATGAAACTCAACCACCACAAAAACTCATTTTGCACATGTTTATACACTATTGTCAAAACTGTTGCATTTACTTTCAATATACATAACTAGAAAGAAAATTGAAATGCATAAACTTCTAATTGGAACACTGAGCACCTATTTTTATACCTTGATGACCTCTACGAAAGACTTGTGGCAGGTGGGAAAGGAGGCAAGTGAGGCAGAATCCAGAACGCTTTGTTATTGTATGGTACAATGTGGCATTTCAAGATGTCACAGAATGTCACTTTTCCTTTCACCTTACCCATAGAGGACATCTTTTCCTCATAGATCTGGAAGGTTTACCACCACCAGCCACATGATCAGATATCCGCCTTGGACACAATAAATGTCGGATGTCTGGACATATATGCAAAAGATTGCTGATGAATCAGACATGCAAAAAGATTCTTTCTAGGCGTATTGCAAGAGAGGACAAGGTGGGATGTGGATGAGAACTTGTGGCAGGGTTGACTGGCGCTGTTGTATTTCTGTAGCTATCCTATACAAGCATGTATAGTGAATATGCATAGTTTTACTGGAATTACTTTAGTTTCATTTTGTGCACTTGGAATTATTCAATGCAAATATGGCAACAAAAAAAGCCTATTGAAGTAAATGATCTCACTCATGTAGCGCTTTTCAAACTTCCCTTGCAGCACATGCAAGGTACTGGTCTCCATCAGGAGCAACTTAGGGTTTAGTGTCTTGCTCAAGGACACTTCGACATGGGGGGGGGGCTCTAACCAGGTCTACCTCCCGTGCGACAGTGCTAACCACTGCGCCACCATGCCGCCGAAGTATATCACAACAGTTCTTTATTCCATTGACCTTACAGTATATGTCACAGAAATGAATTCGAAGTTACCTTATTTTTGTTGGAATCTTGTTTTATGCTAAATAAGTAAACAAAAGCTAATTTTACAAAGACAATAGTAGACAATAATGACACTACTTGCAATGCTACCTGTTGTTAGTGATTTTTATGGTCAATATATAATGAGTAATCACGTGTTACTCTATTACTTGAGGGGCTATAATGGCAACAACTGGATCAAAGGGCATAAGACCAGAGATGATTGAGGAATTTCATGGGGGCTGAATTCTTATTTGGAAACATCAAGTGAAACATAAACAGTGGTGGGTTTAATTTCGAGCCTGGCATGAGCTGCTGGAAAACCAGGTTATTCATGACGATAGTTTGACAGTGACATATCTAGTACCGGTAAACCAGGAGACTTCAGCTTCATATTATAATTGGTGGTAATTGGTGAAACTGTTTACTTTTATTATGATGTAGTCACAGGAAATGTAATGTGTTTGTCAGTAAGATTAGCACTGACCGTTATCATTCATCAAAAATGTGTCTACAAAACAAGACAACAGTAATTTTTGCCATTTTTTGACCGTGGTAAAATCAGTTTGAAATCAGTCCTCAGTTTGAAATATTGTAGGGAGTAATGGAACAAGAAGGAGCAGCCACAGTGAGCTGTTAGATGAAGAGCTACAGGCTGCACACCTCCAACTTCTCAGCGAGGTAACAAACTCATTGTGCCCTGCTGTTCAAAGACCCATGGCATGTGCAGCATAAATCAGATCACAGTTACAGTTATTGAAACAACAGTAGTTTGCTTTGCTGTCCCCAGAATTGTGGGACCTGTAGTATTATTAAACACACTTGCTGTTAGGCCAACCACCAGTAACCACAGGTGTCGCCAAATCAACCAGGATCTTAAGGATTACAACTTTAAAACATTGTTTTATTTGATAGCCTTGCTTGCCCTGGTATTTGGCCTTTGTGCCCTCAAAAAATTCACAACACCAAAGGCCCCTAAAATGATGAAATTCCAGGCCTGTTTTACTTGCAATAGTACATTTTGGAAGTGAGATGAACTGTTTTGCTGAGCAGCATGTTGGTAAAGACAACTGTGTGAAGAGTATTTAAAAAGTGAACACGTATAGGGAAATGTGACTTAGCAATTGTAAAAACAAAACTGTAAAATGTTTTATATAATTTATTTATCCGTACACAAACAAAAATGTTAAACCAAGGATTTGTGATTTAAGAAGCGTGTGGGAACTATTTCTTGACGAACAACAGTTATTTGCCCACCAATTTTTATGTCAGGTTGGCAGATACAATAAGAGATTAATGAAAGATTTAAAGCCACAACTATACTACTGCATTTAATATAATTCTACCTTTATTTAAGTGTATAAAGGACAAATTTCACCTATATGAGATACAATGACAATCTTATGAAGTAAACAAACTTCTTCTTTCTTTTCCACCACTGAGCAGCACCGCAACACATTTTATCTATGAACACTAAAAGTGTAAAACCCTTGCTCTCGAGACAAAGAACTACACTATTACAGTGGTGATGTATTACCTCCCAAGACATTTCTTTTGGATCTCTGCTTAAAAAGGTTATCTTATAATTCTCCAGTCTCAAACTATGACTCAAGTGTTTGTCAGGGAGACCTGTCAATTTTGTTTATACCTTATGGTTGCCAAAGCCTGTTAATAAAAGTCATGGTCCATTGAATCCCTTTTTAATTGTATTTCATAATGTGGAGCTAGTAAGATGGCTATTTATCATGCTATTCCTGTTTCCTATTTCATTGCCCTCACAATGATTCACACTCATTCAGCAGGTACCGTACTTGTCGTTCCGTGAGGTCAAGGTTGACAGCTATTTCGTAGCGTCTTAGTCTCGTCAAATAGTTGTGGTGTGCAAACTCTGACTCCAGTTCCCGGATCTGTTCTTTGGTGAAGGCTGTGCGCTCCTTCCTGGGCTTGCTGTTCATGACTGACTTATAGCTCCCTTCTTGGGGCTCTGAAATGAAAAACAGAAAATTTTCCAGCCACAGCTGAGTCTCCAAAAGAAAGGGGGAGGAAGAACAAAGAGGGGGTTGAAAAAAAATGAGGGGGATTTGATCAACTACAGGGGCCCATCTGAAACAAAAATAAAAGGAAAGCAAGCCAATTAGGAGTGCCAATCACCTTTTATTGCGAAGATCTTGGTGTCGCATCATGTGGTATTCAACCCAAGCAGGGAGTTTGCTCCCAGATGGCTCCATTCAGTATGTATTTTATGGTATAGTACAGTATTTAGTCACACTATTGTTTGGATTAATGCACTAATTTCTAGCTCCTACAGTACAAAAAATTGCAAACAGTGCAGGTAAAGTTAGCGCAGGAAGCATTCGTGGGATTGTAATGGGAAGTGAAGAGTTCACATCTTGTCACAATCTAATAGTTAAAGGTACTCTGTGGAGTTTTCTTCTTAACAAACAAAGTTCTGTTTACATTCAGTGTTTCTCACCAAAAAGCATAGTGAGTATCCTTGAGCTCAAACAAACCTGTTGTGAAAGCATTAACTTCCACAGAAAACATTTGCACAGCTAATGTTTTGGAAATGATTTAAACCTGCATTGTTTAGATCCATGTATTCTAGCTGTCTTCTTCTTCCTGCCTTTTGGTGGCACATTGACGTGATTAGCACCACCTATTGATCAGTGGAATAGTGTGAAACCATTGGCAGGAATGTGCATGTGTTCCATGCTCAAAACACGAATGCATTTGTAAAAACAGGGTACCTTTAAAGGGGACCTATTATACTCATTTCCAGCTTTATATTTTCACTCTGGGACACCACAAGAGTAGCTTTGCATGATTCACAGTTCAAAAAATTAATTCATGCAGCCCCTCAGTTCACCCTCTGTCTGAAACAAGCCATTTGAGCTCCTGACTCTTTAAGCCCCCCCTCCCTAAAAACCCACTTTCGTCTGATTGGCCAGCTCCCTGTAGCCTATGGAGGGGAAGGGAGAAGCCTCTGAGTCCTGAGCACAGCCCACACCAATTTATCCACTTGCCACTGTCCTCAACAGCATGTGACAGCTACATTAACTCTGTGATTTACAGTTTCCTGATGGACAGATAGCTTTATAAAGCTTCATAAACCGCTAACTGCTGTTAATTGTAGCTGCTGTTAGCTCAGTTAGCTATAAGCACGCAGGGAGTGGGTGTTCACACCGCCAGCACAGGAGTTTTTGAGAGTCAGATGGTTAGAGTCAGCTAGCTAAGAGCATAGATATAGATATATATCTATGGCTAAGAGGACCGCTAAATGGACAGCTAACTAGCGAACGGCAACAGTTGGCAGGAGTAAGTGATTTCTTTAGCAACAAATAAAGCCATCTGTTTATCAAGAAACTAACCTACTTTCCTTCACAACAGAAAAAGCACTTTCTGCTGTTTCATACTGAACAACCTCCTGATTAATTTCTCACATTATGGCACAAAGACATATGCCAGACAATCGCTATTTCATTCAGTGCAATTAATTACTTAACATATTCTATTTAGCCTTGATTTACCTCTCCAAATCACATACACACCCAACACACATTCTGTACTATACTACTGATCACCTTATACTATGTCTTATACGCCATACTATATTATACTGTACTACATTATGTTAATATGTTATGCTGCTTTATTACATTATATACTGTATTATATTTCTATTATATCTTTATATTAATTCAGACGAACTCTAAGTATCATTACTTAATCATACTACATATTATTCAGGTATCATGTTTACATATACTTGACTTGCTAACTTTGCTGCTTCTAATTCCATCATTGTACTTGTAATTTTGTTTTTAATTTTGTTTTTACTTCCATTCTCTCTTTAGTTTCATACCTCTTATTGTTTCTTTTACCTTGTGTATTTATCTGCACTTATTTCTGTAAGTAAGTTCTGTATTCCAAAGATAAAGGCTAGTCTTACCTTATTTCACAGGATTTGTGTTTTCTGTCATTCTGACATTTGAAATTTTTTTTTCAGCTTTACCATCCACACAGACTGCTCTTTGCAGGATTGTAGGTCAATAACTATATCTATTTCATCATTACTAGACCATCTAGACACCATTAAGACCATCATGTACAGAAAAAACTGTAATAAAAATGCTGCGGCTTCTGTGAGTGCCAATGAAGTTAGAGTTAGGAAATTGGATTTGGGTTAGACTTCTGGCAGCTTTAGCATATCCTTTCGAAGGGTTCAATCTGTCAGTCAAAGCTCCCTCTCTTCTGGCCAGGACATTGGCTCTGTGGAATTGGAAGGTTCTTGACTTGGCACCCACTCAGAGCTGCTCGTCAGCAAGGCTAAATGATGCAGATATGTAGCCTACTTTTAAATCTTGTGGATATATCCTAGAGATTATTTTTGTATCCTTTTACCAGTCATGGTAATCGTATGTGTGCAGATGTAGAGCTTTAAAATTTATGGCAGGAAGTTAAGTTTTATGCCGTTACGATACGTGACCTGCACTTTCATCATCACCTTAACTTTTTAACCAGTGAGTCCCACATTTTACTATTAAAAACACCTGTATGTGGTGGATATTTAACAAGCTAATTCCAGTATTTTAAGAAAACAGTCTCACCACAAGGTCCACTTCATGTTGGGAAATAAAATTAACAGAAAATGTCATCAAATAACATATATATTTATCATATGAAATGTTTTACAGCTTTTTTGTGTGTCATGTCAAGCAAATCCTCACCTTTAAAAATCAACCATTGTTAGCACTGGACAATAGAGTTTGGAGGCACAACATGTATCTCACAATTTGTCATCTTTTGTCAGTTACTACTGTACTAGTTATGTGTGCTGATTTGTATCATTACATTTGGTTTTAAATGCAGTATAAATGTTCACTCTATAGAGGGCAAATTGCCAAATGTCCAAAATGTCGATAAAAAGTAGATCTCACAACAAACATGTATTTGGCCTTTTTTTCAATATTATGCAATAAATGGTTTTTATAATATAAAAGTATGAGCACCACTGTCAGTAAAACCCAGTCTACAGTCTACAATGAATCTTCTGTCTTTTCAGAAAAAGTAAGAGAGACAGAGCAGCAGAGAAAATTAAGCTGTGAGCTCTATAAACATTTCTTGAGAAACTATATTTTTTGCATTATGGACTTCCTGATCTTACCTGAGCTATCATTCTTATCTTTACTGCTCCTTCTGTCTGGGTCCTCTGAAGACAGACTCTGCTGGCCATATTCCCCAGACACACAAGTCGCTCCCGTGGTGTTCCCACTGTCCAAACCAGGGTTGGTGCCGCACATATTCGGGCCCCCCGAGCACAGTTCTGGGGTCGTGGCCTCAAGCTGCTGCATGCAGACACCGTGCTGAGCATCAGGTGAAGGCATCTGCATGGGGACAGGCCAACCAGGCAAGTGCTGAGGGTGGAGGGGGTGCTGCTGCTGGGGCAGGTGGCCTCGGTGGGCTGGACCACCAAACACATTGTATTCTCCTCTAGAGTAGCCGCAGGGGGGTGAGGAGCTGGGTAGATCCAGGTTGGAGATGTGGTCACTCCGGCCATGCAGAGTAAGCGGTGATGGGGTGATGGCGCTGTGCAGGCCCTGGGCTGTGGTGTGAGGGCTGCATACACAACCAAACAGAGAGTGATCCATGGTTTGGGGAGTCCTCCTAATCCCCACTCTTGCCTGTCAAATTCAACCAAAACTTCCCAAACAACAAGCAAGAAGAGAGAAGGAGTCAGGGATGTGGGAAGTCCCAGCTGTCCTCTGCAGTCCCTCTCAGTTCAGAAAGTTGGTAGAAGGAAGGTAGAGATGGTGGAGTTGAAAGAAAAGGCCTTATCCTGAGCTTGCAGATGGTTGCCAGGCGAATGGTGGGTAAACAGTGAGAGGTGGAGGAGGACCTCGGACGCCAGGACCAGTGTGGAAGGAGAAGAGGGAGCTTCCAGGGAACTTGTGCTGGAGTGGGAGGAAAGGGGCGGAGGAAGAGGGGGGTGGGGGGTTGTTATATATAGGTTGTAACCTGAGAGGTAGGCTGGGTCACTGGCTCACTGCTACTGACCACATGCATGTGATCATCCTCCAAAATGCAACACACAATAAATTTGAACCATTCCTATAGCACCGCCTCAGGAAAAGTGGGCAATTTATTTTTGAGCTGAGCTATTTGACCCTGCTGAAGCTTTTCTAGGAACTGCGCTGCATCAGCTGTTGGTTTTTCGGATGTGGAGCCGCAGAATTTAGGAGCTGTGTTTTCATGGCCTGTTCTACTGATGGTTGGATGTAAGTTAAAAGTGACATAAGATTGACCAGGAAAAAATTGTTTTTGGTGAAATTATTGCTAGCACAGTGACAGTCATTAAATACTTTAAGTTGGCTTTTTGAAGTTCAACATATTTTTAGATCATTGATGTCAATGTATCATTGATGTCTTGACAAATGACTTTTGAACTTAGATTTGTGTTAGACTTAAGTCAGGAAAAAGTAGTTGACTACTGTGAGACTCACCTCACCAGAGACTTGACTTGACTCAAAACTTGTCAACTTGACTGGAAACTTGTTTATGCTCATATTTCTCTATAGGAGTTCAGCTTTTCAAAACTCTTCACACAGCAGCAGTCAGTGTGGATTAAACGGTGGATCACTTTTCATTGCTTTTACACAAAATGCATTCACTGACCACAATTTTCAAATTTCATGAACTGTTTTCTCACTCAAACTCAACCACCATTGTAAAAAAGGATACAATAGTGCAAATATGATAGAGATCAGATTGTTCTGACACTACATGACATATTTAACTGTTAATCAGAGTGATGGCCTGTGGAAAGAAACTGTTCTTGTGTCTGGTTGTTTTAGCATGCAGTATTCTGTAGCACCTACCAGAGTTGAGAAGTCGGACCAGGTTATGTCCAGGGTGTGATGGATCTGCAGTGATGTTTCCTGACTGGACATGTATAAATCCTGAATGAAGGGCAGGTTGGCACCGGTGATTCATTCTGCAGTTGTGATTGTCCATTGTAATCTGTTCCTGTCCTGTTTGGTGGCTGATCCAAACCAGACAGTGATGGATGTGAACAGGACTGGATAAGGCACAGGAAGTACATCCTCTACTGGGCCTTCGTGATGATGATGGAGGAGATTTTGGATCCCAGAAACCTGAAAGCTTCCACACCAGACACAGCACTGTTGAGTATGGTGATGGGGGACAGGGTTGAGGTCCACTGTCATCTCGACAGTTTTGAGTGTGTTCAGCTCCGGGTTGTTATGACCACACGAGAGTGCCAGCTGTTCAGCCTCCATTTGTAAGCAGACTCATCACCATCCCAGATGAGGCTGATGACCGTTGTGTCCGGGTCTCTTGAAATACAGTCGTTGGTGTAGAGGGAGAAGAGCAGTGGGGAGAACACACCCCCTTGGGGGGCACCAGTGCTGATTGTGGGGTTGCTGGATGTGATTTTCCCTAGCCTCACCTGCTGTTTCCTGTCAGCACAGACTTTCAGACAGGAGGGTGACTCACCATCTGGGCCTGGTGCCTTCCTGATCTTCTGTCTCTGAAAGAGCTGACACACATCCTCGTCATAGATCCTTCATAGTGGGTGGGGGGTTCAAATGGTTGTTTGATGTTTGAGACAGAGCGGGTGAGGGGTCTGAATGGTGGCTTATCAAACTTGTAGTAAAACACACGTCATCAGCCAGTTGATGGGTCACTACATTGTGGGGGGTGGTGTGTTTCTGACCTGGTTGTACAGGATTCCATTTTTAATTTTATTTTAATGTTATTTCATTCAGTTTGTTTTAAAAATGTATACATTTATTTAATTTAATCATTTACTTTTCATTATTTAATGTACATACTCATTAGTGCGCATGCGCCAACCGTGCATGCAGCCTGTTACAGTCGGGTACAATTTCAACAAATTCACTACTACTGATCTGTGAAAAAGTGCAAATGCAGTGTTTGAATCTGATTACCTCACATATTTTTTTTTATTGTTGTAATCTTTAGAGATAGCAAGACTGCTCCTGCTGTCCATTTTTTTCTCCCCTCCGTGTCAGTGGGGAAACCGTACTTTCATACTTGTTCCTCCGAGTGATAGGAGCACACAGTAAACCATGGTGGAGACTATATGCGTGTCTTGTCTGGATGTGATGTGATGTGTTTTAATGTACCCTTTTTAATAATTTTCTTTTGTGGACAATAAAGTTGTTTTATATGTGAATATATAAAGTATCAGTGTATATATTAAGTGCAGGGGTGCATAAGAATTGTAAACAGATTAATTTAATTTGATTTATTTGCAATGGATTTCTTAAGGCAACACACTGAACATCATCATGCTGCTGCATTGTGCTGTCAGTTGGCAATTGTTGATACTGTTGAGTAATCCACCTGTGTTGTGTCCGAGTCATACCCTCTTTCCCTTCTCTCTCTTGGGGGTCCGTTCGAAAACCTAAAGGTTAGGTTGTAGAACAGCCGTCACTCAATGTAATATCCGCGTTGGGTGGGGGTATCGGTTGTAACATCTAAGAACCTCTTCAATACCTAATGATTGATACCTGTTTGTCTCCTTCTGTTGTATCTGAAAGTGACAAAGATTACATTAGTCATTAAGTCATTAATATTATTTAGGCCCTCAATTACCATGGGAATACTGAAACCACCACAAATGAAAGAAATTGTATAAAATAATAATCTGAATTTTTAATCATTCCTTCCCTTCCCCTCTCTCTAAATGTATCAGTAAACATTGGGATGTGATTGCTCTTGACTACACCTACAAGTTTAAGAACATAATAAAATAAAAAAATAATTCAAAGCAATAAACAACAGCAACACACCCTTTAGCCAAGGTAACGTTAGCCTGAAATATGTCAACAAGGCAGGTAACACTAGCGGTTCACACTCAAAAATATTAGCGAATTTGTTGTTTTTTTAAACATATTGATGTAAATACATACATGTTTGTGTGCGACAGAAATATTGTAAATCAGTGCATTTATCAACTACTAATTACTACTAATTGCCAAAAATCGCAGTTGTGTCTATCTGTATTAACGCATTCAAATTGTCTGCCAAGAACTTCCTGGAGCTATCTACAGTCTACATGAATCACCTGACTAGCAAGCATTTTGAACTTCCGTTAACTCTCTCTTTACATGGCTCTGGGTAACGCCAGTAAGTAAGCAAGCGCAGCGTAGCACACTCACCTGGAGATGACAATGATGAACCTGATCCTGAATCCAGACCGTTGGGTTAAATAAAGATGCTTCACTTTGTGTTTCACCTCCTAGTAGAAGCCAGGCTGCTGTTTGCTGTTGTACAGCTGCAGATGCTAGGTAGACTGTTTTAGCCCCTTTCCACTACTGACTTTAGATCTGTCAGCTCATGTGTCGCCACTCGCTGGTGTAGCTGGTACCTCACATTTGTGGATTTTTTTCTACAGATCTGCTGCGGTACAAATTGGACCAAAATCCACAAACAAGTACAAGGGAAGTCCCAAATGTCACGTGGCACACAAACTGACAGGAAGCGATCCACAAACGTGCAAAACCCATTTCAGGAGTACAAATGGATCCACAAATGCGTTAACATAATTTTACATGTATTTGTTGTGGTGAAACCTATATAATTCTTATGTGAAATTAAAATGTTTACAGAGTAAGTGCATATTTGCAAATCACTCTGTATTTGTGTGGATATGACTTTGCACAACACAAATAAAAATAAATACGTTTGTGAGATATTTGTGGATCATGTGTAGATTGTCTTCTGTGGGTTACAGTACAAATAAAAACTTCCATACTAATGGTGTGCTGCGTTATGTTCATTCACTGAGATGGTCAATCCAATCTAATCTAATCTATTAATACAACCAAAATTCTTCATTCATATCTCAAATTTATATGCATAATCACCTGGCCTCAGGTAAAATGGGAATCAGCTGTGGTTTGTAGTTTCTATATATACAGTACCAGTCAAAAGTTTGGAAACACCTTCTCATTCAATGGTTTTTCTTTATTTGTATTATTTCCTACATTGTAGATTAATACCGAAGACATCAGAACTATGAAGGAACACATATGGAATTATGTAGTAAACAAAAAAAGTGTATGTTTTATATTTTAGATTCTTCAAAGTAGCCACCTTTTGCTTTGATGACAGCTTTGCACACTCTCGGCATTCTCTCAATCAGCTTCATGAGGTAGTCACCTGGAATAGTTTTCCAGCAGTCTTGAAGGAGTTCCCAGAGGGGCTGAGCACTTGGTGGTTGCTTTGCCTCCACTCTGCGGTCCAACTCATCCCAAACCATCTCAATTGGGTTTAGGACAGGTGATTGTGGAGGCCAGGTCATCTGACGCAGCACTCCATCACTCTCCTTCTTGGTCACAGGTGAGAGTGTTGACGAGCACAAGGCTGGAGATCACTCTGTCATGCTGATTGAGTTAGAATAACAGACTGGAAGCTTTAAAAGGAGGGTGGTGCTTGAAATCATTGTTCTTCCTCTGTTAACCATGGTTACCTGCAAGGAAACACATGCAGTCATCATTGCTTTGCACAAAAGGGGCTTCACAGGTAAGGATATTGCTGCTAGAAAGATTGCACCTAAATCAACCATTTATCGAATCATCAAGAACTTCAAGGAGAGAGGTTCAATTGTTGTGAAGACGGCTTCAGGGCGCCCAAGAAAGTCCAGCAAGCGCCAGGACCGTCTCCTAAAGTTGATTCAGCTGCGGGATCGGGCACCACCAGTGCAGAGCTTGCTCAGGAATGGCAGCAGGCAGGTGTGAGTGCATCTGCACGCACAGTGAGGCGAAGGAGGAGGAGGATGGCCTGGTGTCAAGAAGGGCAGCAAAGAAGCCACTTCTCTCCAGGAAAAACGTCAGGGACAGACTGATATTCTGCAAAAGGTACAGGGATTGGACTGCTGAGGACTGGGGTAAAGTCATTTTCTCTGATGAATCCCCTTTCCGATTGTTTGGGGCATCTGGAAAAAAGCTTGTCTGGAGAAGAAAAGGTGAGTGCTACCATCAGTCCTGTGTCATGCCAACAGTAAAGCATCCTGAGACCATTCATGTGTGGGGTTGCTTCTCAGCCAAGGGAGTGGGCTCACTCACAATTTTGCCAAAGAACACAGCCATGAATAAAGAATGGTACCAAAACATCCTCCGAGAGCAACGTATCCCAACCATCCAAGAACAGTTTGACGATCAATGCCTTTTCCAGCATGATGGAGCACCTTGCCATAAGGCAAAAGTGATAACTAAATGGCTCGGGGAACAAAACATCAAAATTTTGGGTCCATGGCCAGGAAACTCCTCAGACCTTAATCCCATTGAGAACTTGTGGGCAATCCTCAAGAGGCGAGTGGACAAACAAAAACCCACAAATTCTGACAAACTCCAAGCATTGATTATGCAAGAATGGGCTGCCAACAGTCAGGATGTGGCCCAGAAGTTGATTGACAGCATGCCAGGGCGAATTGCAGAGGTCTTGAAAAAGAAGGGTGAACACTGCAAATATTGACTCTTTGCATAAACTCAATGTAATTGTCAATAAAAGCCTTTGACACTTATGAAATGCTTGTAATTATACTTCAGTATTCCATAGTAACATCTGACAAAAAAGATCTAAAAACACTGAAGCAGCAAACTTTGTGAAAACCAATACTTGTCATTCTCAAAACTTTTGGCCACGGCTGTACAGACTTCCACTGGTCTAATGTCCATTCCTTGTGTTTCTTGGCCCAAGCAATTCTCTTCCTCAGTAGTGGCTTCTCTGCAGCAATTAGACCATAAAGGCCTGATTCACGCAGTCTCAACAGTTGATGTTGAGATGTGTCTGCTACTTGAACTCTGTGAAGCATTTATGTGGGCTGTAATCTGAGGTGCTGTTAATTTGCAGTTTCTGAGGCTGGTAATTCTAATGGATTTATCCTCTGCAGCAGAGGTAACTCTTGGTCTTCCTTTCCTGGGACGGTCCTCATGAGAGCCAGTTTCATCATAGCGTTTGATGGTTTTCGCGACTGCACTTGAGGATACATTCTTGAAATTTTCCGGATTGACTGACCTTCATGTCTTAAAGTAATGATGGACTGTCGTTTCTCTTTACTTAGTTGAGTGGTTCTTGCCATAATATGGATTAGAACAGTAGTTGAATAGGGCAATTCACTGTATAGAACTGTGTACCAACTCTACCTCTGCACAACACAACTGATGGGCTCAAACACATTAAGAAGGCAAAAAATTCCACAAATTAACTCTTGACAAGGGGGTGACTGCCTCATAAAGCTGATTGAGAGAATGCCAAGAGTGTGCAAAGCTGTCATCAAAGCAAAAGGTGGCTACTTTGAAGAATCTTAAGTATAAAACATATTCTGGTTTGTTTAACACTTTTTTGTTTACTACATAATTCCATATGTGTTCCTTCATAGTTCTGATGTCTTCAATATTAATCTACAATGTAAAAAATACTAAAAATAAAGAAAAAACATTGAATGAGGAGGTGTTTCCAAACTTTTGACTGGTAGGTGTGTGTGTGTGTGTGTGTGTATGTATGTATGTGTGTATATATATACATATACGTATATATATATATACGTATATATATATATATATATATATACACTATATTGCCAAAAGTATTGGCTCACCTGCCTTGACTCGCATATGAATTTAAGTGACATCCCATTCTTAATCCATAGGGTTTAATATGACGTCGGTCCACCCTTTGCAGCTATAACAGCTTCAACTCTTCTAGGAAGGCTTTCCACAAGGTTTAGGAGTGTGTTTATGGGAATTTTTGACCATTCTTCCAGAAGCGCATTTGTGAGGTCACACACTGATGTTGGACGAGAAGGCCTGGCTCTCAGTCTCCGCTTTAATTCATCCCAAAGGAGTTCTATCGGGTTGAGGTAAGGACTCTGTTCAGGCCAGTCAAGTTCATCCACACCAAACTCTCTCATCCATGTCTTTATGGACCTTGCTTTGTGCACTGGTGCACAGTCATGCTGGAACAGGAAAGGGCCATCCCCAAACTGTTCCCACAAAGTTGGGAGCATGGAATTGTCCAAAATCTCTTGGTATGCTGAAGCATTCAGAGTTGGAACTAAGGGGCCAAGCCCAGCTCCTGAAAAACAACCCCACACCATAATCCCCCCTCCACCAAACTTTACACTTGGCACAATGCAGTCAGACAAGTACCGTTCTCCTGGCAACCGCCAAACCCAGACTCGTCCATCAGATCGCCAGGTGGTGAAGCGCGATTCGTCACTCCAGAGAACGCGTCTCCACTGCTCTAGAGTCCAGTGGTGGCGTGCTTTACACCACTGCATCCGACGCTTTGCATTGCACTTGGTGATGTATGGCTTGGATGCAGCTGCTCAGCCAGGGAAACCCATTCCATGAAGCTCTCTACGCACTGTTCTTGAGCTAATCTGAAGGCCACATGAAGTTTGGAGGTCTGTAGCGATTGACTCTGCAGAAAGTTGGCGACCTCTGCGCACTATGCGCCTCAGCATCCGCTGACCCCGCTCCGTCATTTTACGTGGCCTACCACTTCGTGGCTGAGTTGCTGTCGTTCCCAATCGCTTCCACTTTGTTATAATACCACTGACAGTTGACTGTGGAATATTTAGGAGCGAGGAAATTTCACAACTGGACTTGTTGCACAGGTGGCATCCTATCACAGTACCACGCTGGAATTCACTGGAATTCACTGAGCTCCTGAGAGCGACCCATTCTTTCACAAATGTTTGTAGAAGCAGTCTGCATGCCTTGGTGTATGATTTTATACACCTGTGGCCATGGAAGTGATTGGAACACCTGATTTCAATTATTTGGATGGGTGAGTGAATACTTTTGGCAATATAGTGTATGTATATATGTATATATACATATATATGTATATATATACACGTATATGTATATATATATATATTTTTTTTTGTTAAAACATGGATGAATCTAAAATGTAGTTTTGGTGGTGGTTGAGTTGAAGTTAAATGAAATTTGACACACAGTGCATTTAGAGGCAACATCTTTCAAAGCAATGAAAAGTTTTACAGTTCTGTCCACACTGACTGATGTTGTGCTGCGTCAAGAGAAAAAGTGAGTGTAGTCAATTGTAAAAAAAAAAAAACTACAGGTTTTTTTATTTACAATGTATTGAGGAAATACATTTATCAACTACCACATTATCTATTGCCAATATAGACTTATTGCTGTTCAGAGTAACCTTAAGCATCCAATTTGTAAAGTTCATGTGAGGAAGATGACTGATCTTGATTCATTAAATCTCCATCGTCTCCCCTGATCTCCTGCTCAAAGAAAAATACAGTACGTCCTCGTTACCCCCTTTCATTGAATTAGAAATGATTCAATTTACATGAAATTACTCATCTCAACTCTTTTAATTTGGAAAAACAAAAAGGTCACTTCATTAATTTTATTGTCTTAATACAGTATGTTCTTTAAAACTCACCAGAATTCTTTCGCAGCCTGGTCAATATAATTAATTCCAATTACACTGACAGGTTAGCATTTGATAGTACTCATGCTGAAATTATGTCATAAATTGGATCATTTTTTTCATGTTGTGTGACTATTGTGGGTATGACAGGCCTTTTATCAAGCTATCAATACATTTCAAAAAAATCTTTTCTTAGTTTCTTTGGCGTGTGTCAGCCATCCGCTGATCACTCAAAGTCCTAACTCACTTAAGAAAGCTCTATGAAGTAATTTGGGAACTGCAACAAAGTCCTAACAAAACATTTATACAAGCACTTCCTAATTCTAATAAGAGCAAAATTAAAGACAAACTTCATCTGATTGTCTACCTTTGTGTGTTTCTTGACCCATTGGAGCCATTTTCATTGATCTTGCCATGTTTCCAGATCTTAGCATTTACTTTGGCAAGTTCAACAGTTATAAAGGAAATGGCCAAAATCACAAAAATAAAACGCAAATTGTTATAAACCATACCTTAACTTTAAGAACATAATTTTACTCTGAGCATTAAAGCAACATTAAACATTCCAGGCCAAATTCAGGCCTGAATCTCCTTCAGGAGAACCACTGACCCAACATGTAGACAGGGAAAAACTAAACTGTGTTTAAGACATTTATTATGCATACTGGAAGCCATAGAAACCAATTTAAAAATTATTTTTTTGAAGACTGGAATTTAATCTTTGAGATACATTATTCATCATCGATAATATTCTTAGCAGAATATAATGCAGCACATCGAAATATTTACAGACATGGATTTGATTCATATTGGTAATCTGTTCAATTTACAACATGTATATTACAACCACGGCTGCCATCACCACCAGGAGTCATATATGTCCCATGTAATGTTACAGCAGGACCTGTGCCTCTCCACACACTTTACATGTTTATCAGAAGATGCCACAACAACAGGCAACAAAAAAATAATTCAGAGCCCCTTAAAACCACAGATTTGTTTACTTTAACAAGCCATGTTATTTTTTATTTTTCCTGTTCTCAAATAATTTCCATTAACATTTTAACATTTGAAATACAGTAACAACTAGTGTTAGTGCAGTAAATAAGAAAAGAAATGAATGAATGAAGCAAATTAAGGAATCTCGTATCTTAAATCGCTCCCCTACACCACCTCAGTCCACCCACCTCTCCTTCATCTCATTTTTTCCCCAGCTATTTTACAAAAAAGGCTTGATCAGTTCAGGTGAGTATGTTTTCCACATTTACCATCCCTCTGCATAGATCTCCTTCGCTGACCAGAGTTAAGTGATCAGCCTCTTCCTGTTCTTCTCTTGATTCCAAGCAGGTACTTGCAGGTGGGAGGGGGCAGAGTAAAATATAGTAGTGACAAATTGGTTGTGTGGAGTCAACTCACTTAGAAGCTTGCCAGATAATGATTCCAAGTATGATGAGCACAATGGAACAAACCATAGCAAGGATACACATCTTCTTCCGGGACTTTTGCTGTGATAAAGAAGGCAGAGACAGGAGGGTCATTGGCTGGGACTTCACTGAATGACAGCACACAACAAAAGTAACTGCTGCAGACTCACCTGGTAATAAGCGGCTCTCTGGAGCTGCTCTGTCCCTCGTTCAACATGAACTTCAGCATTCTCCACATTTGCCTCAATACTGTCTACAGGGAAGAACATACAGCAAGGTCAGCTGGGAACTTTAAGTCACAGGATTCTTACAGTGGAAACGGTTCAGGTTTTAGCGTCCACAATACATATAATATAAACACAGTTAATCTCTTCACTTGTGTCCTCCTTGCACAGCTGTTTTCTCGCAGAATTTTTGTCACCACTTTTTACATTATTTCCTGTTTTCATTATCAGTGAACAGATCAAGAAACAACAGGATTGGTCACCTTGCACGGTTTGTTATTTATCTTATCTTATTTTTATTTTTATTCTTATTTTACCTTTTATATTCTACTTATTTGTTGTCAAAACAATAGCACCTTCAGACCACGGCAAATTCCTTGTAATGTATGTTACTTGGCAATAAACAGTTTCTGATTCTGATTCTTTTAAACACTGTAAAAAGGACCTATGTTTACATTGTCTTGAAAAGCAAGCTCTCTGAATAATGACACTTTGAAAACACATCAGATCTCAATGGGAAAAAAATCATGCTGATATCTATACTGATATGGACTGTGCAATGTGTTAGGAACAAAAGGATGCCACATCGTTTGATGGAAATGAGAATTATCAACCTGAATTCAAAGACACCCCGAAAATCAAAGTGAAAAAATGATGCGGCAGGCTAGTCCATTTTGCTGAAATTCCATTAAAGCAACTCATAATGGTACTCAGTACTGTGTATTGCCCCCACGTGCTTGTAAGCATGCCTGACAACGTCGGGGCATGCTCTTAATGAGAGGACGGATGGTGTCCTGGGGTATCTCCTCCCAGATCTGGACCGGGGCATCACTGAGCTCCTGGACAGTCTGAGGTGCAACCTGGCGGCATCGGATGGACCGAAACATAACGTCCCAGAGGTGTTCTATTGCATTCAGGTCAGGCGAGCGTGGGGGCCAGTCAATGGTATCAATTCCTTCATCCTCCAGGAACTGCCTGCATACTCTCGCCACATAAAGCCGGGCATTGTCGTGCACCAGGAGGAACCCAGGAACCACTGCACCAGCGTAGGGTCTGACAATGGGTCCAAGGATTTCATCCCGATACCTAATGGCAGTCAGGGTGCCGTTGTCTAGCCTGTAGAGGTCTGTGCGTCCCTCCATGGATATGCCTCCCCAGACCATCACTGAGCCACCACCAAACCGGTCATGCTGAACGATGTTACAGGCAGCATAACGTTCTCCACGGCTTCTCCAGACTCTTTCATGTCTGTCACATGTGCTCATCTGTGAAAAGCACAGGGCACCAGTGGCAGACCTGCCAATTCTGGTGTTGTATGGCAAATGCCAATCGAGCTCCGCGGTGCCGGGCAGTGAGCACAGGGCCCACTAGAGGACGTCGGGCCCTCAGGCCACCCTCATGAAGTCTGTTTCGGATTGTTTGGTCTACGGCCCTGTCCAGCTCTCCTGGAGTAACTGCCTGTCTCCTGGAATCTCCTCCATGCTCTTGCTGGGAGACACAGCAAACCTTCTGGCAATGGCACGTATTGATGTGCCATCCTGGAGCAGTTGGACTGCCTGTGCAACCTCTGTAGGGTCCAGGTATCGCCTCATGCTACCAGTAGTGACACTGACCCTAGCCAAATGCAAAACTAGTGAAAACAGTCAGAAAAGATGAGGAGGGAAAAAATGTCAGTGGCCTCCACCTGGAAAACCATTCCTGTTTTGGGGTCGTCTCATTGTTGCCCCTCTAGTGCATCTGTTGTTAATTTCATTAACACCAAAGCAGCTGAAACTGATTAACAACCCCCTCTGCTACTTAACTGACCAGATCAATATCCCAGAAGTTTAATTAACTTGATGCTATACTCTGATTAAAAAGTGTTCCTTTAATTTTTTTGAGCAGTGTATATACATAATATATACATTATAGGTACAACGTGTCTAACTTAGACAGCAGAGCCCACTCATCACATCCCATGTCCTAACAACAGTCACTGTTGGTTTCTGACAATAATAATTCTCTTCCCTTAAACAAGTAGTTTTAGTTTCCTAAACTTAACCATAGCGGAAGCAGATCAGAGAGGTCATATGAATAGTTTTTGTTATGGTCATATGCAGTTTTAGGCATTGTTGTCCTGCTGAGGACACTATTTTGTAAGCCAATGAAAAATGAACATCTAGGTCTGAGCATGTTCAAAATTGTTTTGTCATTTAGGTTTAGGGCTGCAGGATATAGGACAAAACTGACATTTTCTGCGATATATACTGTGATATTGTGAAAAAATACAGATTTAATCAGATACATGAAGTGTGTTGTTCATGTACAGATATACAATTCATAATCATAATATTTATAATTTGGGTAGTCCATCCTCTTAACAAAACAAACCCCCTCCTCCTATTTCTGCCACACTTGGTTCAGCCCTCTGCCACCCCTCCAGAAATCAGCTTAGACTCCTCCACCTTTGGTTTCATGTATGTCACTGACACTGGCATGGACAAGTGGAGAGAGAACAGGTGGAGAGGTGTTTTCCTTCCAATTCCTTATTATCAGACTGCCCCAATAAGTCCCTTAAGAACGTGTACTGACAGGAACCAGGAAGAGAGATCATATTTCTCCAATATTAGCTTCTCTGCACTGGATAGAGTTTAAAATCCTTCTCCTCACCTACAAAGCTCTTACTGGTCAGGCACCATCATATCTTACAGAGCTCACAGTACCCTATTACTCCACTAGAGCACTGCGCTCCCAGAATGCAGGGTTGCTGGTGGTTCCTAGAGTCTCCAAAAGTCAAACAGGAGCCAGAGCCTTCAGCTATCAAGCTCCTCTCCTGTGGAACCATCTCCCAGTTTGGGTCCGGGAGGCAGACACACTCTCTACTTTTAAGAGTAGGCTTAAAACTTTGCTTTTTGATAACGCTCCCTCTCTATGTCTCTCTCTCTCTCTCTCAAACCCAACCGGTCAAAGCAGATGACCGCCCACCTAGAGTCTGGTTCTGCTCCAGGTTTCTGCCTCTTACTGTACAATTTCCCCCCGGGGATCAATAAAGTATTTCTGATTCTGATTTCTGATTAAAAGGAAGTTTTTCCTTGCCACTGTCGCCACAGTGCTTGTTCATAGTGGGAACTGTTGGGTCTCTGTAATAACATTATAAAGAGTCGGTCTAGACCTGCTCTATTTGTAAAGTGTCATGAGAGGACTTTTGTTGTGATTTGGCGCTATATAAATATAATTGAATTGAAACTTGAATTTGGGGAAATGCATTTCTTAATAAACATTACAAATGGACTTGTGTGTCACAATTGTGTTATTTACATGTAATCTACCATTTCCAACAATATTTAAATGTATGTTTAATCTGTGTGGAGGAAGATAAACAGGGCTCCTAGCGTGGCTGAGGATGGCAAAACTCAATCTCAAGCAACAAACAGATGTATCTAGAAGCTGGCAAGACAGATAGATAGATCTGGATACTGCATGTTTTGTGTTTGTGTGTGTCTGTTAAGCGTTTCTTACATTAGGGTACGAACCAGCCCTGTGACAGTAAATTTTAACTTTTAACCAGCACCGGGATGAGGTGCTGCTGATAACGGGAATACACGCACTTAAAAGCCGCCGTGCGTAACTGAACGCCTGTCTCTAGCATCCAGGCCACATTATCTGTGACAGTAGCCACGTCGTGTGCATGTTTACAGGCAGGCGATACGCAGCACAGCGATCAGCTCGCTATGTGCTCTGGTGAAGGGGTGCACTTGATCAGTTTATCAAACAGGCAGCGCTCATTTTCAGGTTGTGGTAGGGGACTAGAGGGGTCTGCTTTGGTTGTTTGATAAATTGATGAACTGTGCCCCTTCACCAGAGCATATTAGGAACTGATCAAACTCTGTGTATCCAAGAACCCTTTAATTGGACTAAATTATGTAATATCTGATGGATTTGAAGATTAGTTATGTAAAATGAGAACCTTGTGAGTTGTAATCTGTCATAGTTCTTGCCACATGCTTTTGGGATTGCCCTCCTGGAATTAGAGGTCCACGTTCTTTCCGTACTCCCTTTTTGCTTTCTTTACTGCTTTTCTTAGACTGTAGGCTGCTGCTTTATAATTGTCCATATATAATTGTCAATATGTTGATGGAAGTCAGGCATAATCTTCATTAGGTTGGCCCAATTGAAGTCTCCTGCAACAATGAGCGCAGCATCAGGATAACCGGTCTGTGAGCAGTTCAAGTACTTGTAGAGATCTAACTGTATTCGCCTATGGTGGAATGTATCTCGAGTCCTCTGTTCTGTCAGATTGGTATACAGAAAAAGAGTCACCTGGTTGAATGATGTGGTCTAGTATTCCAGGATTTAGCCAAGTTTCAGTGAAGCAAAGGACATTACAGTTCCTGATATCCTGTTGGAAACTGATGTGGGCACAGAAGTTGTCCAGTTTATTATACAACGCCAGTACATTGGCCTGCAGGATGCTGGACAGGGAAGGCCTATGTGGCTGGTGTTGCAGCCAGTGTTTAATCTTTGTTTCCTCTGATGTTGAGATGGATGCAGATATGATCTTGTTTGTGTACGTGGTTGGGATCGTAGCTGGTGTTTATACCATCCACTTTCCCCTTGATGTTTCCACCAATGTTTACTTTCACCTTCTTCTTACTTCTACCATCCAGGCAGGAGGAGAGTTTGCAAAGTGGTGAGTTGACCATTTCCAATCCTATCCTTATCAATAATTTGTAGTCATATCTTATCACTGTCCAAATGCATCACAAAAATATACACAAAAAGCAGAGCTAATATTAATACAATTAAACGTAGCGTAGCCAGCGGAGAGGCAACTGGAAAAAGCAACATAGAGCCCAAGAAAACTCCTATAATGATAATACCTTGTTAAGCGCTTTGGATAAAAGTGCAATATAAATGCAGCCATTTACCATTTTCTCCATGTTTACCAGTTGGCATGTTTAATTCAGCATAATGTATATTTACACGTTGTGTATTCTCACAGTATCAATATATATACTGGTGGATTTGGTCTCACTGCTAATGGTGTGTGGGTTTGAATAGAAAATAACTGCACTAGCTGTTTTGATCTGCATTTAACACCAGTGGTGTGTTTTATACAGAACCCTGAGAACAACAACCCCAGTGCTACTCACCAATCATTTCTCCCTGATCGTGGATCATCACTGCCAGGTCCTTGAAGATCTGATTTACGTCCATGATGTCAGACTGAAACAGACAAAAAGCTAGTCTCAGCTGTGGCAGTGTATGCACCTGAGCCCGAACAATTTACTGGATATTGGCCTATCGCAGATATATTGGTATAGGCGTATACGTTGTCCTATATGCGCCGATATAGAAACTCTTTTTCTCACAGAACATAATGCTGAGAAAGATATTTGGGGAATTTAAAATTGGTGTCATCAAATAGTTTGTCCAGTATGGCGGGCTCCAAGGACAAGAACTCAATTACACAGTTGCAGAATACAGCTGGTGTCAAGAAATGTCACAGCCAACTCACTAAGGGTTGAAATCATCACAAAAATGACAATTACCAACATAAACCACCATATTCTGAATAGATACATTACATGGACAAAAGTAACATTTGTATTTTGGAGAATAAAACAGCAAACTTGGTTAACTAAGTTTAAATAATACTTCTGTACTGTACAATGTGGCACTAGAGAATGCCAATTATGCATTATGTTGCTGTGTATCAAGTGTAGACCACAAAATGGCAATAACTATAAATCATAAATATCACATGGATGTGATTAGAAGTGGTCCCTCAATAACCATATGATGTTTAAGACTGATTGGTTGAAACATTGCTGAGTTATTCCTGCTTCCTGTTTGGCATGGCATCATGCGTCTGTCATGATAATTTTGTTGTATATCAAGTGTAGACCACACAATGTAAATATCAGGGAAATCCATTGGTGTTTGCCACATGTGGCTTGCTTCCTGTTGGCAGGAGTTGGCACTATAGCTACAACTCATGAACGTCAGATAGGTGTGATCTATACCTTTTCAATTTAAAAGTCAGAAATCTTGAGGGTTGTGGTTACCAAATTTGAGGTAAATAGGAAAAAACCATTGAGCAGAAGTATAAACTGCAGTATACCCCTTTAAATGTAGATGGCATGGGGCGCCCTGGTAGCTCACCAGGTAGAGCAGGCGTTCCATGTACAGAGGCTGAATCCTTACCGAAGCGACCCAAGTTGAATCTCCCACCTTTCCTAACTCTCTTGTCTGTCACTAGCCATTAAAGGCAAATGCCCAAAAAATAATAAAAAATAAATAATAATAATATATACACATACACACACAGTGGGGTCCAAAAGTCTGAGACCACATTGAAAAATATTTTCACATAAACCTGGAAATAATCACAAGGTTTGAGGATTCAGAAACGTTTAAAAACACAAGAAATATTTTGATTCTGCACTATTTTTAGGTCAGCAATCAGATTTAAGCAATTGCATTTGTGGCACTGACCAACTTCTTTGTATAAAAGGTCAGATTTCTTTGAGTTGTATCCCTTCCATTGAAGCATCCGTTCATATGACACTCAAGTGGATTTGATCTACTCATCAGAGGCTTGTTCAATTGAGGCTTGCAGCCAGTGTTCACCTGTTATAAATATGGCTGTGCCTCAAGTTTCCAGCAGATCATTGCTTACCAAGTAGCATTGTGATAGTGGGAGACATGGCATTCCAACTAAGTAAAAGTATCAGTGTGAGAAAGTGTCAAATTGTTATTCTGACCAAAGAGGGGCTTTCTCAGTGTCAAATCATGGCTAGACTAAAGGTTTCTCAGGGGGCAGTGTATTGAACTCTAAAACGCTTTGCAGAAATGGGATAAGCTGTATCGAAAGCATGATCAGGCAGACCAAAAGTGACCACACCATCAGAAGATTAGATCAGTAGAAAAGCAACTTCATCACAGATACAGAATTTGCTAAATAAAGAACGCAAGACTCCAATCAGCAAAATTACTGTCAAAAGAAGGCTGTCTTGTAAGTGGTCTCAGAGGATGAGTAGCAGTTTCTAAACCACTTCTCAGAAGGCGAAACAAGGTCAAACGTTTGGGGTGGGCTAAGAAATACCAGCATTTTAATATGGATGATGAAAAGTCCTATTTACTGATGAATCCAAATTTGAGATTTATGGCAGTAACAGAAGGGTGTATGTAAAGAGATGAACAGGGGAGAGAATGATACCGCAGTGTATCAAACCAACAGTAAAACATGGTGGTGGGAATATTCAAGACTTGAATACACCTGCACCGAATCGACTACACCCTGACCCAAGGAGAAGTACCACTCCATTCTTCAGAGACATGCTATACCCTCTGGTTTGTATCTTTGCGGAGAGGGATTCATACTACAGCAGGATAATGACTCAAACACGCCTCAAAGCTTTGCAAAGCTCTACTTGAAGACCAAAGACGACCAACGATCATGGACTTTCCACCACAGTCACCTGACCTCAACCCCATTGAACATTTATAGAGGACACTTGAAGACTCAGAAAGGAAAGCATTCTGTGACGTCACAAGAAGCCCTTTGGAACATTCTCAAATCATGCTGGGATAACATGGATTATCAGGTTTTGCATAAACTTGTGGAGTCCATGCCAGCTCCATGCCAGTGGTCATTAACGCAAAAGGGGGACATACCCAATACTAAGATTTTCTGAAATTCCTGTACATTTTTCAAAGATTCAACTTTTCACTCAAATTGTTAAGCTGATATTATCATTTGTAATGAAAAGAAATTGTATTACATTCGAAACAAATGCAAAATAGAAGTATCTTGACTAGTGGTCTCAGACCTTTGGACCCCACTGTATATATAGGTGGCCCTAAAACTATGAATCATAAATGCCACATAGGTTTGATCAGGATTGGTCCTTCAATAACCATATTAAGTTTGAGGCTGATCAGTTCAAACATTGCCGAGTTATTCCCACTTCCTGTTTAGCATGGCGTCATGCATTGGCTAGAACAGATGTTGCTGTATATCTACAGCAGACAAAATGTAAATTACATGTAAATCGAATAATATTTTTCACATATGGTTTGCTTCCTGTTGCCAGTAGGTGGCGATGACTCAATACTGACATATATCTTCAGGTCTGGAGTCCTATCAAACATGTCAAGTTTGCTGTGTATTGGACAATGGACAAGTTACAACAACTTCCTGTTTCAAGGCGAAACGTGCAAATTCACTGCCTTTCTTTCACAACACAATTTAGCATCGTGAACAATCTTAAGATTTTGTAGAACACATTTGAGATGTATCTGTTCAACATGCTAGGAGGAGTTTATAAAAGTATGGCACATGTAAATTCCTGTTGAAATTTGGGGCAGATTGGACAATGTACAGTCTATTACAACAGCTTCCTGTTTCGGGGCAAAACATGCAAATTGTCCATCTCACCATTGCCAATGGCGTTCCATGAAAACTCTGAAAAAATGTTGCATGAAAAAACACCTATGCGAAATGTGCCGCAAGGACCACTTTGTTGAAATTTTGTTTGTTGTTGAATTTTACAGCATCCCTAGCCCTTCAAAAAGGCGAAACATACAAATTGTCCGTCTCAGCAACTGCATTCCATGAAAGCTCAAAAGCTTTGCAATATAGCATCACACATCTCTGGAGGTTAAGCCAACCAAACTTGAAGTGAATCCTCTAGGAGTTCCTAATAGTTTGCATTAAAAAAAGCACAAAATTCAAAATGGTCGACTTCTGGTTGGGCGGAGTAGATTTATGGAAATGTATGAAATGAAAAGAGCAATGTGTGGACCAAATCTGGTGAATATCAAAGAAACTTTATCCGAACTGAGGCCTGCCACACATTAGGGGATGCTACAGACGGCACTAAACACACATGAACCCAATCGCTGTATATAATTAGGGGGTGCTATATAGCCAACGTGTCACACCCAAGCCCAATTGTGACATCAAATCAAAATATTTACCAGTTTGACTACATATGCAAAGTTTCATACGTTTCTGAGCATTGTAAAGGCCTCAAACGCGTTTAGAAAGTTGAAATTAAAGCAGGAAATCCAAAACTTCCTGTTGGGCGAATTTCCTTAAAAGAAATTAAAATATGTTCTTTATAATTAGAGCAATGATCGCACCAAACCTCATGAAGATCAAAGCAACTTTATCCCAACCCTGGCATGCGTTTGGGGGCACTATGGAGCCCCGTATGTGTCAATCTTTGTGAGTTTTCAAGCATCCTAAACCCTTCAAAAATGCAAAAGCAGAATAATAATCTCTACAATAACAATAGATTTCTTGCACTTTTTAGAAATGGTAAGCAAAGGCTAACCTCCAGCTGTCTGATGTTGGTTTCTCTCTCCTTGATGAGCTCCAGGTCCTCCTCTGTGATGGCCACCTCCTCTGTCTGGGTTGTCATCTGACCCCAGTCATCTTGGCTTTACACAAACAGGGCAACACTTTAAGAGTTGGAATAATGTGTGTGAACACAGACTTTAACGGTTACAACAGAATACTGAACACAGCTCCCTGCTGTTTTTATTGTACGTTGTTTTCACTTTCTTTTACACTTCACGTGCTGCATGAACGTATGAAACTACTTCTTAAACAACAAAAAAAACAAAGTACTTCCACATAACCACACAGAGAATATTTTGCAAATGTTACTAATTATTCTTTAACACTTGCATACATGTAATCTCTAACATTGGCTATCAATGGCTTTTGTATGGAAGATTTTATAAAAGCAAATTAAATTATTTTTTAAGAAATAAAGTGAAATACAATACACATTTCTAAATGCATTTCCTTTTTGTGTACACATTTATTGTAATAATTAAATGAAAAACAATTGTTAAAAGGTCAATGATTTAGCTTTTTGTCTTTAATAACTGAAAGAATTGTTTTTCCATTTACATCAATTTTCCATGCCACATTAAAATCAAATCACAACACAGAAACAAAGTGAAGAAGTGTATTGCATTTCAGTGTTGTCCAGCAGAGAGCAGCATAGATATGCCAATACCAAGCACCAACCTCCGGATCTGAAAAGTGAAGCATTCTTTCTAATGGCCAGCAAAAGTTTCCAGTTTGTGGACTGCTGTGATGCTCACCACCTTATTGTGGCTGTGATGAAAACTGAGATGATATTCAAAGTCCATTGGAGAGGATGTATTTTGGTTAAGGCTAAGCCGCCATGAGGTACTAGTAATCTCATGATTTCATTTTATCAAATGATTTTCTATATGGCATACAAGTATGGTATGGTAACCTGTCAGCACAGTTAAAGTCTAGGCTCACACGTCTTACTCAAACAGCCATGAAGATTATAAGGAAAAAAGAACTTCAGCCTTTATATGAAAAATCTGTTCAGGGAGGCACAGAACATTCTAAATGACCCAACACACATAATGAACTGAAAGCCGATGGTTCAGAATGCCAAATTGAAGGCTAAAAAGTGCTTTCATTCCATCCTCTATCAAAACATTAAAGCAGCAAGTAGTATTATATGGGGACTAAGATATTGCAATCGATCAATATTTAATCAATCTTGAACACTTCAGGTCTCCATAATAAACCTTGCAAAGTTCCATATTTCCCAAATTGCCTGACAAGAAGAAACCCCGAATAAATTAGTCACTTACTTATCAAAAGAAACAAGCTTTTCATCCCGAGAACTGTCTTCATTCTGCAGAAAAAGGAAAAACCCACTATTGCCAAATTCAAGTCAGCAAAGCACAAATTATCAAACATCACTCACATGAATCTGAAGTGTCACCCTCAAAGACCAAGAACGTTTTTGGGGTGTCTGACTCTCCTGTGTTCATTTTGTTTTCCTAACCTATAACTATCAGTCAGCATAAAGTGCCATACATCAATTGATTCAGGAGAACCTTAAGTTTCAGTCTGGTTCATTTAAAGTCCCAATTTTATATTTGCTTTGTCTGGACGAATTTACCAGAATTTTTCAAAAACGCCTGTAAAATTTTGTGTTTTTTTTAATTGCTAACTCAGACAGAACCACTGGAAGTTTGTTTTTATTTAGAAAGTTGTACTTAGATGTAGAGAGAAATTCATTTGGAAGTTTAAAACATTTAACTCCAAAGCAAGTTATAGTAATTATATATTATATCATAATATTATCCTATATTTCATTTCTATGTTTTCATTTACTGCCATGTAGATGTGTAGTAGTGTCCAAAAGGTTCAGACTGAACAGAAGGTTATTATATCATAACAGAGGACATTGAAGCAAAAGTGACTTTTCTTCAGAGAAATATGTTATCAATTGAACATGAACTGAATTGAACACATTTTCTTCAGCCTCAGTGTTGGCGGTAGACATGCTGAAAGGGACAGTGGCCAGTGCAACCCTTCTCTCGTCCTCTGGACTAATACATAGATAAAAATGTCTCCACATTTCTTTTCATTCCTTTATTGCTTTTATTTCTCCAGTGGGTTTGTCATTCTACTTCACATTCACACACACGGCAACAGTTCAATCCCCTTGCAGTACTCTCACTGCACCAGGTATCTGGGTTGTTCCAAAGCTGCCTCAGATGTGTACTGTGGTTTTGTCATTGCTTTGTATTGTCTTATGCAAATCTGTCGTTTTTATGTTGGTTTTCACGCAAGCAAATGTGACTACTTTGTCTTGGTTTGCATCTATGTTTATTCAAATGTCCGAAAAACATGTTGATCAGTGGTTCCAAAGACCTAAACCTATGTTGATTGGTAGACGATGACACAAACCTGGACATATTAATTTTGAACCAATCAGGACACGGGGGGTGGGACTAAGTGGCTTTCCTTGCCAAATCAATGCTGCAGAACGTGATGGCATTCAATACGGAGGCTCTGAGTACCTGCGTTTTTAAAGCACATGGTTAGGATTAGTGCTTCAAAAATTATTAAACATTTTAGAACAACTATTTTTATCCGCGGGCGGTGGTCTTGGCCTTTGAGGGTTAATGTGGTTAGGTGAAATCTTTATTTCTAACAACCACTGACTCCTACTTACTGATAGACGAGATCCAGCTCTGGCTCTGGCTACTGACTCTTTCTCCTTTTCTGCTGCACGCCGCTGGACTGCTTGGAAGTTGTTGAGAGCTGCTGAGAAATCATTCATCAGCCGGTCTCTCTGGAGTTTTTGCTGCCTCTGGAGACCACAGAGCAGAGGGAGACAGATGGTATGAGATCAGTTAGATAGAGAAGGGGGAAATTCATAGAGATACAGAGGGTCACGTTTAGATTTTTTTTTTTTTTACCATGTCAAAAATATTATTAAATTTACCATAATAATTAAGCAATACTGTTGGAGAAGCTATGATATAAGGAATTCAAATTTTGTTTTTGCCAGCACTAAAAGTTTCCTGTTAATCGGTTATAACCTTGACTATGAAAATTAAGCATTGCGTTAGTTCATGCCGGGCAGGGAAGTCATATGCGCCAGCTGTAATCAAAAATCTGGCATATTGTATTTTAGACACAGACAAGAGATGGACTAAAGCTATTATATAACCACAGCCCCTTGATGAAGTAAGGTGTGACTGCTGATGAGCCAAAACTGACTTTAACTGCTGTTCACAGGCTGTTGGTCAAAAATACAGAGGGACTTTGCTCTTAGATTATGATTCAAATGACATTTCCTCATTTTGTGCTCTTACTTTTCCACAGTTGTGGAGCCATGAGGGTAGTATGTGGTCATATTTTATTGGTGAATTTGGTGAGTTCATTACCCCATGATAATAATTTCTTCTTTTCGAAACAAAAATTTACATTGAAGTCACGTGCAAAGGTACAATTTACCAATTTAGAACAACACTTAAATTTTTTGCTTTTGTGACACTATAACATCAACAGTATGGCTGATAGCATAGCCAATGGGGAAACTTGCTGCCTCTTAGCTGTTGGGAAATCATAGAAAAAGAGTGCTTTGTGTTTCAGAGAGGACACTATTGAATTAACATGACTACCAGATAGTTTGTTACACAGAACCAGTTTGTTACTCAGAAACATCTGAGAAATTCTCCTTGGAAAGTGTTTGGAAAAGGGATGGCACAAATACTTGCGCATGGATGAACCATCTCTCTATCACCGTCTATCATGGGATAACTTCAATCAATCAGATCAACAAACCATAAAGACGTAGTAGGAGAAAACACATTTTCCATCGAGAAAAACCTTCAGTGCTGTTCTTTGCTCTTCTACCAAAGGACAAAATAGTCTCCTGTTCTGATATAACTGATGCTATAGCAGCATCTATGCTAACCTCTTTCAGAGGATAGTGCGCATGCGCCGACGTGCATGCAGCCGGTTACAGTCGCTCCTGTTTGTTTTCTTCTTTTTCATACTTTTCTCCTTTATTTCTTTATTTAACTCAGAACTTTTTTTAAGTACTGACTTTTGAAGTTGTACCCTCTTCAAACATGCTGGTGGAGAGAGTTCTGGTACTTTTTTTCACTCTGGAATTACTTTCATTCAAACATCGGACGGTCGCGCAGCAACTTCTAGGCCGCTTTGTTTACTCCAGAGATCAGCTGATCGCTCTGAAGCCGGCCGGCTTGGAGACCAGATCATCGGAGATCCCCGCTGAAATCTGGAGAAAAACACGCAGAGGATGCAGAGGGGGAACGAAGCGACGAGGGAAGAGAGTTGGGTCGAGACAGCAGAGGTTTATGGAGAAAAGGAGATATAAACCGTGTCTCCCCTCTCTCGTCATGGGCAACGTGAGATCGCTGGCAAACAAGATGGACGAGCTGACGGCGCTGGCCAGGAGTCAGAGGGAGTACCGGGAGCGTAGTTTAATGTGCTTTACGGAGACATGGCTGCACCAGGACATTCCCGACGACAACGTATCCATCGACGGCTTTCAGACCGTCCGGGCCGACAGGGATTGCACCGGGAGCGGTAAGCGCAAAGGAGGGGGGCTTGCCGTTCTCGTTAACAACCGGTGGTGCAATCCTTCCCACATCACCATCAAGGATCGTGTCTGTTGCCCGGACATTGAACTGTTGGCTGTTGGACTCAGGCCGTATTATTTGCCCAGGGAGTTCTCACATGCCATTGTTGTGACTGTTTACATCCCCCCCTCTGCCAACCCGAAGTCGGCGTGTGACGTCATTCACTCCGCCATAGCCCGTTTACAGACTCAACACCCGAATGCACTCATTGCTATTTCGGGTGACTTCAACCACGTCACCATGGCTAGGACACTTCCCACCTTCACACAGTATGTGAGCTGCCCCACTAGAGAGGAGAGGACCCTGGACTTACTGTATGCTAACGTTAAGGATGCATACAGCTCCTCCCCCCTCCCCCCTCTGGGTAGGTCAGACCACAACCTAGTGCACCTCAACCCCTGTTATGTGCCTCTAGTCAAGAGCCAGCCTGCAACCACGAGGACAGTGAGGAGATGGTCAGAGGAGGCTTATGAGACACTTCAGGGATGTTTTGAGGTGACTGACTGGCAGGCACTCTGTGAGCCGCATGGAGAGGACATTGATGGGCTCACAGAGTGCATCACGGACTACATCAACTTCTGTGTGGACTCCACTGTCCCAGCAAGGACTGTCAATTGTTATTCAAATAACAAGCCATGGGTGACAAAGGACATCAAGGCCATCCTGAATGAAAAGAAGAGGGCCTTCAGAGCTGGCAACAGAGACGAGGTGAGAACGATCCAGGGGGAACTGAAGGTAAAGATCAGGGAGGCCAAGGAGAAGTACAGGAGGAAGCTGGAGTGGAAACTCCAGCAGAACAACACCAGAGAGGTCTGGAGTGGAATGAGGACCATCACGGGTTACAGGCCGAGCAACAACAGAGGAGCTGAAGGCAGTGTGGACCGGGCCAACGAACTTAATCTGTTTTTCAACAGATTTGACTCGGTGGGCCCTGCTCAACCCCCCCATGACTCTTCTGCTGTCTGCCTCCAACCTTCACCTATTCCACTCCCCCCTCCCCCACCTGCTCCTCACAGCCCCCCACCCCCCTGTGAGAGCTTTCCTCACACCTCGTCCCCCAGTCCCCAGGCTGACGGCACTCTTCAACCTGACGACACCACCCCTCCCCCACCGGTCATCTCTACAGTGTGCTTCACTGCCGACCATGTTAGAAGACAGCTGAGGAGACTCCACTCCAGCAAGGCTGCAGGCCCCGATGGTGTCAGCCCCAGGGTGCTTAAAGCCTGTGCCCCCCAGCTACGTGGAGTACTTCACCACGTCTTCAATATGAGCCTGAGTCTCCAGAGGGTTCCCGTGCTGTGGAAGACATCCTGCCTCGTTCCTGTTCCAAAGACGCCGCGTCCCAGTGGCTCCAAGGACTACAGACCTGTGGCACTGACCTCCCACATCATGAAGACCCTGGAGAGACTCGTCCTAGAGCAGCTCCGGCCCTTGGTCAAGCCACACTTGGACCCCTTCAGTTCGCCTACCAGCCCCGACTTGGAGTGGAGGATGCCATCATCTACCTGCTCAACCGCGTCTACGCCCACCTGGATAAGCCGGCGAGCACTGTGAGAGTCATGTTTTTTGACTTCTCCAGTGCGTTCAACACCATCCGCCCGGCTCTACTGGGTGAGAAGCTGACGGAGATGCAGGTGGATGCCCCCCTCGTGTCCTGGATTGTCAACTACCTGACTGGCAGACCACAGTATGTGCGCTTACAACACTGTGTGTCAGACAGGGTGGTCAGCAACACCGGGGCCCCGCAGGGGACTGTCCTCTCTCCCTTCCTCTTCACCGTCTACACCACGGACTTCAGCTACTGCACTGAGACCTGCCATCTTCAGAAGTTTTCTGACGACTCAGCAATAGTTGGATGTATCAGCAAAGGTGATGAGGAGGAGTACAGGGCTGCTGTGGAGAACTTTGTCACATGGTGCGAGCAGAACCATCTGCAGCTCAACATGACAAAGACAAAGGAACTGACTGTTGATCTGAGGAGGACCAAGGCGCCGATGACCCCTGTTTCCATCCAGGGGGTCAGTGTGGACATTGTAGAGGATTACAAGTACCTGGGAGTTCACATAGACAATAAACTGGACTGGGTAAAGAACACTAATGCCCTCTACAAGAAGGGCCAGAGCCGTCTCTATTTTCTGAGGCGGCTGAGATCCTTCAACATCTGCCGGACTATGCTGAGGATGTTCTATGAGTCTGTGGTGGCCAGTGCCATCCTCTATGCTGTTGCATGCTGGGGCAGCAGGCTGAGGGTGGCGGACTCCAACAGACTCAACAAACTGATCCGCAAGGCCAGTGACGTTGTGGGGGTGCAGCTGGACTCTCTGACGGTTGTGTCAGAGAGGAGGACGCTGTCTAAGCTGCGGGGCATCTTGGACAATGTCTCACATCCTCTCCATGACGTACTGGTCGGACACAAGAGCAGCTTCAGTGGGAGACTCATTGCTCCCAAATGTACAACAGAGCGCCACAGGAAATCATTCCTGCCTGTGGCCATCAGACTGTTCAACTCCTCCCTCTGAGTGTCAGACACTCAGGAAGAAACTGGAAATCTGTATCTGTATCTACTTCGCCTGTCATACACTACCTCACTATTTATTGTGAATGTTTAAGTGCAATACATGTATAGTGCAATACATATATAGTTATACACTACAGTGCAACACATCCATACATATATATACATTGTTACTGTATATATATATTTTTTTTTACCTCACTTCACTTAAATACTGTAAATGTGTATATTTTTTATTTTCTATTTCTTATTTTTATATTTTGTACATACCTTTAGTTCCAAATTATGCTATTTTTCTACTCTGGAATGGGAGCACCGGTACTGTACAATTTCCCCCCGGGGATCAATAAAGTATTTCTGATTCTGATTCTGAGGTTACAACAACATCTGAATGCCACAGTTACTTTCTCTCCCACTATACTCATCAGTGTATACTAGGGATGTATTAACAAATGTAGGCTGACACTTACTTGCTCTGAAGGTGATGAGGGCAAAGGGATTGATCCCAACTCTTTCAGGTGCTTGTTGGTTTCTTTTGCCAGTTGGTTGGTATAGTGTTGTATCTGTTGCCTGTGGAAACACCAACTGATTAGAATAACAAAAGATTGCTAGTCAATCTGAGTGAGTTGCTCTACAACCAGAGATCCAAACTACCCAAGATCACCCATCATCCTGCGCAATAAATTACACCTTTGTAGTACCTATTCTAGAAGGAGCGGACCCCTCCAGTCACCTCTCCTCAAGCTCTGCTACGTTTCATTTTACTAATATTATTTCAATTTTTATGTGTATACTGTGAATCAGGAACTGAAGAAATACTTCTTCTTCTTTGAAGGATTGCCTTCAAACATGTGAACATCAAAAAGGCAGCAGGACCATGCCACATCAGTGGGCGGGTCCTCAAACTATGTGCTGAAGAATTAACCTGTTCCTGGCTCAGTCTGTCATACTCAGCACACTGGACCCAGTACAGTTTGCCTGTTAGTGAGTGAGTTACTGGAGAAAAGGTTGATACATACAGACGATCCTGAAGTTCACTGGTGTCCTGTCTGGTCCCCAGCTGGTTCACCATGCTCTTGATCTGAGCAGCTGTTATGAGAAGAAGACAGTCTTGACAGTCTTATAATGGAAGAACTCATCTGCATATACAAACGCCACAACACACAGCAGTAAAGGAGCAGCACTGGCCTGGCCAATGGTGTATGTGTGCATATGAATTTGGCTCAAAATATCTTGTGATTTATATGCCTTGTTGCTATAGCTTTACATAGGGATTGTTCTAATTAGAACAACATTTATGACTCTAGCCTTTGATAAGTGTCATTAGATTTTTAACAGACCTGTATAAACATTTTGTCATTGAATATTGTTAAATATTGTGTTATGTAGACAACATAGAATTAAAATACAAATTGAGAGTCAAAATCAGGTTTTAGCGAAATCGCTGTTAATTACTGTGACATATTGCAAAATACTATGATAAACTGAACACATTCATCGAAGCAAGACGTCAACAATGAGAACACTGAGCACATCTATAAACTTGGTGTTGTTTTCCCATTTCCTCACTCATTCCAAAACACTAAACACACAGAGATTATCTACGGCCATTGACACGTTTATAGAAAACAATTTTAGGTAAAGGCATAACAATAAATGGAGAGTGCCTTATCCTCTTGCTCTCACTAACACATGCAAAAACAACATGAAGGTTTCCTCAGTTTCTGTTTTGTTGGAAAAGGCAAAAATCGGAGTGAATGGGTGAATGAGACTTAGCTGTAAAGCGCTTTGGGAACCGTGAAGGTTGAAAAGTGCTATATAAGTGAGATCATTTATTTACCATTACCAACATGTCCAAATGTACACTGAAAGTTACTGGTCACTGTAATTGATCCCTTCCAAAAGCTATTCCAATGTAAGTGATGGAGAAAAAACAGTCCCTGTTCTGTGCAAAATGTATTTTCATAAAGTTCAGCTGAAGATATCATACGATTTAAGCTGTCTGACTTAGACAAAACAAGTGGGTATCTTCCAAAGTTCCAAAGATGCGCGAGCAGAGAAAAACACAGACCTGCTAGGGGGGTCCAGGGATATGCTCCTGCAGAGATTTGAATGCTAAATGCTAATTTCTGATGACTTTTAGGAGTAAGCAGAAGAAAATGGGAAAAAACTGTGTTTTAAGGACGTTAACTAACAACAGACCAGATAAATGAACACTTAATTACTAGATTATTACTGTTCATTGTACCCTATTCTTCCCTATGATATATACAGTGCTTAACAAATTTATTAGACCACCACCCAGTGTCAGGTGTTTGCCACCACTGCCCTAAATTAACAGTATTGCTGATTACCAAAATATTTTTTTATGTTTCTGTAATGGTTAATCCACCAGTATGTGCAAGCTCTTTAATCAAAATGATATCTTTAATGCTAAAATATAATTATTGTTGTTATCCATGAATTTTCAAATTAACTGTTTTACAAAAAAGCAGAAAAAAATAGTAAAGCACATTATTATTTTTTGATTGAGATGCCAAATTACAGTTATTTACTTGCATTCCTGAACAGAAAAATTTGCTTTAGTGGTTGTATGTTATTCTTAATTAATTTCTGACTTCTCAGAGAATTCCAGTGTGCTGGCTCAAATTTGGGTATAAAAACGTGAATTCAGTTTGAAAATCCTCACTCCTGTTCAAAATGGTGAAGCGTAGGGAACTCACTGAGAAAGAAAGAGTCCGAATTAAAGCACTTCATGATGCTGGATGGTCTTTGAGACAAACAGGGCAAGACAAAGTTTTCTCACAGTGTGGTCAAGTATGCCTTGGACTCGATTGCAGAGACTGGTACTTACAAAATGCGTCATGGAAGAGGCCGAAAACGAAAGCTAACTGAAGCAGATGTCAGGCACCTCAAGATTTTAAGTACTAGAGACAGAAGGAAGACCACTGCTGATCTTCAGGCAGAGATTAATGCTTCTAGATCAGAATCTGAGAAAGTCTCCAGAATGACACGGTGGAGATTCCATTATGGTATGGGGTTCCATTTGCGGAAACGGCATGGGCAAATTAGTTAAAATCTACGGTATCATGAACAAGAAGGTCTACCACAACATCTTGGTGCATCATGGAATCCCTTCTGGATTGAACCTGATTGGTCGTGGGTTCATATACCAAGAAGACAATGACCCCAAGCATACTACAAAGCTGTGCAGAGACTACTTGACCAAGAAAAAGGAATCTGGAGTACTGGAACTGATGGACTGGCCAAGTCAAAGTCCAGACTTGAATCCTATTGAACAGATCTGGGATTTATTGAATTCAAAAATAGATCGCACAAAAGTTTCATCCAAATCAAGTCTCTGGGAACAGCTAGAAACTATTTGGAACTCAATAACAAAAAAGGTACATAAAAACAATGCCAGCAAGAATGCAAGCTGTTATCAGGGCCAAAGGAGGTCATAGAAAATATTATTATTATTATTATATACAGTATTTTTGGTTAATATATGTGACTAAGGACTATTTAGTTGTTCCAGTTTGTTATTTGCCTAATAAATAACAATACAATTTTTAGTTTGAAACAAGTTTTTGACAGATTTCTAAAATATTTGTGTTTTCTCGTTTTTATGACAGGTGGTCTAATAAATTTGTTAAGCTCTGTATATAATTAATAAGAATGCATTAGAATAAATTTAAGGCAAATGTTGCATTTAATTGCTGATTAGCCCAAACGTAATATTGACCAATATAAGAGAACACTCAAATAATTGTTAAAAACAAACCTAAACTAACATTAGTTAGTGATTGCAAGCTAGCAAAATAGCCACCTGCCTTGTTCATTGATCTGGTCTATCGTTTGTATTGTATCTAACATGTTGAATGGAGGATAAGCTAGTTAATATAAAAACTAGCAGCAAAATTCTTAGGGTTAGGGCTGTCCCGTTTTCTTCTGCTTTTGATAATGCATTACATGTTGTATACATAACGTTATACAAAACGTGTATTTATCGCCTGCTGCAAGGAGAGACTGAGACTTTATGTATTCTGTTGAGGAGTAACTTTAACTCAATGTTACGTTACATCCAGGTTACTGTGACTGTTCTCACTAAGATTAACTTTAAATGAGCCGATCTGTTACGGGTTACAAAATATATTTAGCTACTCATTTGACAGGTCTACCATATATCAATTTGTTCATTGAAACATGAAAGCATTGAATCTTTGCCATCTCAGATGGTAACTTACTGATACGTGAAATTCCCGAGGTCTGAAGTAACTAGCTAACATTACCTTAGCGGTCTGTCACTCTGGGTTAGGGTTAGCGTTAGGGTTAGAAAGAATGAATGAATGAAAAAATAAAACCAAACAGATGTTTTAAAAAATAAAGTTATGGTCCACCATAGTCCAACCAACCATAATCAACCAATATAAAAACCTCAGAAACGCACTAAAATTCTGCATTGATGGTAAATATTTATTTCTGTCTAAAAAATGAACAGGTTCTGCAAAGTGAGGCAGGCTTCAGGCTGACACAGCCTTCTCCAGTATCATCCCAGAAACAGTTAGTGAGTGAGGGAGTAACCATATTTGGCTACAGCCACGGTCTTGCTCATGTTGTAACAAAAAGAGCTGCTGATATGGCAGTGAAGCAGTAAGGAACTTACTGTTCTGTGTGATCTTCTGGATGTTGGAGCTGCATGTCTGTATGAGGGTGTTGAAGTCCCGTGGGACTGGACAGTAGGTGTCTGCTTTGCCGTACGACATGTCTGCCAGAGCTGCTTGTGCCTTAAGCTCAAGCTTAAGCCACAAGCCAAGAGGAATAACAGTTAGAAAATTAAAGAAAATTAGAAACCATCAGAAGGTGTTTCTTAACAACTGCCATATTAGCTATACAATTTGAATAAGCAAGACAATGACAATGATAGCGTACGGCCACGATTGGCGATTACTTGTAATAAAAGGTATCAATACAACTGATGCAAACTAAAATAACTGTCATCCTGACACAATATAATGGGGAGAAGTGTTTACATAGCCATTTTCCTACATTATGGCAGACTAGTTTACTCACTCTTGCTACGTGTTACATAGTCCGCTTACACTTCCGGAATAATGAGGATTTCATTGATTTATGGACAGGAGAGATCAAGCCAGAGACGGTATCTTTGATCAAGCGTATCTAACTTGGTCCGAATAACAACTATTAGCTTGCTAGCAAGTTAGCTTGCTAATGTCGAATCATTCAAGCTGACCGAAATTAAATTTAAGCTAGGTTATATTTGTTACACCATAATGAGAACACATGGCTAACTTGGTTTACACATTTGAGGTCTAAATATAAAGCCAATTCGCTCAAATGGCTATCTTTCGTCCTCTGTTTATCTACCGAAAGTTACGGGAGGCTGTTCAGAATTATGCTCAGCTGTTAGCGCAATAGCTAACTGAAGCTAACTTGTCAGCCTTCAGTTGTTTAGGATAAACTGACTATCTTGAAATAGCTAGGCGTGTTATTCACCAATAGAGACTTAAAGACAACAACATATTGTGAACAAGTGTTAAATATATAAGAAAAACAATGTAATACTTGCGTATTTGGCTGTTTAAAATGCACTCATAGGCGTAAGGTTCTTCGTCTGCCGTAAAAAATACTACCCTTCCTGATTCCTGATTCCTCCTCCTTCTTCTTCTTGTTTTACGGCGGTTGGCATCAAGCTTATTGGCGAATTACCGCCCCCTTTCGCTCCGGAGTGTGGATCAGAGAACAAATTAACAAACCAAATCCCTTCAAAAAATAAATACTTAAATACACCCTTTCCTCCTTGCTTTACAACCTAGTCCTATTATTAAATCCCTATCCATGCCCGTCACCCTAGCACCCTATTCCCGCTTAACCCCTAATTGCCTCAACCTATTCCTCATCATCTCGCTCTGTGTCTTGTACCTCCTACAACGCAGAACTCCATGCTCTATTGACTCCTCACACAATCGTGTTTGATGTTTCCCTATCACTTTCAGTGTTTTGTTTAGTGCAACAACCTTAGTGCAACAACCCAACCTTAACCTTGTCAACACAGTTTTCTCTCTCCTGTGTCCACTACCTACCCAACTAACTTTGACACTCTTTTGACTTTAATAAAGATGCGTCCCTTTCCCGTCTCTCTCCAACTTTCTTGCCACATTTGGTTGTTTTTTTCCCAGATTACACATTTAACCTCTTCTTTACTGATACTAATTTGCATTTCTATATTTCCTTTCTTTAAAGGCCTCTACTGACCCCGCCTGGCTGACCTGTAGTCTTCTGATTCATCCAAAATGCACTCCAGCATTCACATTTCTGCATGTAAAGGAGGTGGGCACAAAGCAAACCAATAGAAACTATTTCTCATCCAGTGGGAACATGAGGGAGTTAACCCTTTGTAGAGCCGATTACTCATTAATTATATTTGATTTAAATGCATATGCAATTAATATCAATTTAGTGGTGGGGACAATGTTCTGTCCTCGTTACAATCCTTTATGTAGGTATCTGACAGGCAGCTTAACTCCCTCCCTGAATCACCACGCTGGTCGAAGATGCCATTCATCTTCTTTAGTGGTAAACTAGGGAAAGGGTAAAACTGAGACAGATGATACAATTAACATTTTTCATTGTTTTAAACCATACAGCAAATGCATATTGTGTATCTACTGCTTCCATACATGAGACATAACAATCCATCAAGCTGTCATCTGTCAAGTACAAACAACAACTGATTACTGTACATACAAACACCACCCCACCATCTTTACCATAAACTATGCTCATGAATATAGTATGAAATCTACGTAATAATATATGAAACGGTATACAATACACTCTGTAGTACTATGAAATATAATATATGTTAAAAAGAAAAGAATTATCACAGATCCAAATCCAAATCCTGAACGGTTGGATGAGCATGTCCCTCTACTTTGTGGCCGTGCTGTGCTGTGCTTGGAGCAGACCATATAAAGAAATCCATGCCTATCTGACATCAGCTTAGCACGAAAATAAAATGTTGGAAGCAGAGTATTTAGAACAGTCTGAAGCCTGAGCTTTTTGCTCACAGTGATAACTTTTACATATGCTTACCTCAGTAATTTAAACTTTGGCAACATTTAATATGAATATCCGACATTGTGACATTATATATACTGTGTATAACAGAAAATAAGGAAAAGGTTTAAGTTTGATTCAGTTAGATTTGCTTCACATGTAAAAATAATTGCTGACGATCTGGGAACTAAATAGTTGCCTGCTTAATCTTCATCCTGCAACATAAATGTGATCCCGGTAATAATCTACAAATAAACTAGTACTAGTACTAACTTTTGAAATAACAATATTTTGTTTCTGTAAACATCACTACAAAATTTCTATCTCTATTTAAATCTCTATCACATCACATTGGTCATCACAGCCAATATGCGATGCGGGGGCTGACTGACTCATGCAATGCTCTGTAACCATTTTTGCTCTTTCCCTGTTCTTCCTCCTCCTCTCCTCAACCAATGCTCCATATTTCTGTGGCTATAGGTTGGTTTCTTCACTAGCCTCAAGAGGAGAGCAGTCCAAGTGATTTGTTGTACTGTGCTCTTTTGGCTTTTCATTCATTATTTTGGCATAAAGTGCTTAACCCCTAAACCAAACAAACCGGCTAAATACATCCAGAATTGTGAGGATGTACCTTTATCTATCTATAGTCTATTTTCCCATCCAAAAGATCAATCTGAGTCTCTTTATAATCAAAATGCTTATTCGCAGTAGCGTTTATGCTTGACTTTTTGGCTACAATTTTCCCAATGTACAGTATACCTTGACCAGCTTTACTGAGGGCAAAGAGGTATTTCACCACAGATGAACAAGGGCAGAACATTTGGTCCATGATCTGTCAGCCACAGGAGCCTTGAACTCTCCTTTGAGTGTTTTCAAGATGACATTGTAAGTTTTATTTTTATAATTCAATCAAAATTTTCTCACATAGCATATACATTGAAGATTGAGTGGACAAAACATGAAAAGGAACTAATCTAATTGGTCTAATCTAACTCTGAAGGAACTACCAGGTGAAACATGGGTGTTTAAGGGTGTGTGTTTCCTTCTCCTGCTGGAAATGGTTGTCGTGGCGTCACTGTTCAGACAGTACATCCGTGAGGTTGCTGTGGCTGTGTGTGCTAGGTAGGTTGAATGCTGTTGATGTATGCCAGCTCTGCTGCAGTACTGCTCCCCTAAACTGCACTGGTGTACAGACTGGAAGGCAGCCAGATCATCTATAGAGTATGTGTGTGTCTGACTGGCACTCAACAGACAGCCCAGTGAGCATGTCAAGCCTTTACATACACCAGATGGTAATTTATGTTTTACCATAAGGCTTGTTATGGGTATTATCATTATGGTGATATGTAGGTGTGTCCAGTACAATACAACAAAAGTGTAATGCAGTGTATTCACATGTTGAAGGAGGTGGAGACCACAAAACTCCTCCCAATAAAATCCAATATATCAGTTCAATTAAAATCAAGACCAAATAAGGAAATGGAATTATTTATTGGCAGATTCAATGATTTTTAATTTCTGAGGTAATCTACAACATAAATATAATATCCCCTACACCTACACCAATCTATATATCTGTTATGGTTGTACATGTAGCCTATATTTGCGATTATCATTTGTAGACTTTTGAAGGCTGCATTCATGTTTCCGGTCTAACTATGGCAGCTTGACGCAGCATTTCCCGAGCCCGAGGCGGCCACTCCTCCGCGGCTCCGCGGTCCGTGGCGGACCGGTGTCGGTGTGATGTACGGCGGTTGATGTTGGCGTGATATTAGCAGAAATCCAACCATCTGAAGCGGATGGAAAAGACCGCCATCTGTCAGCGGAGAAGAGGAGCAAAGCCGCTGTCAACCTCTCAGGTGCTGTAACTGTCTATCGCTGATGTGCTGCTGTTTCATATTCTACTGTATCTTACTGTAAATGTGCAACTCATGCAGTAGGTGATGGCAGGCAGTCTATTAATTGAATTTTTACAGAGAGGAAGTAGGAATATTCTAGATCGTTTGAGTATTACTTTTGCTATTTGGCCCGTTAAAGGTTTGTCACCAACAGTGTTGTTCATGGTCTCTGACAAACACATTACAGTAAAAGTATATACATGTAGTGAATGCATATTTCATTAATCTGCCACAGCTGCATGGTGTTACTGATATTGGAGGATTTAGTCCTGAAAAACTCGCCAAACTCCGTTGAAAAATCAGCCAAAATCATTCGTTTTGTCTATCACATTATGACACAGTTTGAAATCCTTATGATTATGAATCATTCATTTGTTCTGGCAAATTCGGCTTACACTAATTCTCCAAGCATCATTTGTTTTTCAACAACAGATACAATTATTTGCATCGTGATTTTCGTATTGAAATGAGGCTCCTACGCTATTAGCTGTATGTGGGGAACAGTCCTAGCAAATTATAAATGCCTGAAGTTATTTTCTGTGAACAGACAGCAGAATGTATTGGGGTGTCTGTGGCCTGTCACCCACGCAGTTCTGACAGGCCCGGTCGGCAGATCTCCCTCTTCTGTGTGTCCATGCTCCTGTGGTACGTCCCTGACAAATTTCCTCGTGAAATGTCTGCATAGAGATAGAGCTGAGGCTTCCCACAGTTTGCGCAAAATGTTTGTGTAAGGACTGCAGACATATCAGAATGGGAATCCTGAATCAGACTGAGCAGAAATATTATGATTATGATGAAAGCCCAGTGCTGATGGTGATCCATCCAGCTGATTGAGGCTGCTCTCTGCAGGCAGAAGACAGAGCTCAAGTTACTTAACTGCCATAAAGTAAACACTATACAGTAATCTGAATAAGCTGTATCCCAATTCAAAGGCTGTATCCTCCACACTATGAAGGTTGGTCATTTGAGGACTCAACCTGCTCCTCCTCCCAAAAATGAGATGGCGTAGCCTCCCACAGACCAAAAGTAATGATGCAATGAAGTGCTCCTAATGAACCTGTTATGTAGAATAGAAAATAATATGCCTTCATGTCCCCGTAGAGAAAGCAGAACTCATACACAGTCAATACAAAAAACAGACAATGTGATAAAAAAGTTACCCAAAGAATGTACAGTATTACACATAACTATATAACAAAACTGAGACTTTTTTGAATGCCTGTCTTGTAAGAGCCTACTCAGATGTTGCCTTTAAATGGCAGACAAAGTGTTCCAGTAGGAAACATGATCCTAGGTATTCAGCATGTGAACAAACAGATCTATAAAAACCATACAACTGGTGATATTCTATATTTTTTTATTGTCAACAATCACATGTGCTGACCCAAACCAACAATGTGTTAGCCTGTCTCTCAATACTTTGTCACTTCCCTTGCCTGTCTGTGGCTCCCAGCCCAGAGCCCATTAGAAGATGTACATCTTCAAAACCAGCTCACAAATATACTTTCATGTGTCAGTAATTTCTTAAAACAACTGACCAATCAAAGTGGAAGAGTACATTTGTTGGGGACTATTTTCAGTGGCGGATTAGTCCACATTTGGTGCTCTAGTGAGTATTTCTGGCAGCAGGACAGTGTATGTGAGTCAAACTACAGTGTTCATGGTAATGAAGGAACATCTCACCAAGTGAATGGTGTCACTCATTCATGTGTTTTTAATATTTTTTGGACAACAATGGAACTCAGAGGAATAAGATATATCATGCAAGTTAAGTTAATTGATGGCTCTAAATTGCCTGTAGGTGTGAGTGTGCACATGAGTGGTTTGTCTGTCTCTATGTGTCAGCAATGCGATAAACTGGCGACCTGTCCAGGGTGTACCCTGCCTCTTGTCCAGTGTCAGCTGAGATTGACTCCAGCCCCCTGCTACTGTGCTAAGGATAAGCGGAAAAAGGATCCAGAAAATGGATGGAATGGATTGATGGATGGAAGGATTTGGGTACATCCATAAAGTAGCTACTTGTAGGATCAATTCATTGTTGGTTTGGCTTTGCACATGGTATTTGATGAAAAATATTGAATATCACCAGACTTTTCCTTCAAATGACAGACAAAGTGTACCAATGGGAAACTGGGGCACTTGCTATGATATTGAGTTTACACTGAAGATGTTCAACATCAGAAATGGAAACAACCTTTACCACCAAAGCCTCAAGCTAAATTTAGTGTATTGAATCGTCAGTGTTACTGATTGAATCAGTAGCTTTTTGCATTGCAGCTCCCTTCGAAAGTAGCGATGTCAGCTCAGCTGCGTTATACAGTATGTTCCCTCCTATGTACATGTAGATGTGGCTCCATCACGGAGCTCTTGACCAGCTTCTTTGTCCTTAGAACAGCTTGTGTTTCTGAAGCCTGGAATTCACAGCAGTGACAGCACACCCACAAAGTAGAGGGACGTGCTCTTCCACCCGCTCAGTCTAAGTTATTCGCTTTTTGAGTATGTCTCGCAGAAAGTGCTTTTTAAGTTCTCAAGTGGACATGCAGGGTTACTTCCAGGTTAAATGCTTACTAATAGACTAGATTCAAATAGTTGGCTTAATTTGAGCTCCCTTAAAGTAGGACTATGAAACTTTTGCTGAGCAGTGGGAACAGTAGCCTCTATTTCAATTGCAATTACAGGAAGCTGATGCACCTGGCACAAAGTCCCCAGATAGCTTGTTTTGTAAAAGCAATCAAACACTAAGTATTTCTCTGTATTTAATAAGGACCATGCACCAGACACAATTTGCAACTGGTGCACACACAAGTTTCAGAATTGACACTTGTGTACAGTGTGTGTATATTTTGACCAACAACACAACGATATCTGGCTCACAGCAACACAGTCTGGAGACAAATCAACTACAGACCCAGACTATTCAATGAGTGAGAGATACTCAGATCATTCTGTCCGGCGTACAGGTTTTCTCGGTCGTAATAATTCAAACAATAAAACACTTTTTCTTCGTAGCTGTAGAGGTCATCAGCCTAAATGAGGTGATGTAAGAACATCAGAGATTCTGTACTGAGTGTTTTGTTAGAGTGATTGATCTCGGGTGGTTCATTTATGCGCTCTCCCTCCCGCCTGCATGGAGAGCTGCCTTTTCCCCCTCCCCTGCTCTTGCTGGACTCTTACAGTGCGTAACCTTCGTCTCCTCTTTCTCACAGCAATAGGCTTTATTTTGTTCCCACACCTCATTTTAAGACCAACATGCCTGTGGGCGCAAGTACATTTACACAACGCTTGCTCTGCGCTGCCTTTCGCCAGGTGTAAGATAGGGCCCCTCATCTGCCGGGCTTCTCTGTGATGCTGATTTCCAGGATCCTTAAACTGTTCACCTGCTCCACCTCAGCTCTAGTGATATAGACAGGAGTGTGTGTCTTCGCCTCCTTTTTCTTAAAATCAATGATCAGCTCCTTGGTTTTGCTGACATTGAGAAGTAGGTTGTTCTCTGTGCACCACTCTGCAGGATTGTTAATTTCCTTGTGATATGAAGTCTCATCATTGTTTGAAATCTGACCGTTGATGATAGTGTCATCCGCAATCTTCACAACAGAGTTCTCTCCATGTCAGGGTTTGCAGTCATGGGTGTACAACATGATTAAGAGTTGGTTGAGCAAACAGCCCTGTGTGGCTCCGTTGTTTAGTACTAGAGTGTAGGAGGTGTGACCATCAATCCGAACTATCTAGGGTCTGTTTGTGATTGTGTTTAAAGCTGAGCTGAAATCAACAAACAGCATTCTGATATACTGTAGGTGTTCAGGGTTTCCCCCAGAAAAGTTGTTTGGCCCGTGGCAAGTATCTTTTGACGGGGGCCTGGTGCAGGAGATTTGAAAATATGACAAAGTAATGTGTTGTTAGAAATAAGTAATTTATTCAACACACATAAAAAAATCAACTATAGCAGGGTTTTACAAAGAATCTGACAATGTCCAGTCTTGAAATGCTGTGTTTTCAACAACAACAAAAGAAATTAAATTAAAATAAATAATATAATAAATAAGTTTTTGCACAAAAAACTTGAAAAAAGTCCTGATTGGCTACTGACTCAGTCGTTGGATGCTTGGTACATTTCAACAACAACAAAATAAATTAAAAATATCAAAGTCTTTGCACTCTACAAAAATTAATGAACGAATGTTAGACAATTTTTTCAGTATAAATACCGGGGGTGAAGGTCATCAGGAAGAGACAAGGATTTTGGCTTTTAGCTTACCTCTTTGACATTATCACTTTACGTACAATGAAGGTAAAGAGCACTGATCTCAGACCTGCTGTTTTCTTATAGTGCATTCACATTTTAACCAACAGACGTCGCTGGTGAGCTTTCCAACCATTACATTTCCTACCGAGCCACCTCACTGTAACTGTAGTTTAAATAGCATTAAAAATACTTTTTCCGATCCTTCGGCCCGGCGAGGGGTCAATTTGGGGCAACACCCTGGCGGAAACCCTGGGTGTTGTTATTTCCAAGGTGTGTGAAGATTGAGTGGAAGGCAGTGGAAATGGCATCATCTGTGGATCTGTTGGCTCTGCAAACTGGTGAGGGTCCAGGCTGGCTGGGATGTTGTCTTTGATGTGCTGGAGAACCAGTATCTCAAAGCACTTCATCAGAAAGGGGGCGAGTGCCACTGGGTGGTAGTCGTTTGGACTAGACACTGCGGAGTTTTTAGGTGGCTGTCTTGAAGCAGGTGGGAACACTCTCCTGTAGCAGTGATATGTTACAGTTTTTCACAATTGCTAAAACACAAAACCCCATTCTCTGAACCACATGCTCAGTGCCCTAAACCCATTTATTGAATCAATCTATCTTTTGGCAAAACTCTAAACACATTCTCACTCACTACAACACATGTTGCACTGTGATGCACTTGTACTGCAAAAAATGGTAAACACAGGCGGCAGAAGTTGAACACAACTACAAGTTGTCATTGTTTACACACAACAAAATTAATGTTAACTGTGAATATAATTTTTGTTGAAAATGCAAAAGCATTCACTATATTACAGTATACAAATAGACATTTTGTTCTGTGGCTACATGTCCTGGACACTGTTTTCTATTTTTTGATGTAGTGTGTCACTGGTGTTTATATACTGACTGGCTGTGTGTATGATTTGAAAGCGTTCCGTTATTTTGTACACAGATAAAATGGTTTAGAGGCGATTGTATAGTTTGAAGATTTGGTTTTGTGTTCACAGATTTGAGAAAGGGATGGAGGTCTCAAGAAATATGTGTTGTCAATTTCTTCTTCATTCCCCAGATGTAGGCGATGATTCGATGATGGAAGGAAACTCCGCTGATACTGACTTTTTACATAATATTCTTTATTTGCATCAAAGATCAGGATCAACAGGCATGCGCATCTAGACCTGTACAGCACCCGTAGCCGAATCAGTACTGCTGCCTCGAACACTGTTCAAGCTCGTCTTTTATAACTTTAGACATACATGGGGTCCTACTATAACACATGAGTCTGTAAACTTCCGTTTCCCATCTAAGGGTCAGGAAAAGAGGCCTCTCAGAATGACCTTTCACATCCCTGACCTTAACCTCTATCTCGTGACTCCCATATTCCAAGGAAGTCCATGTCAAGACTAACTAGACTAACTAGTAATTAATCTTGTTTATATGGGGCCCCAACATCTGCTAGCTGTCTTCCTGGAACACTGCATAGTAGCAACTTTGTGTTGTATACTATTTTATGAAAAGACTACTTTTACAATTAGTATCAAATAATACACATCATGTGTCTTAGTAATTGTGGAAAAACTGTAAAAATGTCAGTAATGACATCGACTAGAGCTGGTTGCAGCATGTTCTTAGTACCTGGCCAGGGATGTCATCAGGCCCAGCAGCTTTACTCACATTCACTCCTCTTCTCACGCTGTGGATACTAACAGTGGCAGGTCTTTTGGAGGTTGAGTAGACTTGGCAGCTGACTTTTTGTTGAGGATTTCAAAGCAAACATACAATGTGTTAAGCTCATCTGGCAACATGGCCTCACACATGATGGGGGCACTCCTGCTTTCATAGCCTGTGGGGGTCTGGATTGCTTGCCACATCTTTGCCGTTGTTGGTGTTGACGTCTCCGTTCAGCAGCTCCTTATGTCTGCAATTTGCCTCCTTGATGCCAGTTTTCAGTCTCCCTCTGGCAGTGCTGTATGCTTCCTGGTCACCTGACTGAAAGGCAGCTTTTTGGCTCTTTATAGGGCAGGGAGAAGCAGGGAAATGGTTTGGGAAGAGGTCTGATTATCCAAAGTGGGGACGGGGGAGGGCTTTGAAGCTGCGAGGAATGTTGGTGTGGTGCTGCTGCTCGGGCACAAGAGACGGGTGTTTGTTGAAAGTTGTTTTAAGTTTGTCAAGTTTGTTGAAGTTTGTTGGAGAGTAAAGTGGTTACCTGGTTATAGGATGTGAATGAGAGAACAAGAATAACACGATGGGGAAGAAGACTGTTGGACTGTTGTTGTTGCTGAATACATAACTAAAACGATGTTGCTTGAGCTCAAGTTGAGGACCAGCCTGAGGGACGGAGGTTGGCCAGGTTATTTTTACCATCTAGCTAAAATGGGTTGAGGAAGGAGTTTTGTGCTGAAAACTCTATTCCTTTGTTTGAACTTTAATATTGCTGTTCATGTTTCGTGACTATAGTGAATGTGGAAGTTCACATAGTCTCAAACATCACTATGGCCATGGAATTGTGATTCATGACAAAAAAGTGGCATATTCTGGGAACACATGGTTTAGTAGCAATCATATTTCAGAACATCATTCAGGCATTCATCTAATATTCCTAACTTAAATTAATTGAATAGAATATAAGCTAGTTCAGAGTGCATGGCAGGCACAGGTGAGTTGAATGTTGATGCAACAAGGGATGGGAATTTGAGAGTATGTGTAAGAGATGGTGGACGAGGGGGAAGAAGAGGAGGATACAAGAATAAGAACAGTAATTTCAGATGAAATTCGAGCAACTGTGGTAGACCATGTTCTTGTTCATGGAATGACAATGAGGGAAGCAGGACAAAGTGTACAACCCAATTTAAGCAGATTCTCGGTGGCCACCATAATCAGGACATTCAGAGGAGAGAACAGGGAATTGTTTTAATTTAATAGTTTTTTTCATCATTGAAAGCTTACTGTATACAGTATCAGTACATCACCTATGGACCGGCTACAGTACTGTATGTATACTTTTGTAACTGTATCTTCCTTTTTTGTAGAATTGCAAGACTGTCACCTGGGGTTGGAAGGACTTTCATGATCTCCCAGCAGCAAGAGGCTCTCATTGTTGATATGGTCCTTCAAAACAATGCCATTCGACTGTGTTAAATGCAGTTGTTGATAATGTAAATTGCGAAGGTATCAACAGTGTCAGCCTTTCTACAATTGACCTTATTCTCTAGTGCAACAGTGTTACAAGTCTACCCTTTCAGCGCAACTCAGAAAGGGTCAAACATCAGTGGTTTCAGTATGTACAAGTGTACACTCAGATAGACACTTTCAGCGCCAAAACTTAAAGTATAATACTATACTACTACTGTCAAACTGCACTATGTTGTACTGTATGTACTGTAAATCAGTCACTTACAAAACTACTTTTTATGCCTCTGTGCATAGCCTCTGTGGATAGCCCAAGTCGGTGTTTTCGGGTGGTCTGTCCGTCCCATTCTCGTGAATGCCTTGAGGGAATGAAAACGTCCACTTGGACACAAGGATGAACTGAACTGAATGAACTTTGAATTGAATGTGGTGGTCAAAGGTCAAGGTCACTGTGACCTCATGTCCATCCGATTCTTGTGAACCCAGTGTCTCATGAACGGCAATTGACATGACCTGTAATGACATTGGTGTGGAGTCTTGTCAAGGCTGGATCTGGCTGTGTTGTGAATATACATTTTTCGATTTTTTGATTTTGAAAATGCTAAATGCGTTTATTATACACAATAAAACGATTTTTCTGTAGCTACATGCCCTGAACAGTGTTTTCCATTTTTTGATGTGGTGTGTAATGACTGCTCAGTAGTGACTGGCTGTGTGTATGATCTGAAAGCATTGTTTGATTTTGAGCACAGATAAGACTTAGACTTTATTTATCCCACAGCAGGGAAATTTACAAGTCACAGCAGCAAACACAGAAAGGTGCAGAAACACACAGCAGACAAGCACTGTGTCAATAAAAACCAGATGTATTTTTTTTTTAAACAATATACATATAATAAATACAGATATAAAAAATATGGGGAACAAAATAAATATATACACGGAAAATATAAATATGTACAGATGTGCAGATTTATGTACAGAATTATATAGTGCTGTTAAACAGTCTTATAGCAGTAGGAATGAATGACCTGCGGTAGCGCTCCTTCTTACACCGTGGGTGTAACAGTCTGCTGCTGAAGGAGCTGCTCAGGGCCTCCACAGTCTCCTGCAGGGGGTGAGAGGTGAATGGAGCCCAGCGGACAGTCCAGAACATAGCCGGCTCGCCTAATCAGTTTGTTGAGCCTCCTCCTATCCCTGTCCGTGCTGCCCCCCAGAATTTTATTGAAGTCACCGGAGGTGAGGAGGAGGGATTGGGGGTGCCGAGTCTGTAGCTGAGAGACGACAGTGTGAATGAGCTCGCAGGCTGCAGCAGCATCGGCCGATGGAGGGATGTACACAGTTACAGCAATAACATGCGAGAACTCCCTCGGGAGGTAGTATGGCCGAATACCAACAGCTAGCAGCTCAATGTCTCTGGTGCAGCGCTGCTCCTTGACGCTGTTTCCCAGGTTGCACCATCTCTCGTTTACAAACATGGCAATACCCCCGCCCTTCTTTTTACTGCCCTCCGCAGCTTTCCTGTCGGCCCGAATAAGATGAAAGCCATCCAGGGTTGCGTTTGAGTCCGGGGAAAGTTCATTCAGCCACGTCTCGGTGTAGCACGTGAGACTACGCTCACGATACTCCCTCTGAAGTCGGGTTAGCGCCGTTAGCTCGTCCATCTTGCTGGGGAGCGATCTTACGTTCCCCATGATGACAGACGGTATACATGGTTTATACCGTCTTTTCCACTCCCGGCGCTTTACTCCAGCTCTGCAGCCTCTCCTTCTCCTTATCTCCGCGGGGATGTCCGGTCTCTCCGCGCTGAGGCGGTGTGCGGCTCAGGGCTAAACAGCTGATCCCGAGTGTAAACAATGGATCCGTGAATGAATGAGTTTACCGAGGCAGAGTCCAAAAGTCCGAAAAACAGCAAGAGGCAAACTACTAATGTCACAAGATGAACATCCATAGTTGTGTACTTGCTGAGGGGTCCGTGTATATAAAAATTATTAAAAAGTACACAAAAAACACACTAAAGAGACTAAAACAGATCGAAAGTTACGGAGCTGCTGTAACAGGCTGCCAACAGCGCTGCGCCATTTTTAGGGATGGTTTTGAGGTGAGTGTTTGCATTTGCCAGACGAGTCAGAGGTTTTGTGAATGTCGTTGGAGATCTGGTTTTGAGAAAAGGGTGGAAGGTTTCAAGAAATGTGTTGCTTGTGAAAAACTGTAATAATTCATTCGTCTTCATCGTACAGAGATCGGAGTTACACTATTTTCCAAGGAAAAGTGCTGAGAAATGTTAGCTGGGTTACTAACTTTAATTTACCTCTTATTTAACTTAATTCAGACTTGGGCTGGAAAGAAGTATAGTTACTTTATCAGGAATGCACTTAAGTTGGAGGTCATCTTATCTCAGACCAGACCAGAGAAGGTGTTGTGTGTGTGTGTGTGTGTGTGTGAGAGAGAGAGAGAGAGAGAGAGAGAGGAAGAGGAAGAGGAAGAGGAAGAGGTGTTTTCAGTTTCTCCTCTTTGACTTAATCTACAGCTAAAATAATCTAATCTAATCTTTATTGTCTTCACATATTGCTGTTACTTTGTTATCTTGACAAGACATGTATTTCTTAGGGGTGGACTGTCCTGGTACTTTGTCCCAATTACATCTTTAGCATGGGAGAAGTCAGTTTGCACATCATGAGAGAGGTGTCAGCAAAAAAGGGCTGTTCAACCACCTATTTGGAATTCCTCAAAGGGAAGAATCAGTTCTGTAGGATGTCTGTGATTGTGACTATTTCCATCTTCCTGTAAATTGTTCTTGGAACTTTGTGTAAGTAGACTGAGAGCAACTTTTTCACAGCTATTCAGCATAAATATGTATCTCTGGTGTGTTTACAGACCCTAAGTGAGAATATGCCATCCTCTCTCTTTTTCTCTTGCTCCATCTATAAGAAAATGTGTGTTCCCAAAAGCCAGTCAGATTTGAAACCCTGTTTGTAACATCTAGTTTTTGCCTGTTATGTTTCCTGTTTTATTTTGGTACTAACCGTTCTTGTCATTTCAGTTCCCGTCCTCGTGTTTCTCTAACCCTGTTTATCCATACTTACATCCACTTACCTGCCCCTGGTCTTACCATCAGCCAACCCCGTTATATGTTCCCTGGTTTTACTGCTCCCTTGCAAGATTGTCTTTTGTTTTTCCTTGTGTGTTCATCGCTTTCCAGAAATTCCTATTGTTGGTCTCTGTGGTTTTTGGGCTTTGCCTTGTTCTTTGGTTTCTGGATTTGGCCTACTCCCTGCCTGGATTTGTTTGCTTGTACTGGACTGATCTCCCATGTATGACTACCTGGCTCTCAAGTAAAGAATTTGCCTTTTTGAATAATCACTCGTGTACTGTGTCTTTCTCTGCCCTCCGAGTCTTTGTTCTGCCTAAAGACGTTACACTATGTGACGTTGCATGGGGCTTTGTTGAACAGAGCATCACCTCCAGCTCAATGACCATCCCTGCCCATGAAATACCTAGTGAATCCGCCTTGTTTTCTGCCAGTGTTATTTGCTCGCCATGGCCGACTCCAGTAACACAACAATGTTGAAGGTACAAGATAAGCACGCAATTTGTTCTGTTGTTGGCTGCAAGAACCATGGATGGATCAACAAAGTTACCAGCTGTACAGGACCCAACTTCAAACTTGGAACCTGTAAGTTTTGCTATGTTTCATGTTGTCTTACTGTTTATTTTTCAAGTTAGCCTGTTGAACTTAGCGTTAGCATGTTGCGCAGCTAATGTGCCTAACTTTGATTGTAGGCCCACACACTGGAGCAATGTTGGAGTATGTAAGTATTGAGGGACAGTCATAAAGAGAAATTGTGTAAACGTTAAGCCTCGTTTGAAGCCAATTAAATGGTGCATGTTGCTTTTTATGAAACTTTATTGTGCAACGTAACCTCAGCAGGCTTCGTTGTTAGCATACCTGAAAGCCCCTTCTGCTCCTTATGTGTGTGCGTTGCTGTTGTATGTGAACATACATGATAGACATGCCCTGAAGCTACACGTGTAAAAAAAGAAATGGTCAAACTGCAAGGAATTTCGGAAACCGTATTTTCTTTGCTTGGCAAGGTTGTGTAACTTTGATTAGCACACACTCGCTAACTTGCTCATTCCTGAAAAGTTCCATTGTAAAATATATAGGAATACTGTCAACAGCCCCAGACCGGGAACCACAGAGACATACCGTTGGCATACAATTGTCTTTGAGGACTTCATCAGAAGGAGAGCAGAGGACTCATCAGAAGTACAGGTTTATAGCCTGATATAAAAAATAACAATAACAATGAGCTGCTGCAGCCTTTAGTAGTTGTACTTAATAATGTAAAATTGCTATGTATTGTTCTTATGTTCATATTGCTTGGGTTTCATATAAAGTTACTGCTGTACAGGCCACCGTGTCCTGCAATGACTTTGGTGTTGGCACAGCCACTGTTCCTATGCAGCTCCTCAGCCCTTTCAGTGATGTGGTGAAGCTGAGCCATCACCACTAAGGCTTGCCACAGTGTTCTACATAGAGAGCATGTGCAGTTACTGAGAATAGTCACAGAAACAGAGAATGTTACAATTATATAAGTCATTTTGGTTTCCTCTTGTCATACTGTAATCACCTTGACATTATCCCTGTGATCACCACACACCCTGTTAAATACATGCTTCTCCTTCATTCAAGACCTGATGACCTGATGAAGCTCTAGTAGCAGATGTTCCTGGACCAACCAGACTCGCTACTCACAGTATAAGAAACCATCAGAGGAGGATGTTATAGCTGGGCAGGTGTCATGCTTCAGTCAAGGCCTGAAGACAACACAGTGGCCAGCAGCATCAGGCAATTCTCTGTATCCACAGGAAGACGCATCAGGATGACCACTATGACCTGAGAGCTCCATTACCAGCTGACACAACTTCAGTATACAAGAAACCCTTTGGGAGGACATTATCTGGACAGTTTATATAAAAATTATGGTTTTGCTACTTTGTGCATTATATATACCAAATGTATATTTCAATTTCATTGGCTATGAATAAAGTGCTTTATTTTTCAGGTGGGTTTTGGTCATTTTTAAGTTTAGTAGTAAGGGTCCTTTGGTAGTATAATATATCATGTTCTTTCACAAAGGTTTTATGTAATTACTCAGGTGATAGGAAAACCTTATTTGATTTTGCACAAAGAAATGTAAAAAACCTAGTTAATTCAATATGCTGATTATGAAAATGTGAGAGTTTTTCTATGAGGTAGTTTCTGAGGCTCCATTGAATGAAAGCGTCCCTTCTGGTCAAACAATTAAAAGGGCTTCCTGATATAGGTCCTACTACTACTAAACTATTGGACATGGCATTTTCCGTGCCTAATTTGCATAATCTCGTCTCTGTAGATGAAGGATGTCGCTCACACTTGCGCTTTAGGTCTCATCTGCGTGATCACTGGAATGGCATAATTTTCTTCTATGATGAGGTGCTGCATTTCTTTAATTTGATCTAGTTCTTTACGGATGCCGCTCCATCCACAGTTTCTCTTCTCGTTTTACAGGTCATCTGCATTGTATGAGACTTACACGATTGCTGAAGCATGCATATCTGAGGTCAGTATGTAAGCGCATGCAAGTGGAATTCCCCCCCAGGGATCAATAAAGTATTTCTGATTCTGATGCAATTCTATGTGACAATCAAGCAGTTGTTGGCATCATTAATAAAGGGTACACCTCATCAAAAGGCATGTCATGAAGCATCACATGGTCACCTGTCACGCACAACTGCAGCCGTCCATAATCCCCAGTGGACGACGCTCACGCTGGGTGTAGCCGAATAACTGCCGTGTGACTATTTTCACCCTTCAAATTAATTTAACCCAGATAGAGAGATTTCATTTTCTGATTCATAGAGTCGGTCTTGACCTGCTCTATTTGTAAAGTGTCATGAGATGACTCTTGTTGTGATTTGGCGCTATATAAATAAAATTGAATTGAATTGAACAACTTCATTATCACGGTCTGTCACATGCTATGCTTGCACCCAGGTGTCAGTAGCCAACAGTGCTATTTGCACCCGGGTGTCCGTAGTTCCAGAGTGGAACCTAACCAAACTGTGACCGTTTCACAACATTAACCACATGTTTCACAACCTAACCAAGGAAAAGATCATGGTTTGGGTTAAATAACTTTAACTTTCAACTTCACAAGGGATTCAAACAGTGGTCTCCTTGGTGAAAGTCCTGTGTTTGATCCATTCACCCATCTATCCCAACATGTTACACCCATGGCTGTTGAGCGCATATCAGATGCGAACGCGGCGGTCAATAACCACCCTGGGCGGATACTCAACACTCTCGTCCTAAACACCTGCAGCCACCCATAATCCCCAGTGGACGTCACTCACGCTGGGTGTAGCCGAATAGCTGCCGTGTGACTATTTTCACCCTTCAAATTAATTTAACCCAGATAGAGAGATTTCATTTTCTGATTTTGCACTTCATCCTAGTCACTGGAGTCTACATTGTAGGCATCCAAATGTGGTGGTGCTGGCCCTGTAATTGTGGCTCACACAGTTTTTACCCCTTCCGATCCATGACAAAATACCTATAATTCAGACCTATTACCTATTCTTTTCTGTTTCGTACCCCAGGAAACATTCCCTTATCAAAATCTTGGTTTAGCTACAATATAGAGCAAGTCCTCATTAAAAGTGACCTAACTTCTCAGCATTATTCAGGGCATTCCTTTAGGTTAGGCACTGCCATTAAAGTTATTTAATCTACCTCCCCTCAACAACTGGGCTGCTGGTCATTCTCTGCCTACACCTCCTATTGGCCCTGAAGTCGACACTGTCCTTGCAAATCAAGATCTCTGAAGCCTGAAATTCCTGCATATAAATGGTGGTGTTTTCGATTTTCACAGTCATCTATTGCTACTTACTGTTCCTTCGATTTTATTTTATCTTCTATTTTGGTCACGCTGACCCTGGCATTAGATTTGCTTTATTCCTGGCCATATTAAATGAATCAATAATCATTGCTAGTCATATCATATCCAATCTGGTCATTGCTGGCCATATTGGTACCGTAATTTATTTTGGACCAAGGCATATCATGTTGCTGGTCATTGCTTACCATATTCATTGCATTCTGGTCATCAGTGACCTTAATTATTTAGTTCATGGTCATGCAGGCCTCATTCATTTGTTTCCTAGGCTCTGTTCGAAATTTCATACAAACATACTATTCATGCTAAGTATGACATAAAATTGAGTATTTAGTGCATTCCAAATGCACAGTAGGTGGATTTTGTGTATGCAAGAAATACCCGGATGTATACTTAATTTGTAAGAAATTAGTGTTCTCTTAGTGTAGGAAAGCTCTACTGGTTAGGAAAATTTGCCAACAATATGGGGTGTCTTGTCAGGACATGGGAGGCAGGGATATGCTTTAAATGCTTTATTTCTGAAGAAGGCACTTTAAAGGCAGTTGCACAGGCACTTAATAGAAATCGCTACAGTAGGTGTGGTTCTAAATAAGGAGAAATAAAAAGGGTATCAACTTCAGGTTACAATGTCTACTGGATAACTAAATTACCCTGTAATGTGCATAAACATGGCAAATAAACTTCAACTGAATAACTACAGGAATAACATGTTACATAGATGCTTACAGCTAACCCGGTCATATCAATAACAGATAGCAGAAATCAAACACCATTGTAAACATAACTATGAGCTCTCACTTGCTGTCATTGACGCACACGAACTGTGTTAACGAGCTCAATCAGCTGCTTTGCCGTCTCTGTGGATGGCGGGTGAGAAGTGGGAAAACGAAACTTAACTCTGCCTGCAGACCGGCGCGAGCCCCTAATTCAAGGTGTGAATTAGCTCCTGGAAATGCTCAACTGTCCGTAGGGGTGGTTGTGGGGGTATCCTCTGGTATGGCAGGCAACTCAATAAGCTTGGCCACTGGCCTGGTGTAGGTCCTCCCGTCCACTTGTACCTCAGCGCACCGCACCTTCGCGTTGGCACTCTCGATGATCTTTGTGACCCGTCCGACTGGCCACAGTGCTCGAGGTAGTCTCTGGTCGATCACCATTACCACGGTACCAACTTTGAGGTTCTCTGTGTCCTTAGCCCATTTCTGCCTTGACTGCAGGCAAGGTAAATAATGCCGCAGGAAATGGGTCCAGAACTTGACGGCTAGCGCCTGGGTGTGCAGCAGTCCGACTGAGGATATCAGATTCAGGGTACACGACTTGGGGAAGCGAAGAGTCGGGCCACCCCGTAAGGTGGTAGTTGGAAGTTACTGGGTCCACATCAGCTACATCAGTGGAAACATAGCCAAGCGGTTTAGAGTTGAGGATTCCCTCCACTTCAGCCAGTACTGTCCACAAGACTTCCTCAGTCACTGTCTGTGCTCCCAGAGTAACATAGAGTGCTGCTTTGATGGACTTGACTTCCCTCTCCCAAGTTCCACCAAAGTGGGGTGCGTTCGGTGGGTTGAACTGGAAGCGGATCTGTTTCTTTGCCAACTGGGTCGTCAGCTCAGTAGCCATGGACTGGAAGCTTGCTTGGAGCTCTGACTCCCCTCCGCGGAAATTAGTACCCCGGTCAGAGAGCAGCTCGAAGGGGGTTCCTCATCGTGCTTTGAACCTTCTCAGTGACATAAGGAATGAGTCAGTATCGATGTTCTGCAGTACATCTAGGTGGACACACCTAGTGGTCATGCACTTGAAAACTATTCCCTATCTCTTCTTGGTAACTCGACCTCTCTTGACCTCTTAAAAAGCAGGCTTCATGATGCGAAGACAACAAGGAGGCAGATCTGCCATCTTGGGGATAGTTGGCTTTGCTCTCCACCCTGGCACTCAACAGCTTCACGGCCTTTGAGAATCCAGAACTTGCGCCTGAGTTCTGCAAAGACTCTCTCGGCTCCAGGATGGAATAATTTGTGGTCATACTGTTGGATGATGAGCTTGGTGACAGGGTGCTTGGGCTCTAGCACAGTTGGGTGCGCAATGTCTTCCTCAAGGTTGGTCGCGCAACCTACCACCTGCACGGATGAGGCCTTTGGAGACATCATACTCTGGAGCAAGTGTCAGAAGCCAACTGGGACTGCTTTCCCGGACCGCAGGCACTTGACTTCTTCCGGAAAACTATTTCCTTGTGCTCTTTGAAGGATTTGAAGCTCTGCTTCAGTGTAGTCGTCTGCAGTGAGGGTGCTAGGTTGAGAGGCCACCCCGTGTAGTGACCTCATTGTCACCTCAAGGAGGTCATCGAAGGTCGAGAAGTCTTCAGAAGCTGGAGTCGCTGGATCAGGGATGGTTGACATGAGGTCACAGAATGAAGACTTCTTCATTTTTGTCTCATTTGGAACTTCTGGGACTGAAGGTGGAGATGGCCAATGGTCACGTGTTTGCTGAAGGAAGATAGGACCTTGACTGAACTGGTTTGGCTTGGCTAGGTCCGACAGCGTCATCCCTCTGATAATGGCATCTGCCAGGTTGTTCTGTGTGTCCACATATCTCCATGACTGATGGTCCGTCAGCTCCTGAATTTCTGCAACACGGGTCCCAACAAACACCTCGTACCTACAGGACTCAGACTGTAACCAGGTAAGAACCGTGGTGGAGTGAGACCACAGTACAGTCTCTCTCAGTGGAAGAGTGAGCTCTTTCTGGATTAGCTGGGCGAGCTGAGCTCCGATCAGTGCAGCACAAAGCTCGAGACGCAGCATCGACTGCGGTTTCTTCGGGGACACTCTAAAGCATCCTTGCACAAAGGCTTCACCACGCAGGTAGGCGACTGATCCATAGGCGGACTCCAAAGCATCACAAAAGACGTGAAGCTCGAGTGTGGTGGTGCTGACATCCAAGTCTGGTGGGAAGTAGTTCCGGGAGAGGCTGACTTTTGGGAGCTGAGGGAGCTCTTCTTCCCATGTGGTCCAAGCTTGCAGGAGATCCACAGGTAGATGTGGATCATCTCAATCACGGTCTTTCGTCCACAGTCTCTGGACCAGAACTTTGGCCCTTGTGGTGTAGGGCAAGATATAAATGGTAAATGATCTCACTTATATAGCGCCTTTCAACCTTCACGGTTCCCAAAGCGCTTTACAGCTAAGTCTCATTCACCCACTCACTCACACATTCACACACCGATGGCGACCGAGCTGCCATGCAAGGTGCTGGTCTCCATCGGGAGCAGCTTAGGGTTCAGTGTTTTGCTCAAGGACACTTCGACATGACGGGGGCAGCCGGTGATCGAACCCCTAACCCGCTCTAACCAGCTTTACCTCCCGTGCGACAGTGCTAACCACTGCGCCACCATGCCGCTCATATAACCTAGAGGGTCATACTGGCTTGCTAATATCTTATAGATATTTCGCATTGTTGTCTGACTTGGGGCAACTGGTCGATGTTGGTAATGGAGAGTATCCTTCATGAAGTGCCAACTGAGGCCTAGCGTCAACTCCTGAGCTTCTCCAGAGGTCTGGGAAAGCCATCTTTCATTGCTGTCAGCCTTGGCCTCTTTAGGCAGGTCGCTGATCACCTCTGGTTGGTTACTGGCCCATTGGCGGATGTCGAAGCCACCTGTGGCTAGGAGGGCTCTCAGCTTGTTCACAAAGTTACGTGTGGCTTCTTCGGTGGGCAGACTCTGCAGACAGTTGTCGACATAGAAACACTGTTCTACGCTGTGGCGGATGTCTTCTCCTGGTTGGCTGGACTCGGTAACGTGTTTCTGGAGAGTGAAGGTTGCACAGCAGGGACTGCACGTAGTCCCGAAGGGCAGGACTTCCCACTGGTATACGGATGGTGGTTCATCGGTTTTCAGGTGTCTCCAAATAAACCTCAGCAAGGGCTTGTCTCTATCCAAGAGGCGAACCTGGTGAAACATCCCTTTTATGTCACGGCTTATCGCAACTCGATGCTCCCGGAAATGGAGGAGGACTCCAAGGAGTGAGGGTCCTAAGGTTGGGCCAGGGAGGAGGCCAGGGAGGTCCAAGGAGTGAGGGTCCTAAGGTTGGGCCAGGGAGGAGGTAGTTGTTCAGACTCTGTCCACTGAACTGGAAGCTGCAATTGAACACAATCCGATCCTTGCTATTGTGTCTGACCATATGGTGAGGCAGGAACCACGACTCTTCAGATGCATCGGCTTTGCAGGAGTCAATCTTGGTGGTGTACCCCGCATCCTCCAGTTTCTTGATCTCCTCCTGGTAGGTAGCTGCATGCTGCAGGTCTCGAGCTAACCTCTTCTCAGTGTTCCGAAGGTTTCTCATGACTACTTCCTTTGGAACTTGCAACTTGGGCATATTTTGGGCTCGCAGGAGGGGGGTTGCATATCGATGCACTCTGTTGACCTCTACACGGGTGGTCTCTGTCTCCAACAGGTCCACTGAGTACTTGTCCAGCCTGGATCTAGTTACTAACTTCTCACTCTTTAAAGGCAGCGTATCCAACTGTCATAGCCGTTCAACTTGACTGAACAGCTCTACGGAAGGAGAGGAAAAGGCAGTGAATAAGCAGTGGGTGGTTAGAAGCTGTTGTTGCAGGTATTTTGCCGGACCTTGGAGTGTCCAGCCAAGGTTAGTCTTGACGGCTGCGGACCCACCAGGAGGACCCAGGTGCACCGGCTCAATCGGCATGATCAGTCTCCATGATCAGATCCGATCAGGAGGGTTGGAGGGTGACAGTGTCTTGAGGTCCTGGCGGATAGTACAGAGAGTTAGGTCTTCTGCTTGACCCTGTAGTCCCAGGTGGTGTGCTGCAGATGAGAGCAGGATGGTTATCTCCCAACCATCATCTAGCACGGCATATGTGTCAGACACTGTTACAACCGCTAGGCTGATCTAGGTGTGAGTCTCTGCTGTAGACGTGATGTTGGGTTCGTTCTCACTCCTTTGATTGACCTCACTCAGGATGGCGAGGTGTTTGGACTTACAAAGTCGACACGGCTTCCTCAGGTCACAGGCGGAGGCTAGGTGAGACCGACCGCATCTCCAGCACCTTCTCTTGGCTTTGATCAAATCCACTATCTCGCCTTTGGTCAACTTTCCAAAGCTCTCACATTGACTGAGATATTATTCTGACTCACAGTAAGGGCAGAATATTTTACCTCTACCTGGGGTCTGGACAGGAGAGGCTGGTTTGTAGGGTCTGTCCGATGGAAGGTCTTTGGAGCTGTTTGTCCCATGCATCACTGTAGTGACTTTCACCTTGGGTTTGTGCTGCTTGAGATCTCTCTTATCCCTTCCACTGGGAGCTGGAAGGGAGGGCTCTATATCCAGGCATCTGACTTCTGCCTTCAACCACTCCGAGAGGTCAGTGAGCGTCAGCTTGGTCCTGTCTGGGTTCTTCCTGTACTGTTGACGATGAAATCTCTCCTGTTGGTGTGTAGGGAGCCTACTAAGGAGACGTTTCACATTCGAGCCACAGTGGAGCTCCTTGTGACCTTCTTCTAAAGTCCGGAAATGTTGGGCCTTCTACATTGGGGGGTGCAAACTGATATGCCATGGGGGGACAAGGTGTCGGCATGACTGAGTTCCTTTGGTAGAAGGTAGAGGGTGCATGAGGAGGTTGCTGTAATGATGGATGCACTGGTTGGAGCGTGGGCTGAGGCACAAACTGTGGTGCCGGCTGAGGCATCGCCCAAGCTGAGGAGGGATATCCAGGCTGTGGTATGGACTGATCAACAGGTGGGAGAACTGGCTTAAGTGAATGTTGAGCCTGAAATGGTTTCTTTACTTGAGGCTCCGTGCCATGCTGACTTATGGGTGGGGCAGGTTCGGACGGAGTCTGATGGATGGGATACGATGATTCAGACCTTGGGGAGTCCGACAGCTGCTGTAGGCCCTGAGGTGGCCCTTTTGGATGGCTGGGCTGAGGATGAGCAGAGCGGATGATACGCTGCAGTCTGTGTCTGTCCTTGGTGGAGGCAGCAGCGTACCAGACAGTGATGGAGGAGGTGAGGATGGACTGTATGATGGCAGTGAAGAAGTGAACCAGCATTGTTTGTGGCAGGTTAAACTTCCTCAGCTGCCTCAGGAAGTACATCCTCTGTTGGGCTTTCTTGATGAGGGAGCTGATGTTCCACAGTGTCCACTGGAGAGTCACACAGGGTGATGGGGGCGGGTGGGGCTGCGCTCTTCCTGAAGTCTACAACCATCTCCACTGTCTTTGAAGCGTTAAGCTCCAGGTTGTTGCTGTTGCACCAGGTCTCCAGATGGTCAATCTCCCACCTGTAGGCAGACTCATCCTGTCCAGAGATGAGGCCGATGAGGGTGGTGTCGTCCGCGAACTTCAGGAGCTTGACGGACTGGTGACTGGAGGTGCAGCTGTTGGTGTACAGGGAGAAGAGTAGAGGAGAAAGAACACAGCCTTGAGGGGAGCCGGTGCTGATTGTCCGCGAGTCTGAGACGTGTTTCCCCAGCTTCACGTGCTGCTTCCTGTCAGACAGGAAATCTGTGATCCACCTGCAGGTGGGGTCAGGCACGTTCAGCTGGGAGAGCTTGTCCTGAAGAAGAGCCGGGACGATCGTGTTGAAGGCAGAGCTGAAGTCCACAAACAGGATCCTGGCATAGGATCCTGCGGAGTCCGGGTGCTGGAGGATGAAGTGTAGGGCCAAGTTGACGGCGTCATCTACAGACCTGTTGGCTCTGTAGGCGAACTGCAGGGGGTCAAGCAGAGGGTCGGTGATGGATTTGAGGTGGGACAAGACCAGGCGTTCAAATGATTTCATAACCACAGAGGTCAGGGCGATGGGTCTGTAGTCATTTAACCCTGTGGGCCTTGGTTTTTTGGGGACGGGGATGATGGTGGAGGCCTTGAAGCAGGCTGGCACATGGCATGTCTCCAGTGAGGTGTTGAAGATGTCCGTGAACACCCCGGAGACAGCTGATCGGCGCAGTGCTTCAGGCAGGATGGGGAGATGGAGTCTGGTCCAGCAGCTTTCCGGGGGTTTTGTCTCTTGAAGAGCCTGTTCACATCTCTTTCAAGGACAGACAGAGGTGCCGATGCTGGAGGAGGAGGGGGCACTGTGGGGGGCAGCTGTGGTGGTAAGAGGTGTGAGAGTTCAGCCCCAGGTGTGATGAGGGGGTTGGGGCTGTTGGGCTGGAGCTGGTGGGTGATGGTGTCAGGACTGTCCCATTGTCTTTCAAAGCGACAGTAGAAGTTGTTGAGGCTGTTGGCGAGGCGTCGGTCATTAGCAGAGTTGGGGGCTCTTGGCTTATAGTTGGTGATCTGCCTGAGCCCCCTCCACACAGAAGCAGAGTCGTTGGAGGAGAACTGGTCTTGTAGTCTTGAGTACCGTCGTTTAGCTTCCCTCACAGCCTTGCTAAACTTGTACTTGGCTTCCTTAAACTCTGCTCTGTTGCCACTCTTAAACGCCTCTTCCTTTTCCAACCTCAGCTGTCGCAGTCTTGCTGTGAACCAGGGTTTGTCATTGTTATAACTCACCCTGGTCCGAGTTGGTACGCAGCAGTCCTCACAGAAGCTGATATATGAAGTCACAGCCTCTGTGTACTCATCCAGACTGTTGGTAGCAGTCCTGAAAACATCCCAGTCAGTACAGTCCAAACACGCCTTCAGGTCCTCTGCAGCTTCACTGGTCCACTTCTTCGAAGTTCTCGCAACAGGCTTAGAAAGTTTTAATTTCTGCCTGTATGCAGGAATCAGGTGGACTATGTCATGGTCAGAGTGTCCCAGTGCAGCGCGGGTGACGGCGTGAAAAGCGTTGCTGACTGTGGTGTAACAGTGATCCAGAGTGTTCCCCTCCCTGGTGGGGCATTTAATAAACTGTTTTTTATTTGGGGAGTTCATGTCTGAGGTTACCTTTGTTAAAGTCACCGAGGACAATAACTAAGGAGTCCGGGTTGGTCTGCTCCGTTTCCAGTCAGCGAGTGCGCGCTGTGCGTCCTGCACGTTGGCCTCTGGTGGAATGTAAACACCAACCAGAATGAATGAAGAGAACTCACGGGGGGAGTAGTATGGTTTACAGTTTATGAAAAAAGTTTCCAGGGAAGGAGAGCAATGCCATCGGACCAGTGTCTGAAGCCATGATGACCTCCTTGATGACTGAGCTGAGGACCGAGAGGAATGGTGCTGCAGGACGTACTCCAAAAGCTCGTTTCTTGTTTTTTAGCTGTCTCACTCTGTTGCCTTGCAGTCTCCAAAGCCTGATGAATGATGGTTCATCCTCACCTCCTCCATCACTGTCTGGTACGCTGCTGCCTCCACCAAGGACAGGAGCAGACTGCAGCGTATCATCCGCTCTGCAGAGAGGGTGATTGGCTGCAACCTCCCATCCCTTCAGGACCTGTACCCCTCCAGGACCCTGAGAAGAGCAGGGAAGATCGCTGCCGACCCCTCCCACCCCGGTCACAATTTGTTTGACCCCCTCCCCTGCGGTCCATCAGGACCAAAACCTCCTGCCACAAAAACAGTTTCTTCCCCTCTGCAGTCAACCTGACTAACACGGCCAAAGTCTTGCACTGATCCGCACGCACCCCCTACTGGACACTTTATTTTGGTCATTTTGGTTTGTTATTAATCTTATCTTATTCTTTTCCCTTTATATTTTTACATGTTTGTTGTCAGCACCATCAGACCACGGAAAATTCCTTGTAATGTATGTTACTTGGCAATAAACAGTTTCTGATTCTGATTCTAATTTTGATATCAAGGCCCTCCTGAATGGAAAAAAGAGAGCCTTCAAGGCAGGGTACAGGGAGGAACTCATACAGAGACAGCTTAGGAGCAAGATCAAGGAGGGCAAGGACATCTAGAGAGCTGGAGGCCAAATTGCAGCCGAATAACACCAGGGAAGTGTGGAGAGGCATGAAGAGCATCACTGGCTATAATCTGCCGGGGGGATAGGTAGCACAAGTCATTCATAACAGCTTACAATGTATAAGAGACAGAGATTCATGGGTGACAAAGTGGGTGAGAATTCTGACCACTCACCACTTGTCCCTTCTGGGTTAGTCTTACACATTACATTATCATTTTCTACATGTGTTGATTTTGCTATAATTTACCATTGCTTCTGTAACATTGCATCACTTACTATCCCGGGTTTGTTTGAGTTAGCATTAGGTTACAGGTCACATCAAAGCATATGTAGGTTAAAGCAAACACACAGTCATAAGTTTCAGTTACCTTTATTTGAGTTGCAAAGTTTGAACGTGGTTTAATTGTTTGTTTCTTTGTTCATACTTACCATTGATTGTTCCTTTGTTTGGGCCCAGCATGCAGGACTAGTGTTTGGGAGGGGGCCGCCCAGCATTTCCTGATTTTTATAGTCTTGGTGATGTCATGGCTGACACCATTGGGTCAAACCAAATGGAGGGGTTTTCTTTTTTGTAGAAAGGTTTTTTTTGTTTCTCTTACACAGTCCAAGTAATGTTTTAGGAATTATTTACTATTAAAGAGCCATTCAGTAGGGTTAATGAGCTGAGGTGTAAGCTCGTGAATGGTGTTTGATTTTCTGATTATAAGTTTATGGTGTAGTTCACCCACTTTTGGTTTAGTACTGGCTGAAGCAGGCTTTGTGTTAATGGAACACCCTATAAATAGTCAGTTGTTGTTTTTTTTTTTTGCTGGGGAGAGAGAGGGGAGGCTGTGCTGCCATTCAGACAGACGTGCTGTTAGTTTATATATTTTTTTCTATTTTTTTGAGTTGCATGTAAATGGAAAACACTGTAAATAAAAAACATCACCTCTGGGAAATCCTCATGACTGCTGAGTCTGTCTACCTACCACCTTCTTAGACGCTCAAGCTAAACTATCTCACAATGCCAAACAAGCAGTAGAGTTACTAACTGAAATGAGCGGGGAGATATCAGGACCGAGCAATGTGTTCTGGGTTGGCTCTTCATCTGATGGTGATCCAGAGCCTCAGAGCAAAGTGAGGATCCCTTGGAGAGAATGTGGTGCTGCTTGGTGGAGCCCTCTGTTGGTAAGGGGAGGAATCTCACCACCGATAATTTCTTCACTTCTCTCCCACTTGCCAACGCTTTTGTCCAAAAACACCAGCCTGGTCGGCACTATCAAGCGGAAAAAGCCCTCGGTGCAGGGGAGAGTGGAGCTGTTCAGTGCTATGGTGCTGAAACATGGAAAAATCACGCTGACTGTGTACCAGTGCATAAACAACAGGCAGTTACTCTCTATAGATTTGTGCAAAAGTAAGGTCTATCATTTAGTAGCCAATTTACATCTCACAATCTCAAATCACAAATATGGGCTTTACTATGTGTACAACATATGATACCACTATACAGAAAACAAAGGAGGAATGCTTCTTCCTGGACAGACATAATAGATGTCATGTGTACAGAATTGATTGAAATAACAATAATACAATTACAATGAATGACAATATTGTGGGGTTACATAATATGGAGTCACATTGCCTTGAGGTTTGGAAAAATAATAATGATCTACTGCAGGACAGAAAAAAAGTGTTCTGCCCTGGGGAGGTGAACAAAGATTGTTAGAAATTCAACCATGAAGATGGAAAATACAATGTACAATGTGTAATTGCTCATATTGTGCTAACCTTTTGTTTTTTCTGTTCCTGGTCTAATGTTTTATACTCGTGGACCCATGACTGCTGATGTCTTCTGAACTTCTGCCTCTGATATAATGGTGAGTAACATCATTAGTTACAGTAACAGCATTAATGCGTGTTCTAATGTTTTTTTTTTTTGTCAGAATTCTGACTTTTTCTTAAGTGTTGACACTTAAGAAAAAGTGACAATGTTAAATATGTCATTTTCATGTGGTACTATTCAAAGAAAAGAAATGTGAAGCCTATACTGTAAAAGGCTTGCAAAACACTCTGAATGTATCTCTAAACATCTCACTTGAATTGCACACAAACATTTTGTTGTAAGACCATATCACTATATACACAGTGTATATCACATGTAATGACTGAGATTATTAGGTTACAGTCTGTGCATGTGTCTGTCTCCACTTTAATTCAGTCAAAGCGTAGAACAAGCACAGCAACAGTAGAGAGGAGGTGACCACACCTGACTACTTCTCTGTAGTTACTGCTGAGGTGTAAATTGCGAAGCTGGTATGATGATGATGATGATGGTGATGGTGTTTTTGAAGAGCACACGGTGACATGGTGTTGGTTTTGTTGTGTTTAGCACTCAGAAAGGAGCAGTAACCACCAGAGCTGAGTGTTGAAGCCATTGCATAAAGAGTAGTTTAACAAGCTGAACAGCACTGTCGCACTGATCTCTTCTGGTTGAAGGTTTGAAGTCTCTGCTCAAAAGTTTGCACTGTTGCACCATAACCGCATTATCAACGATGCCATGTTGTACTGGACACATTCTGAGAACACTTCTACATCACTGCAGTAGATAACACTAGATTTGCAGCTGCTGTTAAGGTTTAGTGACTTGCAAGCCCATGGCAAACCAAGGGCATGGGGCCGACCTCGTGCATTTCTCACCCAATGTTATTTGTATTAAGGAGGTTATGGTTTGGAATGGATGCAACTGCTCACTAGACCAGCCAGTGAAGGGAAATAACTAAACAAATTTGCTTAAGCTCTGTACCTTTACGATGCAATTTTGAGGTAATTGTACATATTACATATTTTTCATTATATGACACTTTTTTTCTTTTTCTCCATTACATTTCGGAGGGTAATATTGTACGTTTTACTTCACTACATGATTTGACAGCTGTAGTTAATTTACAGATTAAGATTTTATGTGCAACATACATGCAATCAATCAATAAAATATGATGCAATGTTCTTGAATAAGCAACCCAGCTGTATCTAAAGTAGTTCAAACTGGTTCCATCTCGACCAGCTACAACATAATTGTTAATTTGTTATTTACAATCTCTCTTCATCCACACTGTCTCGATGTAGTGTTGTGTCTTCTTTTAATAGTGCTCCTCCTCCACAGAGCACAGCCTCTCTCAGTGTGTCCAGCAGAGTGCAGCAGAGAGCAAAGCAGCAGAAATGGATGAACAGGTGGTGTCTGACTCAGGATGGATTATCATAATCAAATGTCTGCATGCTGATCCAGTACTGGCATGGAGAGGGGAGAGCGGAGTATTTACTCACATCCAGCATTCAGGCAGATGTAGAATCAAAGACAGTCATGACGGAGATTACACATAGCACACATTAGGCCACTAAGGAGAGGATGATGTCTTCATCAGCTCACCGTGTTGTAGTCTTTATGATAGACATCTAAAACATTTTCTTTGTTTTCAAATGCAACATGCAATATAGCATTGCATTTAGTGTTTCGGTTGCACTATTGTAAATGTACTATTTGAGCACACATCTCTTCAGATGATGTAAAAAGTTATTTGTGCAGTGATACATCCAGATGCACAGCCTCCTTGAAAATATATACTTCTATTAACTATAAAGTAAATATTGTACACTACGTATAGAGCTCAAACTATGCTGGACTTTAGGCTGATGCCAATATTGATATATGGGTGTTTAAAAAATAATTTGTTAACATAAAGAAACATTTTTGATAAATGACCCTTCAGTAAACTTGTTTGTGCTCTCTGATGTTTCTAAATGAACTCAAACATACCTTTTGATGTTTCTCTACTTCAACGTCAACTTTATCACACAGGAAATTTGGTTTGCAGACAGGCATTCAACACATAAATCACAGGGAGCACACTGATGGCAAACAATCTATAGTCAAATATATACATCTTAAAGATATAAAATATAAAAGATATACTATAATAAATCAAACCTTAAATATTTAGAAATGAAGAATATAAAAATGTAATTTTTTTTTTAAATATATACATATACAACGACAGCAGATCAAGTCAAAACACTTCTACCTTCTGGATAAAAGTGTAAGATTAAGCCTGACTCCAAATAGAACGCAGTTGTAGGTAAGATAACTACTGGTGTGTGTAGGGAAATTATTAAGGACACCAAAATATGTAACGATAATAAGCTTCAAGGAGGCACCAAAAGTGTATAGTGTTAACACATTGATCAGTACCAAAAGATTGCACTCAGTTCAGACTATCAGAAATAAGGAATATTTGTATTAAATAATAGAATTTAACTTGCATTAAATTCACTCTCGGGGCACTATTATGTGTGAATGCTGGCTGTTGAAAAGCTGACGCTGGACTGGATTGCTGGCTTTAAAAGTTGAATAATATAATGTATGAAAGTTGTTGAATATTTTAAGGATTGTTGAAAAGCTGATGCTAAACTGGATTTCTGGATTTCTGAAGGAGTAGCTGAATGAGTATGAAAAGTTGGAAAAGTGGAGTTTCTAGCTGAAAGTATGAATAAAGAGCTAAGACTTGAAAAATGCCTGAAAAAGTGAGATGTCTTAGTACCTGTATGTTTGTGTGTCAAACTCCAAACTCAATCTCAATCAGCTGTGTGTCCCCAGATGCAGTCAAAGGTGGCCAGACAGTTAATTTCATAGAGATTTAAGCTGAGGCGCACCACTCAAAGTCCTGCTTACCACGAAAAAGACCATAACTCTTATCCTCTAAATAAGGAGCCATCAGAAAACGAAATACTTCTCTGGCATGGTAGCATCTCAGTCATGCGCAACAGAGATCCAATCTCAATGAGGTTAACGAGAATGCATTAAAATACCAGGTGGAAATGTAAAGGCAAGACTGGATTGTTTATTATTCGGATAACGTGTCCAGATACAGATCGCATTTTAATACCAGGTGTAAATGGGGTGCCAGTCAATGTGAATGCAGAGCACCATCCACAGGATAAACTGTGTATAGAGCAAGTCAGTTATGAGATGGGATAATTCAGTGGCTTTATTTAACTAAGGTTAACATGGAATTGTCAAATAACTGATGGTTATGTTTTTTAAAATATGTTTTACCTAATTTATGGATTTTAAATCCAATTTCTAGTCCTGTACACTAACAAAACAATTTAACAGTCAATCACCACTGAAGAAATCATGACTGTGATAGAATATTGCTAATACTTACATTAACTGTGATTTTGTTTTTTTAGATGTCTGGTTTTCCCATAAATTTGCCTGACATATTTGGTAACTCTGGTAACTTTAGGATCTGCACCAGAATGTATTTTTAACTGTATACAGCACACAATGAGTTATGGTGTTGAAAAGGTTAACTAAGGTCGTTGCTTCAGTACAATTGCTGTAATCTTTGCCTTGCTCCCCTTTATACCAGACATAATTTTTACTTGAAATGGGGGGTGTTGGTCTTGGATTGTGGTGTTCTCTCTGCTCCTCTCTGGGGAGCCACTGTGCTCCGTGCTGTCATTTCACCTCAGCAGACGGTCTGGCTCAGCACCTGCTCCTCACAATGGGGGGAGGGAGAGGCTGCTCGTGATGGTGAAGGGGGAGGGGCTGCGAGGGCAAAGGCTGGCCTTTTGTGTAGTGATGGGGGAAGGAGTGTCTGTATGAATGTGTGAGGAGATCTGACTGTACAGACTGCTGCTGTAGGGAGCGTTGCACTAAACAGACTGCTCCCCAAACAAAAGCACTCAAAGTGGCTTAGATATGCCAATTATAACCATGATGCTGTATCCGTGGAGACCCACTTCATATCTCTGTGTACTCTGCTGCTTGGCTGTTAGTTTCTTTTGTGCTGACTGAGTGTGCATGTTGCTGCTGATTTGAATATCGTTTTTCATTTTTTGTCTTTTAGTATTATTAGAATGATTCTGCTTATACTATTGCCATGTGCAAAAACTGCCATCAATTGTCTTGTGTATTTACTTACATAACAATTTCTTTTTTCACTTTTCTTTCTTAAACACACATTCTTCATATTGGAAAATAAACCTTCATTTTGTAAGGAATGAAACACAATCTTGCACAATTCAATACACTCAGGAGTTTTGCTGCTGCAGCCTTACTTTGTCTGGGATGACCAATAGCTGATGGTGGCTAATGTTAGCAATCTTTAAATTGCACAGTGGCCATGTTTCGGCAAACTTTACATAGGCCTCAGATATAGTAGGCTATCAGTTTCAACAGAGAAGTTATTTCAAAAGTCCTCTCTTTCCTCCTTGTACTGTGATTTGGACATCAAACTTCACGTGGATATCAAACACATTTTATAATTGCATTTGGTTCACACTGTGCAGCTAATTATCTATTGTATTTTATTGGTTACACAAATATCAAATGTTCTAAGATAAGCCTCATTGTCATTTTCTTTACCTAAGATTTAATACTGATGAATTGATTGAGAAGGTGTCTGATTGAACTGTCTGGATATTAACAACTTTCAGCCGATCAGAATTGTTTTTTAGGGGGAGTTATATGAGCTGAAACTATTTCTTACATACAGGCAGTGTCAAACCTAAGAAACTCACTATGACGGCAAGACTTCAGGAAGCTGTGCACAATCTCTGCACCCGACTGTTGTAATCCAAAAAATAGTTCCAGCATGTAACTGCTCCTAAAGACACAAGCTGTTTCTTTTGTTTGTGTACAGATTAAACAAAAGGAGATACAACGGAGATTTAGAGGTGCTGGAAGGTGTATTTTTAACGTTGGACAGAGCCAGGCTAGCTATTCCCCCTTGCTTTCAGTTATTGTACTAAGCTAGGCTAAAAGCATCCTGACTTCAGCTCTCTACTAATCAACCAGACATGAGACTGATACCCATCCTCTCATCCCACTCTCAGAAAGAAAGTGATTAAGCGATTAAGTGATTTTTTTTTCACAAAATGTTTTAGTATTCCTTTAAGGATTTGAGTTCTTTCCTCTCCAGTAAGTTGTATATTGTGTTGTAACTGTAAGCAATAATGTCTCTTCCTTAAAGATTGCTTTATTGTTATTCATTTATAGAGGTTCTTAGTGATGCCAGATCTAATCACAGAACCTTGTGTCGCATGCACTCAGAATGTAGGCCTACTACAGTCTATTATGTAACAAATACTGTCCAAACACGTGTGGGATTTTATCTACAACCTCTCAGCGCTCTACAACGGCTCTCATAAAATAAAACGTTGCCTGAATTCACATCCCTATGAATAAATTCAAATGACTACAGCCTACACTTTGCCTCTTTCACTGAAACACTGTTTACAATTGCTGAGTGAAAATGGATGCATTGATTTTATGGCACAGGGATCCTTGGTTACTGGTGGTGGAGCTCTGCCGTGAACAGCAGCTCTGAGAGCTGTGATTGGAGCAGGGTGCTCCCTGCACTGCTCCAGTTGGCTGCTTTCACAAACACACTTGCCTCATTACATACAAAGCTCCACCCTCCTGTACAAAGGAGGGGGAGCCAAAGCTTGTGAGCAGAGGTTGTGTAAGCCCTATGTGCTGTCTCACAGGCTGGATGTTTCAACGTATCTGTTCGACCTGGCTATTTTGTTCCCTTTAGAGCTGTTGTACTTTTTCATAGCTACCCCACAAAATATATAACTGCACATATTAGATTGAAGGCATTATGACTTTGGTATTGAAAATATGCATGCAGGCAGTCAGTCAGGTGGAGTCAAAGACTTAGGTGGACCTTTTCAGAGTATACATACTAGTGGATTAGCTTTTTTAAATGATGAATGGTTTTGATGTATCATCCATTGTTTAATATATCCATGCAAAAATTACAGTTGATATTACTAGTACACTAGTACAACTGGCACAACAAATAAAACTCTAAATTAAGAATCTTTACATAATATACAGTATATCACTGTAACATTAGCCAGTAAGGGGACATTTGAAGGTTCAGTACAAAGAATTTGGGTGTACTGAGTTTTGTTGACCCAGGACGTCCTGCTGTGGCTTTAGTAGCTCATTCTTGGAAACAGTAGTTTGACAAAAACTAAATAATAATTTTAAACAGACTGTGCGGCTTCAGCAGCTGAGTACATCATGCACATTGCGCATCTTCTGGTTGTCTATCAGACAACGCTGAGGGCACAGACGCACAACTCACCGTTTGCTCCTGGTACCTAAACACATTGTTAAAAGCCGCTAACGCTCATGAATTACCACTTTGTTTATCCGATGCTTGTAAGGAAGAGTGACTGGTGAGCATCTGCTTTCACACAGGATAATTTCTGCTGTTGGATGATCTGAACAGAGCGGGGTGAGTGATTTTGTACATCACACTGTGGGCTGATGAGAGACATGTTGACATTTTTTTTCACATTCAGCGCCATTTGCAGACAGGTACACCTACCGCCCCTTTTATTGTTCCCACTGTCTAACGCGCTGGCTTTATTATGACAAACGGCACAGGAAAACCAGGAATTGTTTAAATTAAGTGTTAAAATTAATCTTATACAGTATGTTAGAAAGTAATGCCAGATAATGAAGCGATGCTGTAATGATATGGACGAGAACAGAGGGGATGCTTAGTTCTTTGTAGGCTAGACATCAATACTTTTAATATTTTTGTTAAATAGTAACTATTTTTGTAAATGATTTGATGTATTAGTCATCATAATCACCAGCGCGATTTCATAATGCCTATAGCGGCTGAAATCAGTCTTCATGTTATCTAACACTGATACAGTGGGAGCAGTCGTTAGTTGGTGTCATTTGACTATAAAATCATCATGAACACTGTTGACTGTAATGAGCAGGGGTGTTTATAGAGTCAGTGGAGATTGAAATCTTTGAATAAGTCTGGGGTTATGCTTTGATTGATAAACATTGCAATAAGTGATATATAAATAAACGATTATTATTATTATTCCTTCAAGCATTCCGTTAACTGTCAAAAAACATCTCTTGCCTCCTTCAACATATAATAAACTAAGTAAAACAAAGTTATACTTTAAACAATGTAAAATGCGTGTGTTTGATGTGCCTCATGGAACAATAAATTCAATATGAAAAATCTAAATAATTTAAAAAGCCACCTATAGGCCACATTAGAATAAGCAAAATTAGTATCTGTAGTACTCCTCTAAGTTGTACTGTTGTGTGGTGATATAGTACATGCAGGTGGCCCCTGAGGGACAGAAGAGTAGCCGCCCCATCTTCAGTCCTAATTCTTTCAAGCCTGCTTTTAGGGTTCCACGGGACATTTTTTACTGTAAAAGACAGTCGGTTATTTGACTGATAGTAGCTTCCAGTTGTATCAATGTGTTGTTTGATACTACCTCTTAGGGCTGCACAATTATGGCCAAAATGATTTGAAATGAAATTTGATCAACATTGAGATCACAATTATTTATCATGGTTATTCATTGATTTTAGGGACAAAATATTTTTATTGCACTTTCTCACACACACACACACACACACACACACACGCACACATAAACAGAGCACTGCTTTCACTGTCATGTTGTGCTACAAGCCTCATTCACAATCCACTGGAAGCAAATTCTGAATAAAATTATACCAAACCTTTTTACTTCTTTTTGGACGTCTGAGTTGATGCTGGACAAGGACGGGGATTCACTGAGGTTACGTTAGCGACGTCCTCTTGGCCTTTATGCATTCATCGTACTGTAGTTTGTGGTGTTATGCACTCCTTGCATATGATTTGTTCTTGCTTAACATCACTTCCCCTAAATCTGAAATACAGTGGATGATGATCTGTTTCGAGGGACAAGCTCTTCTCCTTCTGCTCCAGACTTTCATTTTGCCTGTCTGCTCTCTGTTGTATTTTACTGGACTGCAGCCTCAACCTCCAGGAAATGTTTGCACAGGCTGCCGCTGCAGGGTGCACGCACAGCAGCACGACAGCTCCTCAAAGGCAAAGTCTATACTTTTGTACAGCACTAAAACAAAGTGTGGAGATGGGTCTGGCTATGTGAGACTACCTCAAAAGTGAAGCCAAAACATCTTGATCGCCCCTGGTGTCTGGCTGTTCTTTTAGGAAGCGCTTGATTTGCTATGCAGCAGAGTTTCTATGTGCAGAGCATGCATTTTAAACATCAACATTGCAGTCGATCATGTTCATTTAATTGTGGGAAGCCAAAATCGTGATGGAGATTAATATTCGATTAATTGTTCTGCCCTATTACCTCTAGAACTCAGCATGGTCTCAAATGTTCAAATCTTAAACCCTTATCTTTAGTGCTTTAAGCCAATGAAACACTGTTCATGTACAATATTACATTTTTTAGCAATTGCTAATAAGCATCAGTCAATACTGATGCCACTTTTTCAAAACTCTTTATACAGTCTGCATTATTAACATGGATCTTGGCCAAACAGTTAATCTCACCTTCAAATTTCACTCAAACCACTTATACATATCTCAAAATAAGCTTGTTGGACTGAAACGCTGGGGCAGCTCTCTCTCAGAAAGCATCCATTGTCACTCACAACACACTACATCGATGACAAACTTTTATCTTTAAAGTTTTCACATTTTCACATAAATCAGTATTTCATTATATAGTTTTCACTTTATTGACTGTATAATAGTACACATAACTAGAATGAATTAGAAATGCAGCAATTTGATTCCATATTGTATTTTTTATTGGGGGGTTTTTCTATATCTTTTCATCTGTGAATTTACTAACCAAAAAACGAATTTGTACTATTGATGCAATTGTTGAATGCTGCAGATTAGGCTGCACCATGCACTCTCAAAGAGAGACCATGGTTTACAACATCGTCAGTAAGTGTGGCCCTTATTTTGTCAGAGACAAACGCTCTTGGTCTTCCTCTCCTTGGTCCTCCATGCATTCTCTCTCTCTCTCTCTCTGCCACTCTTCTTTCCCCCACCAACTAGCCTTCCTTGATCCATGTTTCCCAACAAAATCATTCCGAAGCCGTCCGTTTTTGTCTGTTTGGTAACAAGACTACAGTAAAAGCAGGACACCTGGGTAGGCTTTCAGCTGAAATTGCAATCAGTTGTATTTGGAATGATTATTATTTCATTTTATTGTAAATATTCTGCTGAGATTTTCTATATATTTCAATATGGTTACTGCAGAAATGCCATCATTGTGTTTTTAACAGTTTTGGAAAACAATGTGTTAGCATTTGCCATGTGGCTTTTCAATCTGTATGTAAATTAGGAGGCGTGGCCCAAAGGCTGTAGGAACACCTTAAGGGGGTGACAGCAGAAGCAGCTGTGTATCTAACATCCAGCTTGTGTTGTGACCCAGTGAGCACATCTGGAAACACTGTGGCAGACCGCTGACCCAAAGCTGTGGTCCTTCACTGTGATTTTCAGGTGAAACATCTGCAGGGAGGAGGACAAGTCAGTGCAACAGAAAAACAGTGGAGCTTGTGTTAACTTCGTACACTGTGTAGCCAGTCTGCCCCGACACTCCATTTTGCTACAAACTCTGCGATGTGTTTGTGGATGATTAGGAATGAGACGAGGACAACTGCTGCCTTGCCAGGTGGCGGGATTTATTCTCTCGAAGGCGTGTGAAACACCATAATATCAGTACAGCAACTTCACTTGACCAGGTTTCTACATGCACACCCCTCATCAGCGGGGCCTGCAGCCGACTGAACTTATGACTTGTGTGCCACAGTTACCACATTTAACCTTCCATTAAATCAATAAAACACAATACATCTCATTCTGATTGTATAGTTACAATTACAATGGCCCTTTGAAAGCTATTTTCCCACCCACCAGGGGCTATTTTTGTATTTTATTAATTCATATTTAATGTGAACACGAACATATAATATACACATGAATGGATTATTGGTGAGATATAAGCTTATAATATGAATACATCGGTTACATCTGCACTGCTACAACAGTCTAACTCTGTATTAATCAGCATCAGAATCAGAATCAGAAATACTTTATTGATCCCCAGGGGGAAATTGTACAGTACTGGTGCTCTCATTCAAGAGTAGAAAGTAGCATCAATTTAGAGCTAAAAGTATGTACAAAATATAAAAATAAGATATAGAAAATAAAAATATACACATTTACAGTATTTAAGTGAAAAATAAAAGTAAAAAAATGATATACAATAACAATGTATGTGTATGTGTTGCACTGTTGTGTATGACACTATATATATATATATATATATATATATATAACGTTAGTTACCTGTATATCACTGAACTAGCCAAGACATTTAAGTATGTGCTGTAACATTATCCATGGGTAACATTAAATTGATGTCTGTGTGCTTAAGCTGGTTAAATTAGCTGGTCTTCACTGTTAGCAAGCATCTTCTGGCAGACCCATATGACAACAGTGCTGGAAGACGATTTTCTCAGAGCATATTGCTTGCATACTCCCTAAGTGACTTGACACTGCTTGTTTATTGTTTGCAAGTGGCTGTGGTATCATCGTAACTTTAGTCATGCATGCCAGCAAATAATACCTAATATAGCTAGTCGCTGATGGTAACTTCTTACCTGCTGCACTGTCCGCTGCTATCTCACCGATAGAGAATTGTGGCGGAGTTGTTAAGGCTCCTTTCACAGGTGACTTTGTGTGAGAGGCCACATGGACAGAAATGTTAGTACACTTTCATCAAGTTGAAGCCATTGCCTGTGGGCCTTTCTCAAACCACCCCAACAAAATCTCCCTCCCCACTTCCACTCCGTTTGCACGTCCACGTGGAGGGTCCGTCACATTTAGTGCCATCCCAAGCCAATTACCGGGGAGTGGAAGTGGGTCTTACACCGATGCTGACTTTCTGACCACAAGCAACGCTGCGTTGTGTTCGTCGTGGAAGACGCTCCATACAAATGAAGTTCTGTGCAATGTAAACTGCCCAAACTAAGATAGACATTTAATATTATATACAGACGTTAACAACTTGGTTAACATTGTATTTAGGATCAAATATACCCCTCTCTAGTCCAGAAAATTGTAGAGGTGTTCATTTTATTGTAAAGTGTTGTACATTTACAGGGAGTGTTGCAGAAACCAAACAGCTAATCATCATCATCATAGTGAAAAACAAGAAGATGTTTACCAAAAAAACAAATGCCACCAGACAAACTTGGAAATAAGTTTTATTTTTCCATACAACAGCATCATAGAGGTGGCTGCATTTAACTGCATGTACAGTCCTCTGCCCTCCTGGGGAAGAATAACAGACAAAGTGTTATTTTAATACCTTAAAAACATTAATTGTCCTTGGGACATTTCATCCATTTAGGTGACATGTAGGCCTATAGAAATCACGTATCTGCTGTGACATTCTTCAACAATATTGTTCTTGTCTTTACATTAAGGACAAACTGTTTATCACATTACAGTCAATTACAATAAAGAATGTAGGCTACATCTACACAATTTTATTATTAGTATACACTACACTAAACATTAAGAACTTACTAAAGAAAAATAAGAATCTTGTCAAAGATTAGATACGAATATACAACTGTTACAAAATGTCACAGTTGCCACTTCCAAAAGATGCTGATAAGAAACCATGGTTACAAAAAAAAGAATGACTTCGCCTTTTCCATTTAAGCTTTCAATTTAAGCAGCTCCCCCTGCTGTCCATAAGGTGTCTCTGCGCCCCAGCCATTTCAAACCCTCCCTCCGGCCTTTGTGCCACGTCTCCTTATTCACATACAGCTTAAAAAGCCAAATGGCAAATGGAAAAGATGAAATTTAAAATGTCTAATGGCAAAGGCCAAATTGATAATGGAAAATACAATTATAACTATTACATATAATTATTTTAGTATTTTTTGTATTTACCACCATTTCGGAATGTACACCTTTCCCTTAAACTGCCTACCTACCCTAACCTTTCAGTGTATCTTTTCTTTAATTAGATACTTCTTAACTGCACACTGTCTCGCTTCCATCACTGTCACTGCCTCCTGTCTCCAACATCTTTATCCCTCAGGCCTTGTTAGTGATACTGTACTGCCCTCTCCACACACAGATGTTCTGTTAGGACTCAGCTGTTTGAATGTTTTCTTCATTTGTGTCTTTCATCAAATATTCCCTGCCTCTGATTTCATCTGGGTCAGGCTGACTCCCAGTTTCTGGGTTGTTTTACAGAGCTTGTGCCACCAGAGCGGCCCTGTTGTGGACCGAGGGTGGGGGTGGGGTGGGGAGGAGTACTGCAGCAGCTTTTAATCCTACACAGGGCCCGATTAATTTTAAAGCCGCTTTCAGTCCTTAAGCTCACTTTCAGTACTCTGACACAGGCTACCATGCAGTCAGAAATACAGATATGCTTAAGTATGTTTTTACTTTTCTCAAATGCATTTCAGTTTTAATCTTTGAACCAAACCTCACTCTTAGTCCAAATTTAAGAATCTATTTGAAATCTTACTGTAAGGGCCTTGTAGGTGAGGAGAAGGATTTAAAATTTTACAGGGAGCCAGAACATAGAAGCTAATATGTGAGAAATATGATCTCTTTTCCTAGTTCTTCTCAGTACACATGCTGTAGCATTCTGGATCATTTGGAGAGTTTTAAGGGGCTTATTGGGGCAGCCTGATAATAAGGAATTGCAATAATCCATCCTAGAAGTAACAAATGCATGGACAAATTTTTCTCCATCTTTTTGAGACAGGATGTGCCTGATTTTTCCAATGTTAAGTAGGTGAAAAAAGGCAGTCTTTGAAGTTTGTTTTATGTGAGAGTTCTAGGACATATCCTGACCAAAGATAACTCTGACATTCCTTACGGTGGTGCTGGAGGCAAGAGCAATGCCATCTTTCCTAATAATATTGTCTAAAGGAAGCATATATAAGCATACACTACCGCTCAAAACTTAAAACTCAATTAAGATAACATTAAATTGATAAGAAATACAGTCTAGACATTGTTAATGTGGTAAATTACTATTATAGCTGGAAACCACTGATTTTTAATGGAATATCTACCTACCTACTCCTGTGTTCCAGTGGCACATTGTGTTAGCTAATCCAAGTTTATTGTGTTAAAAGGCTAATTGACCATTAGAACACCCTTTTGCAATTATGTAAGCTCAGCTGAGAACTGTTATGCTGATTACAGAAGTAATAAAATTTACTTCTTTAGGCTAGTTGAGTAATTGGAACATCAGCATTTGTGGGTTTGGTTATAGAAAGGATGCTGGTGGAGTGCTTGACACTATCTGTCAAGCATGGTGGAGGAGAAGTCAGAATCAGAATCAGAATCAGAAACTGTTTATTGCCAAGTAACATACATTACAAGGAATTTGCTGTGGTCTGAAGGTGCTATTGTTTTGATAACAAATAAGTAGAATATAAAAGCTAAAATAAGAATAAGAATAAAAATAAAAATAAGATAAGATAAATAACAACAGTGCAGTGACCAGAATAAAGTAAAGTGTCCAGATAAAGTGTCCAGTAGGGGGTGGGTGCGTTAATGTAACGCAGTGGGGACAGGGGTGATGTACGTTAATATAACGTATAGCTTGTGTTTGTGTTCTGGGGGGGGGGGGGTCAGTGAGAGTTTGTCAGGTTGACTGCAGAGGGGAAGAAACTGTTTTTGTGGTGGGAGGTTTTGGTCCTGATGGACCGCAGCCTCCTGCCAGAGGGGAGGGGGTCGAACAGATGGTGTCCGGGGTGGGAGGGGGTCTAGAGTTGCTTTGGTGCTGGTAAAGTGGGAGATTTGCACAGGGTAATGGGGATCTTGAAAAAGGAATTTTATCAGTCCATTTTGCAACACCATGCCATACCCTGCTTGATTGGAGCCAATTTACTCCTACAACAGGACAATGACCCAAAGCACAGCTCCAAACTATGCAAGAACTATTTAGGGAAGAAGTAGTCAGCTGGTATTCTGTTTATAATGGAGTGGCCAACACAGTCACCAGATCTCAACTCTATTGAGCTGTTGTGGGAGCAGTATGACCATATGGTATGTAAGAAGTGCCCATCAAGCCAATCTAATTTGTGGGAGGTGCTTCAGGAAGCATGTGAAATGTCTTCAGATTATCTCAGCAAATTGACAGCTAGAATGCCAAAGGTCTGCAAGGCTGTAATTGCTGCAAACGGAGGTTTGGAGGACCAAATTATTATTTCAAGTTCAAATATTCTACTCATTTTGAAATTAATTTGAGGAATGAAAGTGTGAGTTTTCATGGAAAACAGGACAATTTTCTGGGTTACCCCAAACTTTTGTCTGGTAGTGTATATGTGAATAGAATTGGTCTAAGCAGAGAACCTTGTGGAACTCCATGACTAACTTTGGCGTGCATGAAGGATTCAATGTTATGTACAAACTGAGATTGATCTAATAAAAAGACTAATACCAACTTAGTGCGGTTCCTTTAATGCCAATTAACTGTTCCAGTGTTTCTGGGGGATATTTTGGTCCCCAGAAGTAGCTGCAGAATGAGCTCTCATCTCGTTCACGCTGCTCTCGAGGGTAAAATCATTCCACAACGTTAAGTCATCCTGTCCGTTCGGTGAAGATGTCTGTGACGGGTTCAGGCAGCTGTGGACCTGGACCCAGGGTGAGTCCGAGTGAGATGGAGGTAGCTGCCCAATTCTGTTTAGAAGTGGTGAATTTACTGGTCACAGCATCTTCATACGATATAGTCACTCGCTTTTGTATTTAGTGTCGGCAAAAGTTGTTGCACATTTCTGATCTGTTGTTAGTGAAGTTGGCACGCAACTTGGCTCTATATGACTGAACTCTATGAAAGAACTAACTAGGTTACTGCTAAAGTATAATAAGGTTGTCTGAAGCAGACTGCTGTTAATTATTGGTTTGGTTAATGGTTTAATAATGTGTTTATCAGCTAATTGTTCTCAGTTTCAAACGGCTGTATGAAGTACAGTAAATAGTTGCCCTTTATGTTAACTACTTTCCTAATTAAACTTAATGTGCTTGATGGTGGCTTGGAAAGTGAAATGTATGTGGAATCAGGTCATAAACACAACAATTTTGATTTTGAATATTCCCAGATGATAGCTTTGCAGCACAGTTTGGAATAATACCTGCACCACTGTGGCAAGGACCCTTGGCGCCCAGGTGAGCTACCAGGGCGCCCTAGTTTTGCAATTTGTCTTGACAAACTATGAAATATATGCATTATGTAGACTCTGAGACAATATGTCACTCACTGCTGAAAGTGCATAACATATATAATAATATTTTGATATATAGTGCCATATATACTGAGCTTTACAGTGAAAGAGCAGCTTTATTGGTCATGATTGAAGGCTCTATATTGCAGGAAATGGCACTTTCAGGTGTTTTCCTGCCATATTTCCCCTTGCCTGTCACTAATCTTGCACCCCCACTTTTAACTATAAGTAGGCGTCTATAACAACAGCATAATATAATTCCTGAAATCCAGTTATGGTTTTTGGTTTTGGTGTGCCACCCCAAGATTTTCATTGGCCCCATCTGGCCACCCCTATGAAAAAACATTCTGGAGGCGCTGCTGCACAGGAGGCATTTCAGTTAGTACCGTTTTTCAGTTACATGCATAACTACAGTGATTTCATGTTGGGCTCTGAGCGCTGCCAAAATACAGGTGACCTACACTTAATACTGTGCCTGAACACATCCTGTGTAGACATACATGGGGGGTGGGGGGTGGCTGCTGCTGCTCTGCTAACATGTTGCTCTCTCTATGCAGCCTGTATTGACATGGAGGTTAGTGTGAGACAGCTGCTCTGCAGGTGTTATGAACTGTAATATAATTGGGCAGAGTATATGGATAATAGTGTTTCTCCTAATTCACACTAACAATAACTGGGTTATATATTATATATTGTTGCACATGACAATTTAATTGATAAACACACATTTCCTTATCATATTCCTTAGTAACAACCCACACAGCTCATGAATTTTAATTAGCTCCACCTCTTCAGTCTGATTACCATTGTCTTTGCACATGCCTCCACTGCTCTGTATGCCAGCATGGTGGTATGCACTATAACACATCACACAGGAACTAGAGGCCTTGTCTTGTTACAAATAGGAAGATAGAGCTAACCAAAATAGCATGACAACATTTAAACTGAGACAGTCTTTGCTCTTGTTGTCTGGAGTTATAATGATATAAGAGTAAGGATGAAAGGGTAGACATGCTTTTATTCCAGCAAACAGCTGATTTCACTGATGAACACACTTTCAGCTAAAAAGGAGGAGGAGCAGTGCTTATTTGCACTTAAAAGCTGCAGACTCTCGTGTTCTCCCGACACCTGCTACAAACTGCTAGACCATATGCTGACTGAACAATCAACAGTGAGAATGTGTACCATTTGTTTTGTGTGTAGTTCATGTTACATACTCTTCAGTGCACCTGGAGCTGCAGAGCCCACACTCACTTTTCTCTGCCCTGTCAGCATTTGTGCGGCTGTGCCAGCATCCACTCAGCGGTGGCAAGCTCTGTCCACCCTCAGTCTGCCAACAGATGGTTAAAATGTTGTATCAGGAGCCATAAGCATATTAAAAATTTCAGGCTACACAGTAGTGGCTTGTCTCCCTGGAACAAGGAACTTATTGTAAAATCTGTTAAAGGATCTGAACCAAGACCCTAATGTAAATCAATCGAACATGTATAACAATGTTTATTGTAGATCTATAGGTATAAGTAGATCGAAGCGGAAAAAATAGCAAGAATTCCCCATAATGAAAAAGTTCAAAACGTTCATATTGACACATCAATTATTGAAGCTTATTATTGTAACTGTAATTATAATGAATCGGCTTTATTGTTAAGAGTTACATATCACACATTATCACTTTTTTTGGGGGTGGGGGGGTCCCTTGTATGTTGCCTATGTGTCTGTATGTAAAGTACTCTACTAATTAACTACTTAACTTCGCTTATTGTGGCTCTGTATGTGATCATAATGCTGCCTGTTTGACCCCCCTCACCCTCTGAGGAGGGTGAACAGTAGGCTACTTTGCTTTTTGGTGATGAACGACAAGGCCACAAATAGTGCTGATTTACCAAAAGATGCTAGGTGCTTGAGCTTGAGCACTGTAAATCAAGGACAATATTGGACAGATTTGGAGAGATTTAGCCATTTTTTTCTGTCCTTTTTTTCTAAAACAAAATGTTTTTGTTTTCTTCTACTGTGCTTTTATTGTTTGAGGAGTGTTAGAGCAATTTGAGAAAAAATACCCCAAAACGTATTATTATTATTGATAGTGTGTTATGTTTGGAATACACAGCCATACTTGTGTGTATACTACATGTATGACAAAACTTAATTGCAAACTGCGATGCCCTGCACAACAAAAAAGCAAAAGCCACAAGTGTTTTTCATTTAGTTGGTGCTTTGTGTTCTAATTCAAATTATGGTTTGTGTGTACTGTTTTGATGCCAAAACACAATTTTGAGTTGAGTTTTGAGAAGAGTTTGAACAGTTGTGCAGGAATTGCTTGCTTTTGCAAGTGGTTAGTGTGTAGAGCTAAATAGCCTATAGTTTCAAAGATAGTGCCTAGGCAATCAGAAAAAACTGTCAACTATTCATAAAACAAAAAAAATCTGCATTGTAGTACATCACAGGATATCTGTCTGAATTCCAAAATTCATAAAACTGTTGGTGTCACGTTAACCTCCTGAAAACATTTGACACTGAATTCCTGTTTGGAAATGTAAACTCTAGGCTTTATGTAGAATCTGACATTTACAATAGATGGCAAGTGGTACATTGTTATCAGGCAAAGATGCATTACAGCTTTTTGTGATTGCTTACTTGGCTCATTGTGTCAAAACTCTACACGCAAGTCAAATAAGACACAACACTTGTACATGTCACATGTCACTCCTATGTCAAAATGAAACTCACACACATGCACAATTTGAGTTACTCTTTCAAAGCAGCAAAAACACACTGATGTACTTTATAGAAAACACTGCTGTCTTGCTTTGTATACCTTTGTAATTTTCACATACAGGCTTCTGTGAGAGAGTGGTCCAGTATAGTACATCTACTCACACTTTCAACACAAAATAGGAAGCCTTAAGAAAAATATATATACAGCTTATTCTTTTTCCATTGAGGGTTTTTACAACAACAATAAAATAGAGTAGTAGTAGTAGTAGAATTACAGTACAGTAATCAATACAATATGTTACTGTAAACTCACAGAAACAAAAATATTTACAGTAAAATTGCAGTGCAATGGTAAACAAAAAATATAGTATTGGGATTGTCAGGGATGGGGTGGATGGTTTATGGATCCTGCCTTCTGTTCGTACCACATCACAAGCAATGTCATCACTGGCCAGGCAAAGGGGAAAATATTGCCTTGCGTGCCATATCCAACCTTGGACTGACAGTGTCTCTGCATGCCTCTTCCATTGCTTGCAGAAGAGGCAGGCGGGCATGTGGTTGGTGGTCATACACTTTCCAACGCCAAGCCGAAAATGATTCCTCAATCAGATTGAGACATTGGGAGTAAGGGGTCAACTATTCAACTGTGTTTAAAAGTTTAAAAGTTATTGTGGTTGGGGAACCAGTCCTGGACAAGAGGAGCCCAGTGGAAAGTAACATTATCCCAGGTGATAACAAACCTGGGCTGCTCTGGTCTGTCTTGTACAACTGCATTATGTAGCTTCTTCCTCTTTCTCTCGCTCTCATGACCTCCATGTTTGCTCACAAAAGAGATGAGCTTATCTGAGGTCTATTTGTAGTGCTAGGGATCTGACTGATTGGTGTTCAATTGATGTATAAGTGCAACACAGTGTGTGCAAGGATAGTCTATTAGACCAGAGTGATCTTAGGTTAGACACCATCAGAAGATGACAAAAGCTTCAGAAGATGGCTAATGTTACGTAAGCGGAATATGAAGGCACAACAGTCACTTCAATCTCCATGAAATGTGCTTTTTCATTGATTGAATGAAGTGTCTCCTTTGCCTCTCCTGATATTATGAAATTTCGGCTTTCGGCAAATCTAACTTGAAACTAAGAAAAAAGTTGACCTTAATACTTTTTTTAAATTTTATTTTACTTTTAAAAATTGTATGACTTTTACTCAATTGCACCCCCAATCCAATCATGAATTTTGTAGTTTTAAAAAGGGGGACATGACCAAAAAAGTTTGAGAACCACTACTTTGACTAAAAAAGTATAATTTCTGGGTACTTTTTACACCCCTGGTGATTTATTTCCTGAGAAGGGTAGCATCACTTGAATGAATGCATTGTCAAATTTCAGTGAGTGCTCAGCCTAATTGATTTGACAGGCGCAGGAAAATAACACAGCTGCGGAGCACCTTTCAAGAGAATAAGGCTTATTTAAAAAATAACAATTGTCGAATAGGCTATTATAATTCGTTCAATAATAGTCATACACAAACACGTGATCAGGTTGTTTATAAATGAAAGATTTATTAAACTACTAACTACGCACACAACTAACAACTACGAGGCATACAGATTAATGAATAAATGCAACCATGATTTAATGTAGCGAATACCAAAATGAACATATAATAAATGCATGAATGAATCCAGGAATACAACGACAGATAATTAATGCTTGAAATGAGGACCATTTTATGCCAGATGATCCATATTATGATTTTATTGAAGAGAGATCCTCGTCCTGACCTAATGCTAAATTAGGCCATTTTTAGTGATTAGTTATAGCATCAATCCCACTATCATGGAAAAGTAAAAGTTTCACCTAGTGGTTCAGATGGGGAAGTAGTTGCTGTGGAAGGGAAGAGGGAGACACATGTCGTTTCTCTGTGGGTCAGCTTTCTGGAGCTTGATCGGGCATCCTCAGGTACACTCGCCCCTACATGGCGACTCTGCCTGAATTGTTGTCCCTCTCTCTTTCTCTTTCTCAGCAGGATGATAACATCAGTTCTAACTGTTGTTGTGTTAGAACCCAGGAGTTGAACAGGCTTCTTTCAGAAAGATGAACAGGCTTCTTTCAGAAAGTTGTTACTTTCAAAGTTGGCTGGACACCGGCTGTTTCTACATATATGTACATGTCTATCCACATATGGGTGTAGCAAATGAAGTAGTAAACAAAAAACAACACATTTGTTTTGTATTCTTTGTGATTGCCAAAGGAATGCTTTATCTCTGAAAAGAGGAGGGGTCATGCGGGCCCACATGCACTCTGTTATTGTCTGCTATTGACATATTGCCTTATTACAAGCTATGATCACTTCATTTGTTATGTAAATGAATATTCACGTTTCTTGTTTTATTAGTTAAATAAAAGGATCACACATCCTATCTTTATCTTATGTGGATTAGTGGATATCACTAGTTCTCGTTAGTTCAGGGTTTTATTGTCCCTGTATTAAGACATCAGCATGTTACAACAAAACTTCACTACTTTTCAGATGGTTAGTTACACATAGCATATAAACTGATATACATTTAATTCTACACGGCAAAGTCAGTTCCTTTGTTTTGTATGAGCTCAGAGTGCTAAATCTGAGTCTGCCCAAGTTTTTTGGGGGAAAAACTAACTAAATAAATAAACAGCACAACCATAAACATCTACAGCAGTACAATGCACCATACACATTAATGCAGCAGTAATAGTAATCAAAAAACACTATATATATATAATAGTAAATAACTGTTACTGCAGAATGAATACTTTTGATACTTTAAGTACATTTTACTGACAATACTTACATACTTTTTACTTAAGTAAGGTTTTGAATGCAGGACTTTTACTTGTAATGGAGTATGTGATACTACTGTACTGTACTCTTACTTAAGTAGAGGATCTGAATACTTCTTCCACTACTGAAAGTAAGTAAAAGTATTGTTTTGGTATCAGTACCGCGACTCAGGTATTGTATTACTTACCAGCCCACCAACAGCTACATGAAAAAGGATTAGGGTTAGCTAAAACCTTCTAGCTGTTTTCTACAGGGTTTTATCTTAAAGCAGCTTGTTGCCCAGATTTTCATAAGTCGATGTCCCTCTTTTCTTTAATTTTCTTCTCTGACATGGTTGTTGTTGCTACAGCAACAACATTTCTGACTGTTGCGGTGTTTGAGTTGCCAGTTGATGCAGCTTGTGCTGCCACCCACCTTCACTGCTGTAATGAAGTGGCTGTGTGCAGGCGAGCAGACAGCTCTCATATGGCCACATTAACCACAAGCCAAGTGCTGTTTCTGGTGGAAGGGGTGATGGAAAATAGAGCATGATCATGACAGGTGTATTTTATCAGACGGATGAGAATCCCAGTGGTCCCTGGAGTTTAGTGAAAGGTGAGACTGTAGTTTGTAACCCTTTTGCAACAGAGACTAGTGAGTGTAGCGAGGATAACTACTTTTAATTAAATATTTGCCCTCCTTCAAGTTTGGGGCACCACCTTCAATTGAAGGAAGATTAATAAACCAAATGAATCATTACATTGATCAGTCTCATCAGAAGGAATTGGAATTCTTTGATACATTGACCTCTGTCTTCTGCTTCAAAGAAAAACACACAGGCTACTTCTTGCTGCTAAATGAGGACATTTATTTACAGCTAAATGTCTGATGTAAATGTAAGTAACTGAGTAAACAAATGATTAGTAAAGAGTACATGATGAAGAAAAGGGTGAGATAAACCCTAGTTTCTCAGTATGTGATTTAGTTATCAAAACAAAAATGGCGACGCTAACGTAACGCTAAGGCAGTCAACTTCTCTGAGGGAATTATGTCATTTGACATCAATCATCTTTTATCACAGTGCCACTTGGAGTTTTGCCTACTTGCCCCAGACGCTACGCTCCCAGGTGACTCCATGAAAGCAGTGGGTCACCGAGCAGATGAGGTCTCCTAGCCGGTCTGGCAGTCTACTTTCAGGACCTACAGCAAAGGTCCTGGCACAGTTCTCAGAGGCAGTCAGAGTTGGGCCTGCAATACGGCTCCTGTTGAGTCCTTGTTGTGGTTGAATGTCAAATAAAGAATATCTGGCTACACTAACTTCTTCAGCTAGGCTCAAGCAGTTGGCTGGATGACAATTTTCAAAAAGGAAAATACTATAAACCTTCGTGGTACAAAAGTCAAAAAGAAATACTTCTTCAGTTTAACACTGAGGCACTCAGAGGCTTGGTTAGAAAAGGTTAAATTGTACACAGAGGAACAAATAAACTTAAAGAAAGACGTCTAGAGATACTAAGATAAACAATGTTACTTGAGCTCAAGTTGAGGACTGGCCTGAGGGATGGAGGTCAGTCAGGCTCTTTTTACCAACTAGCCAAAACAGGCTTGGGGAGTTTGGGGTGGAGGAAGGCGTTTTCTAGTGTTTTCTAATGAATTCAATTTAAGTTGTATGCACAAAATTCACATACTCTCAAATATCACTATGGCCATGCAATAATGATTCAAGACATAGAATGGCATAGTGGCTAAATAGATATTCAGAAAACACATAGTTTAAACAGCAGTTCTTAAAAGAATTTATTCATCTTACAAGGAGAAAGAGAGGCGGGATGTGCATGGTATGTGTGTGTGTGTGTGTGTGCGCGTGTGTGAGTGTCTGTCTGGCAATTGCACCAATGAAAACTTTACTATTGGAGGAGTGAGAGTAAGAAGAGAGAGTCAGTTTGCAGATCCAGGGGAATCTCAAGGTTCTTCCATTTTTTTCCCTGTTAAAGCGGGGGGAGTTTTTCCTCATCCAAATCAAGGGCCACACATACCCTACCTCTACCAGTATGTGACGGCTACCTCGCTGGACTGCTGGACATTGCAGCTGCGGCTCTGCTACTGCCAGCCCAATCTTTCTACATTGGCTTTGCCTTTGATAATGGCCATCAATAATAGAATGCTTCATTTCATTATAAATTTTATTTTTATTTTGTTTAGACTCAATTGCTGCTCAATTGTAAGTGTTGAGTTAAAAAACATTTTCAAAAACTAGGCAAGACTCTCTAGACGACACGCGCTGCAGCCGTTCCTGCACAGGGTGTGTGGCCCGTCCATTACGGTTGTGGAGGGTGTCATACGCTGTATCGATTGTAAAGCCCCAAATTTTTGAAATTGGGCTATATAAATAAAATTAGCTTGATCTGACAAGGTGAAATAACGGACCCTACAGCTTAGAATGGCATTGAATTGTGGACATCTTTTAACGGTCATAGTGTTATATGACGGAGGTGATTGTAGAAATTCCATTCCAAGTCTATTTTAATGTGCTTTTTTTTTCAATGATGCAAGTTATTTTTAAATGCTTTTACAAGAAAAGACGGTCTGTCACACAAGATCTGTGCTGTGATCCTGATCATCGCTTTTAAAAAACGCTTTCTTCATGAAAAATCTGTGAAGGATAAAGTTGAACTCAAGACATTACAGTACAGGAGAGACAGGCTGCTGATATGGTTGTGCACTTGCTATACAGAAGGATTTGGCTACTTTTGAAATACGGTCAGCACAGTGCTCACTGCCTGCAGGGTTGCTCCAGCTGATTGGTTCAGCATCAAGCAGGTCTCTCTCTCACTCCAAAAATGTGTTTTGCTTATTGTTCCTTGACTTCACAGCTTAACTGTGCAGGATGATGTATGTGCAGAGTTTGACACCAGAAGGCTGTTTTCACGTGCATCTGATGGATGTGGAAAGTTTCTCTGTGCTCACCTTAAATCTCAATGTGTGTGTGTGTGTGTGTGGGGGTGTACGAGCAGGACTTGATGACATCACAAATAGTTCAGAAGCCGATCGTGGTCCTGTGTTCACCTACACAAGAGTGATGTGGAAATTTGAAGCCTAAGACGCTTTTAAGTTGTATCATGGGAAATGTTTTTAGAGCTTGACCCACACTAGAGACATAAGTTAGAATATGTCATACTATGTAGCTTCGATTTTGACAATTCTCTTTTTAATCTGTTTTGTGTGAATCCTCCAACTTTATGAAAGTGTAATACTAAATCAGTGGATTACCCCATTAAAGCAAAAGTTAAAAATTGAAAGCATACAATTAAAATATTACACCTTGCTCGCTCGTTCACATGTTCCAGACTGTGTTTTGTTTCTTCAACTCTTCCCAGCCCCTAAGTTGGATGGATACACCAATTTAGTAAATTAAATAATATAAACAGTCAAAGACCTCATTTCCACCTGGTATTAACATGTGATCTGTTTCTTTATCTGATCTTGATTAGCATAAAAACAGGGATGGTTCTGCTCTTTAACTTGATCTTGTCTTCTACCTCCAAAGCTGTTGCCATGACAACAGACGAGGCAGAGAGTCACCAGAAGAAGCCGAGGGAGCAGGAGGAAGCCGGCCAGGACGCCAGGCCATCCTCACCAGAGGAGGAGCAGCTCCGGCCACGCAACCGCAACTCTGCCGGTCGTGGCCTCTCCCGCCTCTTCTCCTCCTTCCTGAAGAGGCGCTCGCAGTGTGAGAGCGAGGCGGGAGAGAAGGAGGACAAGGAAGAAGAGGAAGCTAAAGCCCCCATTGCTGACCCTGAACCTGAACTGAGGACAGAGGGAGAGGTTGCCCTGGACCAACACTCAGTGAGCAGTGCTGAGGTTCAGGTCAGCCTGCATGTTACGTATCTGTGTCTTCATCTAGACCTTTTCAGACATGGAATATATTACATTGCTGAACTTGTTGAAGTAATGACTAACTTTCAGGCATAGGTGACATATGGTTCAGACAAGAGAGAGAGAAAGAGAGTCCAGTGGTGAGTTAAAAAGGTTCTGTTCTCACAGGCTGTATCACTGAACATATTTTTCTGTTGAAGCCTTAATGACTGTCATCAGCACGAGGGAGGCTTGCTCTGTCATAAGGGTGCGGGATTGTGGCAACAGGGGACGGACCCAAATGGCAGGATGATATCAGTGGTTTAATGACCAAAAATAGCTTGTAGGCAGACAGGCAAACAGGTAGACGGGTAATAGGCAGGTAGGTTCAGGTCCAAGTTTGGGTGACAGAATGACATAAGCAAAAACACAAGGCAAGACAGCAAAGGAGCAAAGGATCTGGGGCAGTATATGTAGAGAGTGGCTGTTTAGGGAATGAGATGCAGGTGAGGAGGTAGGAGTGGAAGGCCAGGTAATTGCAGAGTAGATGAGGGAAGCAGAAACAGGTGCGAAGAGAGGCGGGTCAGTCAGGTGAGTGAAAGTCCGGGGGCACCTGCTGAATGGAAGGAAAACGGCAACGAAGGGGCCTGGGGAAATAGAAATGTAGCTGGAGAAGAGGGACAGGGAGACAGACTGTGGCATGCCCCCGCTTCTCACCGTGAATCCACTAATATATTTTGGCATCATTTGGCGTTGTTAGAGCACAAACATTGAATAACAGTTGGGACTCTCATTTAATTTCTAAATTAAAAATAGAAGGAGAGAATATTACAAAACTCAGCTGCTAGGCTTTTTACAGATCCAAGAGGTATGATCACACTGCATCTGTTTAACCCTTTTTACATTGGCTTCCTGTTTGTTTTAGGATTGATTTTGATCTTATTGATTACCTTTAGGGCACCTACTGACCTGGCTCCAGATTATGTAGACGTTTTAATCCCTTATGAACCTTTGTGTGGTCCAGGCTGAAAACTAAAGGGGACAGAGTTTTTGCCCCCAGGGCCCAGAGGCTCTGGACCGACTGTTTGTTTTATTGGTTTTTAATTTCTTGTTTATCATTTTTAATTTTGCCCTGCATGTATTTTATCATTCGCTTTAGTATTTTATTAAATCTTTCTCTCTATGAAGCACTTTGTACTTTGTTTTGATTAGTACTCTATAAATAAAGTTTATTATTATTATATTAAAGTTTTTTTAACCTCTTCTTCCCCGGTTGCAGGGTTAAAAGACTTATCTGAGAAAAATATCCTCAGCAACTTGAAATTGGCTCTTTTACTGTGTTTCATCGGTTTTATTTTCTTCGCGCATAAGAGATGAAGATTGAGATAATTAATATATAACAATAATTGTAGAAGGCAGTAACATAGGACACAAGTTTAAAGTGATATGGGCATGTTACAGGTCCAACCGAGTAACATCCAATCTATTTAGACATGGGACCGACATGATAAATTGCCATCGGATTAACGTAACAGGTTGTACGTCTGAAAGGGGCTGTACTGTATCTGCTAAAGGTGTATATCTTCCTGTCAACCAGAAGTAACCACATGAAGATGAATGTGGCCCAAAATAAAAACTTGGGCAAAATAAGTCAAGTTGGTCCAGTCATCATAAGCACAACATGATGTTAATAGTTTACTTTCCACTTTCATGTGTGTGTTTCAAGTGTAACTCTACAGTGGTTAGGGGTTGTGTAACTCTGTGCTTGCACCTCTGTTGCTTAAATTAAAAAATTGCTAAAACGACCGTTAAGGCACACATATATGTAAACAGATTGATGTCTTTGGTGGTAAAACTGCCTATAGTCAAGACTAAATCTGTCACAAGGACAGATTAAGAGAGTGTTGACTGCAGTGTAATCAAAGTGTTTGTTTCAGGCTGTCCAGGTAGAGAAGAAAGAAGCTGAGGAGGGTGGAAAGGACAAAGAGAACAACAAGGAGAAAGAAGAGGAAGCTGCCCTGGAGAAGGAGGACAAGGAGAAGGAAAAAGAGGAGGAGAAGGAGTCCAGTCCTGAAGAAGGCAGTCAGGGAGAGAAGGAGGAGAAGTCGACTGAGGAGGAAGCCAAAGCTCCCAGAGCTCCACGTCGGCCCAAGACCATGCAGATCAAAGTCACCCTGCTGGACGACACTCTGTATGAGTGTGAGCTGGATGTAAGAGCATTTGTAATTTATCATGCACACACAAAAGGAAAATTCAATTTCAACTGGTTAAATTATTTCATTTTAATACATGCAGCCACAGGCTTCCATTGAAAGTATCAGAGCATATCAATTTAAAAGTATTAACATGTCATGAATACTGTCACATACAGGTGATAAAGCAATTAGTGTTACACCAGATTTATGCAGGTTTATTTTCAAGCTTGTGTAATTGTTAGAATCAGAATTACTTGATTGATCCCCGGGGGGAACTTATTTGAACCAAAACTGTGACATTGTTTTTTTGGTTTGTGGATTATTTGTTTAGTCTATGAAATGTCAGAGAATAAGAACAAATGGCCATGGCATTGCAATTCCCAGAGCCCTCCACATGTCTTTGAGTTGCTTATATTGTCTGATATAAAGTTAAAAACAGTTCGTGATTGATCTTCCAGCTGGTCATAGTATGTCTAATCTTGTTGGATTATTACAGAACAGGTTTAATACAGTATAACAGACATGTTGATAATCTGTTGGAAAGTGTGTCCATAAAGGTGTCCAATCAGTATGACACTTGGTGAATGGTGAAATTCTGTTCACTGGCTTTACCAAGGTACACGTTTTTGGCATTTGTGACAACCCCTGTGGGTTGGGCTCAAATGCTTTGGCAGGCCTATTTCAAACCAAAGACTGAAGACATCTACCAGTATTTATGATGATTGGACAAATGGTCAATGAGTTATGGCCAATTTCCTGCTAAGCCCCACCCTTTACCAATTTTGGTCTTGATACAGTCAAAATGAAAAAAGATTTTTTCAGATGGCAATTATCAAAAAATCCTTCATGGCTGGCTTTTATGGTCCCCGAGACTTTTTTGGCGAGCAAATTAATTGTTAATTATAGCATCACCATCAGGCTGTTTGGGGTTATATTTCTTGTGAAGTATTTGTACGTCATTTCGAGTTATGGGGCAAAGTTTCATGTCTCTAGCTCCTTCTAGCTTATGGCAACTTGAACGACGGCATAACACGACAAATAATAACTAGGAAATGCATTTCCTGCAGAAAATGTGTGTGAATGCTGGCAGCTGAAACAATTTAGAATGCATTATTGGAAAAGCAGAAATGAATAGTTTGAAAAGTCTTGAAGCACAAATGCACTGAACTGCAGTACTGTTGGGAGTTGAACTACTGACCATACAGTACCCACAAAGTTTTTTGCCACACATGATATTACCTATCCCCTGTGTTACCGAGCACATTGCCAATTTTAAAAAGAGGAGAGGTTATGCATTTTCTTGAAGCACTGCAAAACAATTTGAAGTCAAACCGCTGACCCTGTGGTTTCCACAACGGGTGATGACTTACTCTGACCACTTTGTTATCAAGCAGCCTACCAAAAACTGTTAAAAAGGAGACAGGTCCTAAACACTATCACTAGTGCTCACTTTAGTGGATCCCTCTTTTGGTCTAACTGCACTCTCAGAAATACGGCTTAATCATTGTAAAATACATTTAAATCTGGCCTTTTTTACAAGAGAATTCAGCCTGTAAGGACTGAAAACACTCGAAGTAGCAGTAGTAGTAGTAATAGTAGCAATAGTAGAAGTAGAAGTAGCAGTAGCAGCAGCAGCAGTAGTAGTAGCAGTACACGTAGTAGTAGCAGTACACGTAGTAGTAATAATACCAGTAGTTCAAAGAAATTGATTGAGTAATTAAGTCCCCTTAATGGAGTTGAGGTATCATCTGTGTAAGAAATTAAAGTGCTTGAACAGCGACACCTGCTGGCAAAAAGGGAAAGAGCAGACTGTGTGAAGTGGTGGTGGGGGGCAGAGGAGGACAGGTTCTGTGTTATGCTAAACTGTTGCCAACGTGCCAAAACATGTAAAATGATGCTCCAACAGAGGATGTCCTCCCTAACCAATCAACAACCAGGATACAATATTGACATTGCGTTGTTCCAATGATGATTTACAAATTTCATCAGTTTCCTTAGTTCTTTAACACTGTATTGCACATGAGTGAGTGTGACAAACTGGCAATCAAGCGATATATTCATAATTCCATACAGTAGTATATTAGAAAAAAAATTACAACATGCAAATTGAGAACTACTTTTGAACAAGGTAACTGGAGGACTGAAGCTAACACTGAGAATGGATTTGGACTGGGGGGCATGGCAGCGGCGATTAGCAGATAATGTTAATCTATATGAGCCATGATCACATAACTGTTTATGCTCGGTTGTTACAGTGTGGTTGAAGATCTTTACCAAGATGGCCTGAAAACACAGTGTTGAACAGCATCACCAGATTTACCTGGCTTAGTGTGGCTGTAGCTGGCAAGATAACAAGCTTGCTAGTGTCCACTAACAATAAATGACAGTAACTGACAGTGATTGTTTAAGCACAATTTTGAAAATTGTCAACACACAACACACAACTACACACACAAGTAGCAGAATACCCCAGACCTTTAGCAAAATGAAACACTTCATTCACAACACAATAATTTATAAAAAGCCAATTTTGTCACTGTATGGAACACACATGGCTCCTATGATCTGATTCTGTTTGAACTGCTGTGCTCAATCTGCTTTTCTACTACTTTTCTAAAAAGTATTGACCAAACACAAGAAAATATTTATTTCTCTCCACATTGTAAAATTAGTCAATACATCCATGCATTTCCAGGTTGCATTTTACACTTAACATTAGAACAGAACATATTCTCAATAGAATATAGTAAAGTACACACAACAAAAACATTTTGTGGAGCATCATCTCTTCACCATCTGTCTCAGATGACAATGTATCTCATCTTCTCTGCATCCGTTTGGTCTTCTGCTGTGACAATGATCTGTGGTCTGTCTATCTAATCGTCTAAATGTGGGCTGTGTTGTAAGGACCTAAGTTTGCATGGTGGTGGAGAACCCCATTCTGCATGATTGCAGTGTGCATTGTGATGTTGACATCTGACAGCTGCTCTTTGGCCAATGATGTTTCTCCCTCTTCTTACTTTTGTCAGGTTAAACCCAGCCTCATGTATGAAGATAAATTCATGCAGGTTTAAATTCAATTTACACGTAAAAAGGTTTTGTGTGCAGTGCACAATACTAAACATTACAAAACCTCCACATATTCATCTGCAGATCTTTTACTCACTCAGAATGTCTTTCAAATGGCACTCTGTTGTTGTTTCATCTGTATGGGACGTATTTTAAGGATTTGCAGCAGTGTTGATAGAGAGACCTGATGGACTTCATTGAAAACTAAGTGGTCACTGAGGATGTTTGTTGGAATTTCTCTGAGGCATATCGCACTATAGGCCAAAATCATATTTATGATAGTTCTCTCATGTTGCTCTGAGAATATGTGGGGGCTTTCCCCCTTGATGTTCTCAGCCCTTAATCATATGTAAACCATTCAAAATACATATAAAATGCAATAGGACTACTCCTACTGATCTAGTGCATATAGTAGGCTACACTGTTCTGATTTAACTGTAGACAGTAGAGAAAGCTTGTTTTTCACCTGTGCTCTTGTCTGCTGACGTTGGGCTGAACTCTTTGTCCAGCCTCTCTCAAAGTCAACCCATGGTGTGCAACATGGTCAGCCAATGTTGCTCGATTCTCTTCTGATAAATTTGGTTCTCGTCTTCTTTGTCCATGTCCTCCTTTAGGTCTACCTCTTTCTCTTCCTCTCCCTACCCCTCTTCCTCTGCGGGCTCCCCCTCTCATCCTCACTGTCTCTCTTCCTCTTAATGCAACATTGCCCTCCATTTTTGTTGAATACAGGTACACTCACCTGTTTCCTTTTTATACTCACCAATCAGACATAAGCAATGTCTGATTGGTGAGTTTACAATTAAGCACTAAGGTATCTGTATACCTGACGGTTGCGTTTGATCAATTCGTTCGGTAAAAATAAGATAAATAACAGACAATGCAGTTACCAAATAAAGTGTCCAGTAGGGGGTGGGTGCGTTAATGTAGCGCAGGGGGGACAGGGCGGTGTACGTTAATATAACGTATAACTTTAGTTTGTGTTGGGGGGGGGCACGTTCGTCCCCTGCAGAGGGGAAGAAACTGTTTTTGTGTCGGGAGGTTTTGGTCCTGATGAACCGCAGCCTCCTACCAGAGGGGAGGGGGTCAGACAGATTGTGTCCGGGGTGGGAGGGGTCGGCAGCGATCTTCCCTGCTCTCCTCAGGGTCCTGGAGGAGTACAGGTCCTGAAGAGATTGGAGGTTGCAGTCAATCACCCTTTCTGCAGAGCGGATGATGGTGGAGCGTACCAGACAGTGATGGAGGAGGTGAGGATGGACTCTATGATGGCAGTGTAGAAGTGAACCGGCATTGTTTGTGGCAGGTTAAACTTCTTCAGCTGCCTCAGGAAGTACATCCTCTGTTGGGCTTTCTTGATGAGGGAGCTGATATTCAGCTCCCACCGGAGGTCCTGGCTGATGATGGAGCCGGGACGATCGTGTTGAAGGCAGAGCTGAAGTCCACGAATAGGATCCTGGCATAGGATCCTGCGGAGTCCAGGTGCTGGAGGATGAAGTGTAGGGCCAAGTTGACAGCGTCGTCTACAGACCTGCTGGCTCTGTAGGCGAACTGCAGGGGGTCCAGCAGAGGGTCAGTGATGGATTTGACAAAACCAGGCATTCAAATGAGTCAGGGCGATGGGTCTGTAGTCATTTAATCCTGTGGGCCCTGGTTTTTTGGGGACGGGGATGATGGTGGAGGCCTTGAAGCAGGCTGGCACATGGCATGTCTCCAGTGAGGTGTTGAAGATGTCTGTGAACACCAGAGACAGCTGATCGGCGCAGCGCTTCAGGCAGAATGGAGAGATGGAGTCTGGTCCAGCAGCTTTCTGGGGGTTTTGTCTCTTGAAGAGCCTGTTCACATCTCTTTCAAGGACAGACAGAGGTGTCGATGTTGGGGGGGGGGGCACTGTGGGGGGCAGCTGTGGTGGTAAGAGGTGTAAGAGTTCAGCCCCAGGTGTGATGAGGGGGTTGGGGCTGTTGGTCTGGAGCTGGTGGGTGATGGTGTGGGTGATGGTGTCAGGACTGTCCCATTGTCTTTCAAAGCGACAGTAGAAGTTGTTGAGGTAGTTGGTGAGGAGACGGCCGTTAGCAGAGTTGGGGGCTCTTTGCTTGTAGTTGGTGATCTGCCTGAGCCCACTCCACACAGAAGCAGAGTCACTGGAGGAGAACTGATTTTGTAGTCTCTCTGAGTACAGTCGTTTAGCTTCCCTCACCGCCTTGCTAAACCTGTACTGTTGCCACTCTTAAACGCCTCTTCCTTTTCCAACTTCAACTGTCGCAGTCTTGCTGTGAACCAGGGTTTGTCGTTGTTATAACTCACCCTGGTGCGAGATGGTACACAGTAGTCCTCACAGAAGCTGATATATGACGTCGCAGCCTCTGTGTACTCATCCAGACTGTTGGTAGCAGTCCTGAAAACATCCCAGTCAGTACAGTCCAAACACGCCTTCAGGTCCTCTGCAGTTTCACTGGTCCACTTCTTCAATGTTCTCCCAACAGGCTTAGAAAGTTTTAATTTCTGCCTGTATGCAGGAATCAGGTGGACCATGTCGTGGTCAGAGTGTCCCAGTGCAGCGCGGGTGACGGCGTGAAAAGCATTACTGACTGTGGTGTAACAGTAATCCAGAGTGTTCCCCTCCCTGGTGGGGCATTTAATAAACTGTTAATAAACTCCCACTTCTTTTAATAATAAAAGACAACCATTCTTCTCTTTCTTCCTTCCTTCCTTCTCTTTCTGGTGTCACTGACGCCCAAAGCTCTGCGCCTTTTTGAACACCATTCTGGTACCCCTCGCTCTTGCAGATCTCCTCAAGTAACTTCTTATATTGTTCCAAATGGACCACCACATGATTTGAAACAGGCGAGTAGTATTCCATTAGAGCTCAAACAACAAGCCTACAATATTCAACAGAATACCTCAATTGTCATAAAGCCAGCAGACAAGGGTGGTTTAGCTGTAATGTTTAGTCGAGGTCATTGTGGCTCCAATATCATCTCAGACCTGTCCTCTCCTCTGCTGAGTCTCTGCTTCAGTTTGAACCTTACTGTTAAACTGCCCTGTGGGAGAAGCGACCGCTCTCTCTCTGCGCCTCTGCGCTGTACTCACCTACATCTGCACAGTTCAGCACTCACTGAATACATTGTATGTGATGTCAGGTCTGTTACATCAGTTACATTTTTTACGTTTCTCGTTCCCTGTTATGTATGTGTGTGTCAGAAACATGCCAAAGGCCAGGAGCTGTTTATGAAGGTGTGTGACCACCTCAACCTGCTGGAGAAAGACTACTATGGCCTGGCTATCTGGGAGACGCCCACCATGAAGGTGAGCTGGATTTAACTAGTTAGTATCAGTCATCTGGGAGACGCCCACCATGAAGGTGAGCTTGATTCTATCTAGTTAGTATCAGTCCAAGAATCCCAATCTCAGTGTTCCATTATTAGGACTGTTGTAGAAGGATGCTTGATTTTGTTTTCAAAAGTCAATATGCAATGGGGAAACACAAATCCATGTTTTCATCCAAGCAATTTTATGCAAATTATTTAAGTAGAAATGGATGGAAGCAACTAAATTCAACAAAACTTCTAAAAAGTTTACGTTCGCTTGAGGTGTTGTTTTCCTTCTGTCCATGGAGAGTTTATGCCACAAATCAACAATGAAACATTCTTGTTGAATGAATAATGTTGTAGCGATAGATCAGCTGTTTGTTATTACATTGCACAACAATACTAAACACACTGAAATTAAGCAAAGACTGTCTGTAAATGATGTCCAACATAATCAATACCCAGAGCTGTCAAACGCACTGCTGCACCCGTAGGGGAGACTCTCTTCTGTACATCAAGAGACCGGTTATTGGCACCTCTCTCATCATCTTGCTTTGGAAAGCAAGACATATGGTCTCATGTGCTGAATCAAAAGAACCAAATAGCTGTAAGGTCTAGACTTATTTTAACCATGTTTTCTTCCTGACATTGGAACCTTGTGCTGACAGTTTATTTACCCAACTGATAAAAACACACAATTTGCATACCATTTGTTGCGAGATTTGTAACTTATCCAGGTTTCCATCCGCATGTAGTGCAAATTTTAGTTTCGTTTCTTTAAGTTGAGCGCATCAAGATAAACAATTGGGGGCGCTAATTCTCCAATAAGGTGCCATTAAACCATTGCAGGAGAAGAGGGCACAACGAGATGATGTAATTAAAAGAGCGCCAGTCAAACCTCAAACGTTGTGGAAAACATGATGGAAATATGGTATTTATGTTTGTTTCATGCACTTGGCTTAAAATTCCCTTGTGCTAAATGATTGCAGTCAGCTGAAATAATTGTGATTAGGCAATCATGTAATAATTGCAACAGGCCTACTGAATGTCATAGACAGTTAGATTATTCTGTGGCCCTTAGAGCTTAAGGACTTCTGACACTGAGCGGTGTTTGATGATATCAAACCTTATGTTACATCCCTCATATTTTTTTTAAATCAGATTTGGATGGACCTTACAAAGGAGATCCGCAGGCAAGTACAAGGTGAGCAAAACTTTAACCGCAAATACACCATCTGTTCTCATTTTCTTTTGTAACATGTTTCTAATGTTTACAGATATTGCATTACACTCTCATTTTCTTTCTCAAGGTGCCAACTATAATTTCACCTTCAATGTGAAATTCTATCCACCGGACCCAGCCCAGCTGTCTGAGGACATAACAAGGTACTGCATGGGTTCCAGTGATTTTGTCAACTGCTCCCTACAATCCTAATTTTATTGTATCAAAAGGTCAATATGGGCAGGACTTATTTCTCCAGAGGAGGTGGAATCATTTTAATATTGTATTCAGCGATTTTAGAAGTGCGTGTGTTTTTTTCCGTCTCAGTCAAACATTAAAACAATAAATGTGGGCGATTTATACGACTTATAATATTTGATGGTAAGGTCTATTTCCATGTTTCCTTTTTGTCATAATTTGACCCTATTTTTAAAATCATGGCGGTTACATATTATTTTAATATGTAAAGGTAACTTATTCCAATTCCTGGCACCACAGAACCTAAAGGAACAAGTTCCCCTGTTAGTGTTAAACCTCTACAAGTCACCAACACTGGCTCTAGTCTGGTGGACAGACACCCTTATGAATCAAACATTACAGGGCCATGCAGATGAGCAATTTATTGAGCATGAAAGTTGACAAAAATCTTACTTACTTACTAGCCTTTTATGGAGCTTTTAACCACATCTCACAGTCATCCTCGGCGGATGCAGTACAGACCCCCTATATACGATAATCTGTTATCAAGAAACCAGAGTTCCATATTCAGTACATGTGATCCCTGCTTGTGCACTGCAGGTACTACCTGTGTCTCCAGCTGCGGAAGGACATCCTGCAGGGCCGCCTTCCTTGTTCCTTCGTCACCCTGGCGCTGCTTGGCTCCTACGCCCTGCAGTCGGAGCTGGGCGAGTACGACCCTGAGGTGCACGGCAATGAATACGCTAAGGACATGAAAATGGCCCAGGGTCAGACCAAGGAGCTGGAGCACAAAATGATGGAGCTGCACCATACATACAGGTCAGAACACTGCCTCATTCAACCAGTGGTGGAAGTGTTCAGATTCTTTACCTAAGTAAAAGTATCAATACCACAATTGAGTGGATTTGTAAAACAATTTTGTCAAAGTCAAATCCTGTATTCAAAATTTTACATAAGTAAAAGTACATAAATATTATAGCATTATTATACTAATGATGGTAATATTTAAGCAACATATTAACTACTTTATTTTAATCTTTAACAGTACTAATTCATAAAAGGATCACATGTTTTGTACATAAGGAAAAGCATAAATTCTAGAGTAACTAATGTTATACCTGCTGCTCTTTATTGTTAAATGTTGAAAATGGGCTCAGTAAGTAGTAAGTCATCCTTGTTTTCCATCGTGACTTCAGATCCAAGTATCCTTCATAGATAATAAAAAACCACAATGTGTGTGCAACTTTGTCTGTAGCATTTTTAATGCCATGTGTATTAAATTGTCTACTAAATTAATTAATCTACTTAAGTAAATGCACTTCACCTTTACTTCCTACCACTCCCCTCAATAGAACTAATCCCACCTAATTATTGATGTAACTATGCATAAACAACATTACAAGAGAAGGCCTACATAAAAGATAAATCAAGGGTGAGGGGAAAAGACACCTTCTTCCACTCTCCAAAGCCCAGTTTTGTGCTGTAATAACCTTGGTTTGAATTGAGATGCAGTATCTGCATTTATATCACAGCTTCTCCACAGTCACAGTAACTAAAGATTTTGTTGGATTTCTGCTGTTGTGTTGTGGCAGGTCAATGAGTCCGGCCCAGGCAGACCTGATGTTCCTGGAGAATGCCAAGAAACTCTCCATGTACGGAGTGGACCTCCACCAGGCCAAGGTGAGCACAGGAGACAGGAGATTTTTCAGCTGCTCTGCTAGTCATCTTCCCTACATTGTTAAATGTTTGAAAAAGGGCTTAGTAGGAAGTAAGTCATCCTTGTTTTCCATGGTGTCTTTAGATCCTTCATAGATCAAATAAAACCTCCAACACACTTAATCTGGGTGTGAATGTGATATAGCCTTACAGTGCTCCATGAAAACAACGCATTGATGTAAAAAGAAAAAGACACACAGTGTGTTTGCAGCTTTATCTGTTAGTATTTTTAATGTCATGCATCACAGAAGTGTGCATGCCTGGCCTGAACAGGAGGAAGACATGTGACTTGTCAGGTTTTACAGCAGAAATCAGGTCAATCTGTTTGCATCAGAGCAGGGATTTAAACTAATATGGAGGGAGGAACTATTAAAGAACTATATTGCCCCCCTGTGGATATATAAGGATTGCAACTTGTCTACTTATATGGATAATCATACATACTGTAGTAAACATTTCAAACACATGGTGTGTGCTTATTGCAATTATTAGTTGGCAAACAGAAAGTCATAGAATAAACTGTTAAAATGTAAAATTTGTGTAAATGAAAAATATTAAAATGTCATCATTCCTCAAGATAGTCTCTTGTAAAAGGTTTTACATCTGCTTGAGGTGTTTTTTTTTCTTTTTGTCCATAAAGAGTTTATGTAACAATGATTTTAGTATTTATAATTATCACTAATTATCATTTTAGTATTCATAATTATCACAACTGGAAAACCAATGAAATGAATATGTTAAAAGTACATTTGCAGCCCAATGAATCTGCACAACACTGACTTCTTACAAACAAACCTGGAGGAATATGCATGAAGTCATATGGACTGACAGGTAACTCATTCATTGGGCATCAGCCTAGGATGACCTAGGAGGTAAATTAAATTCCAACTCACAGCAGGTCATGCTGCATCTTACTCAACCCAATGTGTTAATTTATCTTCTCTGGTGTCACAAAGAGCTTTCCAAGAAATAATTGATTATGAGGATTATTAGTCCAGACTGAAACTGGAGAACAAGATGCAATCCTTTTTAGGTGGTCTTGGTCCAATTCTTGGGTCCAGAGTTTGACTGACAGCTTCAACATCAGCCCAAATAAATAGAACCAAAGAGGCAAACACACCACAATTTCTTTGAACCGAACCAAGTTAAGTGTGAAAGTACCCCAAAATCACATAATTACTATCACAAAATCATGTGGTTTGTCTGCTTTGCTTTCACATGACAAATGTATTGCAGCAGAGTATTCTTGGAAATGGGAGTCCCTCAGTTTTAAGCAGTTTTGCAGTGGTTGTTTAGTCGATTTGAGTGGCAGCTTTTGCACCAGGCTAGAGGAGCCAAACAAAGCAGTTTAGGTGTGAAACATTGCAAATGCAACGCACACAGTGCTGCTTCATTTGATGCTTGTCAATTCACGCCCATAGCACACACCAAATGCATCTGACAGAAGAAGTTAGCCAAGTACCCCAGTAGCCAGGATGTGCCAATTGAGGGAGGAAATGTGATAAAACTTTTGCTTTTCTGACATCAACCTGTGGTGACATGGTTTTGATCATGTTGGTGGAGAGGAATGGTGGTTATCCCTCCAACAGTCTTCCAGAGGCTGGAGCCTGACTGAAGCTATTTTAGGTAGCGGTGGAACACATCTTAATACACTTCCTTTCATTTGTCACCCATTTAAGATCTTTCTTTGTTGTTCATTCCATGTTCCATCAAAAGGTCTTAGCTGTCTTAAATCTGCATATCCTGTTGACAGTTAATGAAAATCTTTCTTTCTGTCTCTTTGGGTGTCTCTGTCAGGATCTGGATGGTGTTGACATCATGCTGGGGGTTTGCTCCAGTGGTCTGATGGTTTACAAAGACAAACTGAGGATCAACCGTTTCCCCTGGCCCAAAGTCCTAAAGGTCTCATACAAACGCAGCAGCTTCTTCATCAAAATAAGACCATCTGAGGTATGGTGTTCATCATTTCATATATATACTGTATATATGAAATAATAATATAATATTCATCCGCCTGTATTCATCTGTCGTTCATCATTAATGCTGAACTTACCCAAACTGTGAATGAAACCATGAATCTAATTTCATTTTCAAGTCTTGTTTGTGTTTCTTGTTTCAACAGGTGGAACAGTACGAGAGTGCAATTGGCTTCAAACTACCCAATTACAAGGCAGCCAAGAAGCTGTGGAAAGTGTGTGTTGAACATCACACCTTCTTCAGGTAGGATATTGTATTCTTTAAGTCACTTTGTTCACATGGCAGTGCTGTGCAGTGTTTTACTTGAAGGAACTATGGACATTTTGCTAAATATGCTTGCTTGTTGCAGCTCAGAAGATCAAGCTCAGTGTTTTGTGTGTTTTTCTTTGTGTGCAGGCTGACCTCCACTGAGATGGCCACCACTCCGAGGAAGTTCTTGGCGTTGGGCTCTAAGTTTCGCTACAGTGGTCGGACTCAGGCTCAGACCAGACAGGCAAGCTCTTTAATCGACAGACCAGCTCCTCTGTTCCAGCGCTCATCCAGCAAGAGGAACTCACGCAGCCTGGATGGAGGTACACTGTTCCACCTGCTGTTTGTGCTGTAGGAGTGTGTGTGTGTGTATTTGTCGCACCAGAGCTTGTCAAAGTGTTACACAGTTGCTTACTGAGGTCATGACTACACTGTGTATCTTGTATTCCATTAGTGTTGGTCACACGTGTCCTCAGAAATAGATGCTTAGCACCAACAGCAGACAGACATAGTGGAGAACATAGCGGAGCAATTAGCAGTTAAAGAGCTATTTCCCGATGTTGTGTTCACAACTTGTTTCTGCTGCCCACAAGTGGCCAAAGAAAAATCAGTTATTGCAGGTTTAAATTCTCCAGGTACTCACAACATACACAGGCAATGGCACATGGCAAAGGCTCATGTCATAGCGGCTTGTCTACATATAGCTGCTTGTCTACGTTTACGCATTGTTAAAATCAAGTATGTTTCAACATTTAGTTCTTGTTTTGTTTCCCGCAGTTTTCATAGTTTTCTTTCCGTTCTCATTTAGTTCTCAGTTTTTCTGCCTCTCCTCTCTCTTTACTTTTTGATCACACATTACTATCTACCCCACAGCTCTGTCATCGAGAACAGAGCGTTACATATGTTTTGTACTTACTGTATAACATGTTTTTTAAAGTTGTGCTGACAAACAGACCAAACAGGCCAGCCATGGTCAATTAAGGTAAACCACACGTTCTGCATGAAGCTTCTTTTGCTGTTATTATCTGCCTTTTCTTGCTTTTGCCATTCTTGCTCTTTTCATATACTCAACTCTAACTCCAAGGAGTCATTCCCACAGTTTAAAGTTGGGCACAGTTGCTGTTCTGCATCTTATAGAGGTGTTCAGGATTCAGGTTCAGGAGTCTCCAGCCATACTTGTTCTGTAAGGCTGTACTTAAGCGCAGTGGTGCTTTGACCTCAATACTAACAACAGCATGCTAACATGCTCACAATGACAGTTCGAGAATTTACTCGGACCAAAGGTCAAATACAGGCTTACAGCTCGGCAACTAGAATCAGGCAATCAAGTCCATTGGGGCAACATTAACATTTTGGCAGAGGACAAGTGTTTGTTGTACGATAAACGTTATCGTTTGGTGGCCTCAGCAGTGGTGTCGCAAACAAAAGAAAGTGTGGCAACATGTTGATGTTGAGGTAAATGCAGTGGGTTCCACAAAAGGGAACCATGTTGCATCCCACCATCGGAGCATGTCTGCCACTGGTACAGGCACTGGTACACCCAAGCTTTCACCGCTGGAAACCCAAATTTCTGAGAAAGAGGGAGAGACTACAACCACTCAACCACTACAGGCCTGTCGCCCTGACCTCTCACCTTATGAAGACCATGGAGAGGATCATCCTCAAACACCTGCGACCCCTGGTGAGCACAACGCTGGACCCCCTCCAGTTTGCTTACCGTCCTGGAATCGGGGTAGATGACGCTGTCATCTATGTACTACACAGATCCCTTTCTCACCTGGAAAACTCTGGAAGCACTGTGAGGATCATGTTCTTTGACTTCTCCAGTGCCTTCAACACCATCCAGCCAGCACTGCTGAGAGTGAAGTTTGAGGGAGAGTGAGTGGACCGTCACCTGGCTTCATGGACAATTGACTACCTCACCAACAGACCACAGTATGTGAGGCTCTGGGACTGTGTGTCTGATGTGGTTGTCTGCAGCACGGGGGCCCCCCAGGGTACGGTTCTCTTTCCATTCCTTTTCACCCTCTACACCTCCAACTTCAGACACAACACTGTCAGTTGCCACATCCAGAAGTTCTCTGATGACACTGCCATCGTTGGATGTGTGCCTGAGGGGAATGACCTGGAATACAGGGAGGTCATCAGCAACTTTGTCAGCTGGTGCGAGCTCAACCAGCTTCACATCAACGCCAGCAAGACGAAGGAGATGATGATCGATTTCAGGAGGAAGTCATCCAGCATCACACCGTTGAACATCCAGGGTTTGGACATTGAGGTGGTGGAGAACTACAAATTCCTGGGTGTTCTCCTGAACAATAAACTGGACTGGTCTGACCACACTCAGGCCCTGTACAAGAAGGGTCAAAGCCGCCTCCACCTGCTGAGGAGGCTGAGGTGTGTGCAGGAAACTGCTCCGGACTTTTTATGACACTGTGGTAGCTTCGGCTATCTTCTATGCTGTGGTCTGCTGGGGGGGGGGGGGGGGGGGGCAGCACGGACAGGGACAGGAGGAGGCTCAATAGACTGATTAGGCGAGCTGGCTCTGTTCTGGACTGCCCGCTGGACTCCATTGAGGAGGTGGGGGAGAGGAGGATGTTAGCCAAGCTGACATCCATCATGGACAACACCTCTCACCCCCTGCACAAGACTGTGGGGGCCCTGAGCAGCTCCTTTAGCAGCAGACTGTTACATCCACGGTGTAAGAAGGAGCGCTACCGCAGGTCGTTCATTCCGACTGCTATAAGACTGTTTAACTGCACATAAATCTGCAAAATTTGTACATACTTTATATCTTCCGTGTATATATTTATTTTTGTCCCCCATATTTTTGATATCTGTATTTATTATTTGTATATTGTTTTTCTTTTTTAAAAAAAATACTTCTAATTCTTATCGACACAGTGCTTGTCTGCTGTGTGTTTCTGCACCTTTCTGTCTTTGCTGCTGTGACTTGTAAATTTCCCCGCTGTGGGATTAATAAAGTCTAAGTCTAAGTCTAAGACCAACAGCTGATACCACAGATGAACCTGGTAAAGCACTGTTTTATTTTTCATTGTTAGAAAGTCTCAATGGAGGGGGAACATTTGATTGAAAGTGGAAGCCTATTCCAAAGTTTTGGAATGGTTGTTGGAGCTGCCACTGCAAAGGGACCCACTAGCCTCAATTGTGGAAAAGTCAAAAACAATTGTTCAGAGGATCTGAGAGGCCCAGAGTTGGAGTAGGGGCAGAGAAGTTCTGAAATGTACAGAGGTGCCAGTCAATGTATGGCTTTAAAAACAAGTAAAAGAACCTTGAAATCAATCCTGTGTTTGACAGGTAGCCAGTGCAGAGATGCTAGTACTGGTGTAATGCTGTCTCTCTCTCTGGTACCAGTTAGAAGTCTAGCTGCAGCATTCTGTACCAGCTGCAGACGAGACAAAGAGGACTGGCCAATACCCATGTACAGTGAGTTGCTGTAATCTAGCCTTGAAGAGATTAAGGCGGTGGTAACATTCTTCAAGTTGTTGCAAGAGAGGATGGATTTAAGTTTAGCTATGTTCCTTAGCTGAAAAAAGTAGCCTTCACCACAGAGTTGATCTGTTTGTTAAATTTAAATGCTGAGTCAAAGATGACACCAAGATTACTGGCATGGGCATGAAGGTTTGATGTCATTGGCCCTAAGTGGCTATCTATACTCCCTGAGGTGTTGGGAGGACCAAAAACATCATCATCATTTCTGTCTTGTTGTCGTTCAACTGAAGACAGCTTTTTGCCACTTAGCATTTCACATCCTGGAGGCAATTAAGGATCGATGTGATGGAGTTTGAATCCCCCGGATTCAATGGAAGGTATATTTGCGTGTCATCAGCGTAGCAATGAAAGGAAACATTGTGCTTGTGGAAGATACAGCCTAAAAGAGTAAATATAATGGGCCCTAAAATTAAACCTTGAGGTACTCCACAAGTCATAGGGGCAGTAGAGGGGAGAGGCTGCCAATCTTAAGAGAAAAAGTCCTGTCGGTTAATCAGAATCAGAATCAGAAATACTTTATTGATCCCAGGGGGGAAATTGTACAAAACAGGAGTGACTGTAACAGGCTGCATGCACGGTCGGCGCATGCGCACTAAGTAGGAGGCAAACCAACTGAGGGCAGTGCCCTGGATGCCAACCTGGTCTTTAAGGCAGTTTAATAAAATACAACGATCAACCGTATCAAAAGCCGCGCTGAAGTCTAAAATAATTAAAATGGCAGATTGGAATTTCTCCATGATGTTATGTTGAAGACTATTTTACAGGAATGTGAGCTTGGAGATGGGACGGAAATTGTTTAAATATTAGGTTGGACTACTGCATGTTTAAAACAGGATGGGAAGGTTCCATTTGCTACGGTATTTACGATAAGGAAAATTGTGGACTAAAGTATCCAATACTTCCTTTAAAAAGAAAGTTGGAACAATGTCCAGGGGGCAGGTGGTGGACTTTGTGTGAGATATGGTATCAGAAATGTGGGACAGAGATACAGGCTGAAAGTCATTAAGGATGGCAGAGCAGACAGACATCAGAGAGGGATCGTAGGTGGGCAGTAAAACATAAGCTTGTATGCGATCAGTTTTCATAGATAAAAAGTTCTCACAAAAAATCCTCACAAATGCCTGTGGTCATTTGTGGACAGGTAGCAGCAACAGGGTTGAGAACAGAATGTATTGTATGGAACAATGCTTTGGGACTGTGGGAATTTCTGCAGATGGTGTCAAAATATTTCGCTCTTGCAGCTTTGACAAATTTCTGATAATTTGCCAGATAGCCTTTCAGATTCTTAAATCCTGAGTCCTGTCTTTTTTTCATTTACTTTCTGCCTTTCGACATAATTGCCTAAGAGCACAGGTGTCACTATTCAGCCATGGCTGAGTTATGGCTCTTGGTTTTCTGACTGTCAAACGGGCAACAGAGTCCAAGATGTCTCCACAGAGTGAATTAAACTTGTAATTAATTGTGTTTAGCTGAATGCTGCTGAATAGAGAGGAGGCTCTGTAGGCATCTGAGAAATTACAAGCAGCATGTATTTGTAGAGCGGAAGTAACAAACTTATTTGGCATTTGATGATTGGGGAAGGTGTGAAACAAGATGGAGAATCTGACAGTGCTAACCACAACACCACCATGCTGCCTATGTGTGTGTGGTGCATGTGTGGAGTGTAATCAGTCAGTCACATGGAGAGGACTGCACTGCGTGTTGTATGTTAACGGCTAGCATTCATGAGCCTAGATTGTTTGGATGAATTCTATCTCTCTTAAAGAGAGAAAATCTACCCCAAAACAGATTAAAATTGAAATGACCAGCACCGTGGTCCGCCATGGCAATGGGACCTGAGATAAAAAAAGATTTGCCACATTGTTTTAAAGGGTTAAAAAGGTGGTTAAAATCGAAACATTTTGGTCAGCTCTGACTGTGTAATTTAATTGTGAACATGGACAATAATCATTTTAATGGAAAGGCATCTAAACAGTGCCATCTGGATTTTAGTAGCCCGATGTACGCTCTGCAACTGAACGTGCATGAGCATCATTATAGTGCCTTTCGTCTTCGCTCTGTGGGTTTGCAAGAAGGGTGAGGAGCCAGGGCCTGAGGGGGTAGCTGCTATCTCCTGCAAGTTATAAAAAAATATATATATACACATCAGGCTTGAAATGTAAGAATTTTTACAATAAGTTAACTAATAACATTCCAAGAAGCTACCCATCATGCACAGCAACTGTCTATAGTCTGTTCCCTACACTGCTATATGTATGAATGAAACAGTCATGTGTTGAGCCAGACCATAGGGCAAGTACATTTGTTAGGATCATATTAGCATCACGTACAAGTTGGACTGCGCCAATTCAATTTAGGAAACCGGACACTGCTGCAAATTGCATTTTGATGTTGGCCTGTTCTCCCACAATGCAAAGGAACTTTGATGTATTGACTTATCATTTTAATAATGCCATCGATAAATTAACAGGTACTTAAAATCACTTCTGCCCTACCTCAACACTTGTCTACAGGAGAGAAGTAAATAAAACTCAGGTATTTTGTTAACAGATTGACAGCATTGTTTTGTCTTGAAAGATCAATGAAACAGGATGGAGTAAGGCTTTTTATATACACTTAAATCATTCAAGCTTGTCATAAAGTGATAAATCCTTCACACCACTGTCAACGCTCTTGAGACTCCATCTTCCTGCCAGCTGGGCTGCTGAGTCGAGCTGCTGTCTCTCTGATAAGTGGCAAAAAATTAATGGATGGACATTATTACAATATCAATATCAGTTTGTCAGAATTGTCTTTATTGTTTGGAAGTGATTGAAGCTGAATGACATCTCAATGCAGCTTCAGACAATAGTGTGCAAAAATCTATAGGAAAAATCATAGAGAGGACATGCGGGGAAATGCTCCAAATGGTTAACTTTTAGATTTTAACCTTCAGAAAACATAAAAGTTGTTTTGAAAAAGTCTATAAGTCTAAAAGCTACAGATACCATTAATACATACATTTTATTTTGTTTTGTTTTGTTGTTTAAAGTGAGGCCATTGTCTCTCCACTTTGTCCACTACAGCCATGGCGTCCACTCCTGACAATAAATCAACTCGTCCGGTCAGCGCCCCCGTCATGTCACCGGTGTCTCCTGGGGAGGCTACCCCGTCACCGTTGCTACACACCCTGCCTCGCTCTGACCAGCATGACGGCTCCACGCCCAAAGGCAACCGCTCTGGAGGCAGGAAGGCAGAGGTAAAGGTGGAGAGTCAGCCAGCTGAGTACACCAAGAGCCACAGCCCCCGACCAGAGTCCACTCCAGAAATCAAGGTAGTGGACACTGACCTTTACGTCACCACATGTTACTATTCAGTTCTCACTCTGTTTATTACTGAACAAAAAAGGGAAGGTTACAGGGCACCTATAATCAGAGATCAGGGAAGAGGCCAGAGAGAAGAGGTTATTAATAAAGAAATACAGTGAGTTTTTGGTAGACAGTCCCACTGGTCAAATTCACAATTAAATTATGAAAGTATACAATTATCCTATGGATGCACATTGAATGAGTGCTATACGTTTCCAGTAAAATTGAAGGAGGAGTACCTGGCCCCATTTGAGTGACTGAGTTAATAAGACCTTGAATTCAATCAATGTCAAGGTATTAATAGATCAATACTCGGAGCTACTGACTCAGAGGTATGAATATAAATAGTGAGATGAAATGTACTATATGCAGTAAGTTATGGAGTAATATGATAATAAGTGAGCAAAGAAGTCAATTAACATGTGACAGAAAGTAATGTGGCTTTGCCTATGTAAAGTAAGGCTACTTGACTTATGAGTCAGGTCTACAGAATTGTAATTTGCCTACCAACAGTAGGAAAGTTTACATTTTTGAAAACATCTGTTTCATAGCTACAGGTTTTGAAAATGTTTCAACCTTCCAAACTGTGCATAGGCTTATCCTCTCTTTTTAGAAAGTAAAAGCAAATACCCAATCTTAAAGGAATACTTCAACATTTTGCTTATTTGCTTTCTTTGCAAACACTGAACCATTGTTCACCAACGTTCACATGGAGTCTATTATACCTCACTGTAGTGCATGATGTGTGTTGGTATGGAGCAGTGGGGCAAAGAGTGTAGGCTACATATATAACATATATAATTTTGTTGTAAGTGTGGCCAGTACTGACAAAAAGGACAGTCTACCAAATGAAAACAAACATATGAAACAAAGTTTTGTGGAAGGTTTTAGCCCAGAGGCCTGTACTACGAAGCAAGTTCATTTCGGTTGCACAATGGTGGCTATCAACTCTGTAAGTCAGGTTTTCCCAATCTAGCCTTGAGCGCGTTCACATAAAAGGGGTAGTGTTTGCTCCATATGACCAATCACAAAGCATGGACAAGTCTACTGGCAGCAGAGCGTCATATCTTACAAACAAAGAGCAAACTATAATATTAGACAAATACGAAGAAGTTAAACACATCATCCAGGCTAAAAGCAACACAGTTGCAGCTGCCAAATGCAGGAAGGACAGCTGGCAAAAAATTGCAGACTGTATGTTAATAGGCTTGTAAGTAGTAAATGATAATGAGTAACTGACTATAATTACTGTGGGAGTTGAAGCTCAACAAACGCCTTGGCCTAACTTGTGTACTCTAACTTGAGAAGGAAAAACTTCCACAGGACGCCAATGTAAAAAATAATAAAACTAAGTATTTTCACTACACAATTTTGTTGTAACTTCTTACAGGATTATTCAAAGTTAAGCTCTCCCAATCAGCAAACTGTAATATGGGAAGAAAACCATGTGGCTCGGTCCTTGCTTGAGCCTCAACTGAACACAAGAGCCCTGTTTCTCTTAAAGTGACAGTAACCTACATCACCATCCACAGAAAGCTTAACAAAGGCTTACTTAGTGTTGCCTTTTACAAAACATAATGCTTACATCAACATAAATTAAATCAAAAAGACTATTAGCTGACACAAATTACTATTTATTAACTTATTCAATGAAATCACATTATTAACACATTGACTATTAAACAAAATACAGACTGCACTTATTTATCTAACTAAAACATATATAAACATAACATGGCTCCCACAATTACATTGGTGTTCTATTAAATGAATGTGTTGCTCAGATGTATTCTTTTGGCGTATATTACAATTTTTGCCTTATTCTTTCAGCAGCAACCTCGGTGGAAAAACAAATCGGACTTGGGAGCAAATGAAAAAATGATTATAAAAATGTAATTCAAAGCAGTAGTTAGGCTTACTTTCATATCTTGTAAATACAACACGTACAAGGCTTTAGTGCTTTAACCAGTCACTGTTGTAGGATGACATCGGTATAGAAAAGCGCAATGAAGTGGTTTCGACATACGGCTCAAGAAGCTTACAAAGATAAGTCATTCCCCCCGACGAGAATCTATAAATCTCATATAAAACCTGAAGTTACCTTGCAAACTCTAAATCCTGCTTCGTAGTACAGACCTCTGGTTGTGCTGGAATTTATCCTGATGTACGAGCTTTGTCTGTGCTACCAGACAGTGGCCAGGAGAGAGCGGAGGCACTCCCCCTCTGTGACCACTGCCAATGGGGAAAGAGAGCAAAAGAGCCAGGTTTGTTTGTTTGATGCATGATCAGACTAAACTGTTGGAACCAGTTGAATCAGTTGAAACTAGACATGGAGGTTTAAAAGTCATGATAAATGTAATTGATATAATACCTTTTGCTGGAATATCAGTAATTGTTGACAAGACAAAAAAATGTCAACAATCAAAGTGCTAAATTGCACTGATGTAAAACAATATAAAAGTCTAATATTGAAAAATCAGTCCTAATCATTGATTAGCAATATTGACAATGGCCTAATACAGATATTAAAGGGATGGCTACCATTGTCAGAGGAAGAGTTACATCACTTGAAAGTCCCTTACGCTTGTGTTTTTGACTGTATTACAAATGGTTTGTTGTTGAGTTGAAACAGGACCTTAACATACAATAACTATGTATTTCCTCTGATGGGGAGCAGCATTCTCCTCAGGATAAAACAAAGACGGAGATGATGCGAGTGAGGAAGGTTAGCATGCTGTGCCAGTGTTCCTGCAGACTCACCATCCTCATCCCTGCATCCGTTACAATTAAAGAGACTTTTAATTTGCTTTTCTGTTGTCTAACAGTGCTGTTTTCCATTGCAGAGACACTGAGTGCTTTGATCTCTTGATTGTTTTATGATTTGTGGCTGTTTGTCGTTCTGTGAAGGCTTGTAAATGTCCTATCAGCTGTACAAGAACTTGCTTTTGGATCAGGTAGAAATCAATCCAACTTATTATGTCATTCCCTGCAGCTGTTTGACAAACACATTATAAAACTTGGTTTCTCCTTCTCCAGAAGCAAACATGCGGGCTTACACTATAACGTTTGTAAGGGGAGGACACATACTCACACATACTCACGTGTTCATTTCTGTTTAGGAAAAGCCCCAATTGATTGATTGAATCACACCTTCCAGGAATTTGCAGATGTTGATGTAATTATTGTGCGAAGCAGTTTGTAGCTTTGTAGAAACAATCAGAATTGGAAAAAATAAATAAATAAGTAAACAATAATAATACAAATCTGCAGGAAGGAACTACAGAAGACAAGCCAACAACTATATTGCATATAGATGAGTTTATTTATTTGCATCCAAGCCAAATGAAGGAGCTTGTAAATCATGGCATGACACAAAGTAAACTTTTTTTTTAACATAAACCCATGACATAAATAAATATATTTGATAAGGAACCCCTAAATTTGGTTATTTAGCGTTATTTTCACCAAAATATGTTGGTGGGACATTTTATAGTTAAACTTGTCAGTGCTCTCTGGGAGAGTATTGGGGCCACTGTGATCAAAATATTTTGATAAAAATTCAAAATATTAGGTTTTCCTTGTACTTAAATCTCAAAATATTATAAGATAAAAGTAATAATTTTAAGCAAAAATAAAACCCAAATATTACTGTTTATTTTATATTTTCATAAAATATTTAATATTTTTATTCACTTGGTGTTTAATATTTTTATTCACTTGATGTTATAGATTTCACCAATAAGCATTTTATTACCATAGATTTTAGGATATTGAAATGAAATAAAACCATTGGCTTCACGTATAAGTCCATAACCAGATGTGTTTGTTGACTAGAAGGTGATGGTTTATTTGAGGACAGTGAATGAAGGGTTATATGCTAAAGTTCAGTCGGCAATCCAGGCCAAACGGTTTTGTGTCATTTTTAGGTTGCAGTCTTACCTTTTTCCTGTCTACACACCTAATTTGAATTTATTTGCTGCCAGCCATAGAGTCAGGGATGCATTTAAGTTGTACACTGGAATACATGAGCGGTTTCAACAAAAAATGTGTAGATCATTACATTTATTTAGCTGATGCTTTTATCCAAAGCGACTTACAATAAGTGCATTTAACCATGTGGATACAACCCAAAAATTGCAGGAATCATGCAAGTCAATTTATAGTCAACTATCAACTTAATTAAATTTGCTGACCTGCCTCAAGTGCTACATTAGATAACGATAAGAGATAGAGAAAGAACAGAAGTCTGCAGCAGTTTGTTTGCAGGATGTTTAGCGTTTCTGCTGTCCTGACATCAATGCAAAGGTCATTCTACCATTGTGGAGCCAGGACAGCAAACAGTGGTGAAGAGGTAGCAAGCCGGTTGGCAGTAGCAGAGTGTAGTGAACGGGCTGGGGTGTATGGTTTGACCATGTCCTGGATGTAGGATGGGCCTGAGCCATTGCAGCATGGTAGGCAAGTACCAGTGTCTTGAATTGGATTCGAGCAGCCATTGATAGCCAGTGCAGGGTGCAGAGGAGCGGTGTAGTTTACGGTTCTACAGAGTTCTTAATGGTAATGGCTGTGGTAATGGTAATGTTAATTAGCAATACAGTTACCCTAATGGTGATGGCCAGGCAATAGAAAGTTGTTGCCACTGACAGCTCAACAAAAAAACAGCTGTTATACAGATCAGTGTTATTTCTAAAAATCTAAAATGAAAAACAGTTTTAAGAATAAGGTTTCCTACACTGGTTTCAGATTTGTTCACCACAACCCTTTGGTGATTAAACTAGATTATAGTCAACTGATGCCACAAGAAGAGCCTGCAATCAGATTAAAATATACTAACACCACAAGAACAGCACACAATTAGACTAAATGATTTGTTACCCAATACAGCAGACAGAGCACAGTCAAGCAGAAGAATGCCTGTATGAAAAATAAAAAAAATACTCATCTTAATTAAAGCAGACTTGAGATAAATTATAATTAAGTCAGAATGCACACTATATGCACACAAATAAGCTCATTTGTATCAATCAGCTAGTCAATCAGTTTTAAAATTTTAATATTTTTCATCAATCCATCAAGACAGTTGAAACATGAAAATGGTGAATGTGATTTAATTTTTTTTTGGGACAAGCAGACCCATATTGGTGCTTCTCCTCATGTACACTGCACTGTACACACAGTACAGCTTTTGCACAGTATGTGACTTCTACTCACAGTGAGTGAGTGTGTATCTGCTTGGCTTCTAATACACACAACTTGTGTGTGTGTGTGTGTGTGTGTGTGTGTGTGTGTGTGTGTGTAGGTGTAGTTGAATTCTTCACCTGTCCCTTACTGAGCTGGGCATACTAGGAACTGCAAACCACGCTCTGTGTTCAGTCCCATTGCTCTTTTATTTTTTGTGATTCATGTCATTGCCATGATCAGCACTGCTCATTGGATTCCATTGCAAATTAAATATTAAAATGTTTGAATGAATTCTGCATTCCAACCAGCTCTTCCCCTTTTCCTCATTTTCCACAGAAAAGAGCTAAGAAACTTAAGGGTGAAACTATTTATATCAGACATAGCAATTTAATGTTGGAGGTTTGTATTTTCAGTCTTCAGATATCTGTTCTGCCTGCTTGCCATCACATTTTTCTTCCTGCATGGATGCTGTGTTGTTTTCTTTTTGCTTTGACGCCTGTGTTTCTCTTAATTTCTTGCCTTGTTTTCAGCTTAACCCTAAAGGCTTGGCATGCACTATTTTCCTCTCTGATTCTCATGCAAGTAGCTTCAATTCACTTTGGCATTGTCTTTGACATTTCATATTTTCATTTTATGAAATATATGATTGGGAAAGGTCTCTTTTTTAACATAGGTTAAAGTTTAAACTGGTACTGCAGCTTGGCCTTTGGTGCTGAAACAAAGTAAAATTGTCTGAGATATATATATATGTCTGGCCTGCTGTTCTGCCATGATGTCTATAGGCATTTTTCATGGCAGACATTTTGACTTTTGCTGAGCAAGAAAAGCATAGGCGTAAATAACATTAACAATGGCTCCATTCCATTAAGAGTCCCAGTAAGCCTGTCAGTGAGTGAGCATGCACAGTATCAGAGCCCAGGAACTGGCTCATCGAAGTGGAATGCAACCATCATTAATGTTCCACATGTGCCTTTCCTGCTTTGAAAAGCCAAAATGTCTGCCCTGAAAGGGGTCTATTTCCAGAGAAGATTAAAAAAATATATTTTGTTGTTCTTTCTCATTCATGTATGTCTCAGTGATGTCACTAACAGATTCTGGACACTGCTGTTGTTTCTCATGGGTCTTTATGGTTACTGAGGACCTCCAGTCTCTTTTTTTGATGAATTTGCTACGTATTTACTGTCTGTCTGTGACTCTGAACTTTTGTTGCCTGTGATCATTGTGCTGTGTGACATTCTCTTCTGAGTTTATATCATTTCAGAAGAGAGGGATGACATGTTACATTACTACAGCTTGGAAACGCTGATATTGGTTAATTTCCCTTTGAGAGCTGCATTAATTAATGTATTTTATATTGCCATTGACTCAAAAGACTACATGTAGTGTAAAAGGGATCACTCATACTGACACACCCTCAGAGAATTATTGTTGACCTCTTCAAGTTCATAGTTTAGTTTTTTACAACCACACCTGGGTTCTAGGTACAAATCTCATCCTGCTACTTGTGTGATATGTCACCCCCCTCTTCATGTGTCTGTACTGTATGCATTTGCCTCTCCGAATCAGCCTGCCTACCACCTATAAAATAGTCATTTGAATATGCAGTTATTCCATTACTTGGTGGCAACTATCACACTGCTATTTTAGATGGCATAAATAAACAAACAATAGGCTGACATTTTGGGAAATTAATCATTGGTTTATCACAAAGAAAAGCATGAGAATACTTTACGGTGATGGTTCCACAAGGCAAAAAGAGGAAGTCTGCTCACTGAATAAAGTGTCCTAAAAGCTAATGATGCAACAATTCACCTTCAAGGTCTTTGTCAGGTCAACATCCATGGGAATAAGCAGGCTGTATATATAGACACAAATGACAACTCTGCCTACAATAAGGACTTCATATGATACAAAATAACACCCATCATCCAAAAACGATTACTTTGTACATAAAGCATAATTGTCCTCAAACAGGCTAAACAGTATACATGTAGATACTGAAGTTCATTCTTGATCCTGGAAATAGCAGAAGAAAATGTGTACAATGTTGTGATTATACACAACTTAATTTCTTTCAATCCCTTTCTTAATTTACTGAAATTTTTGGAGCTTGCAATATTCAGTGTGCGAACTACCTCTCATTTTCCTTTGTATGCTTTCTCTGTCCATGTGCACACCATTCACCTTCCTTGCTTTGGTTCTGTCAGACCTGCTCACCATATGCAGGTTTTTCAGAGAAACACGACACCTCCTGTGTTTGTTGATGTTAAACATGTCCCCTTGCTTGCATTGATGAAAGCCAATCTGTGAGCCAGTGAACCAGTGCCTTATTAGCAACCACTAGTCGGGAGTCATCCTCTGCGCTTCAGCTGCTTTATTTCTGTTATCATGACCCACATGAGGGAGATTTAGAAATGTAAAAGCTGTAAACTCCAAATCTCAGTGATTGCTGCTGGGCTGAAATTTGGATCACGGATCACAGGAGACAGATTCCTCCCAATGCAGTCTGGTGTCTGGTTTGTCTGAAAAACATCTTCTTCCATGACCTCAGCATGCCATTGGAAATAGACAGGCTTTATCCAAGAACATGCTTTTGATCTAACACAAAACCATACTGCATTAAAGAATTTGTCAACATATTGACAACTGACATATAACAATGAAAAATGTATTTTTACAATCTGGGTGATTCATTATTTTTGGCTATTTGGCTATCCTTTCTTTACTTAAAAAAATGTATTTCCCTTCCCTCTACCTATTCTGACTTTTACGTTCTTGTTGAAGGACCTGGATAAGACCCAGACTGAGATCATGCGTCACCACACTAGCATCAGTGAGCTGAAGAGGAGTTTCATGGAGTCGGTACCGGAGCCTCGGCCCAGTGAGTGGGACAAGCGTCTTTCCACCAACTCGCCTTTCCGCACAGCGAGCATCAATGGCCAGCTGCTACCAGCGGTGAGTCCAGCAACTTGGGGAGGAAATACACTGCAGCAGTACTGTTATTTATTCTTGAGTAGATATAATTTCATCCAGTGTCAGATCATCCATATAGACTCTGTCAGCATAAAGCTTCCAAGTTGTTGAATGATGTGTTTTGTCATAACATGTAGCCATGCTAGCAGCTTCCCCTGCTTCCAGTCTTGTGCTAAGCTAGGCTAAACACATCCATGTCCTATCTCTGTTCTGGACATACAGAGATGAAACAGATTTTCTCATCTGATTGAAAATGTCAAACAAGATTATTTTTCTAAAATGTGAAGTCTTTACTGCAACCCTCTGAGTTGTTGCTTGAGTTAAACAAGCTTCTGTGTTTTTTATACTTTGTCAGTGATTATCTTAAAGAGAAAATGGATGCTCTTGCTTTTTGCTTTTGCCCAAAGCGACCTACAATGAGTGTATCCAAACTCAAGAGCTAGAACAAGAGCTAGATGTCATCAGAAATTGGAAGTGCAAAACTTAATATAACATAATGTAGGAGAAGCAGGCAAAAACTAAGATGGATCTGAATAATGTCAGGGGGGAATATGAAGTGGAAATATACAGTATGAATTTTGCCCAGAGCCCCAGAAACCAACCAGTATTTCTGAACTGGAACTGCTCGGCCCCACGTTAACTTAAAGTCAGTAAGTAGTGTGTGATAATTTGATCAAAGTCCCTGAACAAGTCAAGTCAATTTTATTTGTGCGGTCCATCACATCACAATTTACAATAGGCCTTTTTCATGGAGGACATTTTGACACAGGAAAAGCACAGGTGTAAATAATCAAATGAATGATGGCTGAATTACATTTAGCTGCTTTAGTTTCAGGGTCCTGGTATTGTTTATGCAGGCTCACTGTCACACTGCCATGGCTTATTGGGACACTTGAATACAGTCATCATTAATGTTATTAGTAACACCTGTGATTTTCCTACCATAACAAGTCAAAATGTCTGCTCTGAAAAAGGCCTATCTGCACACCTATGCACCATCCACACAGGTGTTGACATCTGACTACAGGTCTAATCAGCCAGGGTAATAAAAAAAAAAAAAAAAGAACTGTGTGCGTGTGTTTATGCAGGGCCTAAACTAGGAGCTGAACACTGATCCACTTGGTGGTGCTGTTGGTTTTCTCCATATCATTCCACTGCTTTGGCATGACTGTAACTGATCACAGAAAGACCAGACACTAGGTTTTTTTTTATATTTGAAGATGGCATGTGTGTACGCGTGTGCAGGGGAGGATGTCTGCAGTTGTACCTGCATACAGAGTAGTTGGTGGTGTGTCTTAGGTAATGGTACTCAGATCTGGTGCTTTCTGGCACAGGCTGCAATAGGTCAACTCTGTCCAGCATTTTCTTTGTGAGCGACATAAAGAATGGCACCTGGAAGCTATGGCCATGGCCAGCTGTTAGCAGCTCTCCTACTTCACCAGATTGTGCTCGGCTGCAACCTAAAGGGTTCAGTATGCTTCAAACCAACTAGCTTATATAAAGTGTCCGAACACGTCTAAAGGCAAACATGTTTGTACTTGTTCTGAATGGCAGCACTTGCACACTAGAAGGTGTAAAGCTTGCTGCAATAGCTTTGGGACAAGACTTGATAAATGTACAAATGGGGACAAGGGCGCGCACTTTGGGACAGTCTCCTCTCAAAAGCATTCATGGTGTTGAAAAGTGACGGAGTAGTTGTGTGAAAAATGAAAAAAGACAGCTTGTGAGAGATTTAAATCCTGTATACTTTCTCACCTCCACACACCTGTCCAATCGTTTTGTGAAGTGGGCGTGAATATCGGTTTTGGAAAAGTTACAAAAATTGTTGGACCACATTGGAAATGTGTAGGGGGAGAGGGTTTCAGTACTGTTCAATGATCTGATAACCACTTCATTTGAAGCATACTGGCACCTTTGTAGGTGCCCCGTCCTGAATCCCATCCCCTTAAACCATAACCTGTCCCCCTTATGCCTTATGCTCTATGAATGGCTGCTGCAAAGCTTTGTCATCCTGCTTGATCTGCCAATCAATCGCATGGCTGGGTTAATTCTGATAATGTATTTGCATGACTCGTGTCTGATATGATCAGTGAAAGGCTGAAGAGCAAAAGAACACAGGAAAAGATTCAGAAAATGATTAGTAACCAAAGGACTGACCCCCCCCCTCTTCATCTGTCTCACCCTCCGATCCTCCTCCCTGTATCTATCCCTCCCTGGATGTCTTTATGTGTTTTCCTCTGTCTTGTATCTCTGCCACTTCAGTCCTCATCTTCTTTCCATTCCCCTTTGAAGTCTGCGCTTGTTTCCCCAGTCAAATTCCCACCAAGTCCATCCTCTTCCCCACAACCTCCACCATCCTTTCGTTCGCATTCAGACAATGACACTGAAGGTCAGAGAGGATCTCAGTCCTCCAACCTGCAGGTGTTTACCTCTGGCTCTCGGCTCTCCTGTACTCACAATTTGAAGACACAGTTTCTATCCCAGACATGAGGTTCTGCACTATAATCAAATCTTCCTTTTTTGATACTCAAGAATGCAGCCATAACAGCACTTTTTTGCTGAAAGCCTAAGGCACACTTTTGGTAATTTCATATTATTGCTGAATGCTAGGAATTATGATGACACATAAGATTAAAAAATAGAAATAGTCTCCATTGCATCACCATCAGCCAATTAAATTTTCCAGATTCTCCCTGAGCTGATTTTTTCAGGCTAAACACATATCTTGCTTTGTGTGCAATACTACATCCCCATCACCTCCATTGTGTGCAGTGCAGGATTACCTTAAAATGTGTTTCATGGGAATCTCTTCCAGAGTTCCTGTCATCTTTGATGCCAAGATAATTGCCAGACTGTTTGGTACAAAATAAAGAAGTGCAGATGACATATTATGGCTTTGCCAGCCCATACCAGGCAGTTTTTCTTGTGTTTCTTCCTTCCTGTTGGCATTTAGAAGACTTTGCACTGCCAAAATAGTTCCCTCAAGCTAGCATTTTGGCTGCCAAAATGCCTTTCCTATTCCCAACATGGAATTTGTTGATCCTCAGTACATTCCACTTCCTTCCTATCCCTTCTGCCACTGCTGCTCTGTCAAAGGTGCAGCCTTATGAGACCACCTCATTCCCTACCTGCCGTGTTTTTACAAACTGCAGATCACAAATTAGATCCTTGATGACCAAAGTAGGCTTCTCATTTTTTGTCCGTGACTATAGGTTTTGCCAACTGAAAAGACAACTATGGCTACCAGATTTGATCACCAGAAGAGTCTTAAATATGCATTTGATGGCTACATACACAATGTCATGCTAACTCAGTGCCATGTGATTGAGGCTAAAGCTACATTTCCCAGGCAAAGAGTCAGTATCCTCACCAACTGATAATCCACGTAGAAGTCATGGAAATAAAGGAGCAACATTGCAGGGTAGAGCTAGTTATTATAGTATTATAGCACAGAAACGAAAAAAATGCTTAATCAAACTGTTCTTGTCTTTGTAACACATCGAGAAATGCTTAATAAGATAGTCTCCCATGCAGTGGGTGTGTCAGTGCTGTACGGGGGCTTTTTCTAACATCATTTGTAACCCCAGATAACAATGTAGTTTGGTAAAGTAATGATATTCTAACTCATGGCTTTGGAAGTAATACCACATTACTGATATAGGTAGTATGCTTGTAATCCAAGCATGCTAATGTTAGCAGCTTGTCTAAGAGCAGTTAAGCCCGCTGATCTTTTATTTTAGGTTTTGGAGTCAATGATAGACACCCTTCAAACTCTTTAGATACTGAGTATTGCTCTTACCACTGTCACCACCTCTCATGGGCAAATCCAATCCAGAGCTGCCGTGTCTAGTTACAGTTGCTTATCTATGATTTGACAATCGCTCTTTGGGGGAGGGGTTTAGCAAATGGTCAGTTGCTTCAGTGCATGAAACAGTGATGTTTTGTATCACCCAGTGGGGCTGTGATCACACACAAGTAACTTTCTCCACACAACATTTTGTTGGTTTCAAATGGAACCACCTGTAGCTACTGCAGCTTTGCTTTAATTGGCATTGCCTGTACATTGCAGTGGCTTGCAGCTTTGCATGTATTCAAATTTTCCAACTTGTTTGTAGAAAATGCATCCTTCTGGAAAACTGGATGTTGTCATTATATTAATAACCCAGCTAACTATCTTACCTGTCATACTAAACCACAATTCATATATAGCAACCAGCTATAACTAAGAGCTGGCTACCTAACTGGCTTGTGCATTAACAGAATATTTCTCCAGCTAACCTCTGTGAAATGTCTGTTGCAGGATTATTTCTCCAGGCAGCATTTCTTGCACGTATATGTCATGGTAATCAATGTACCAAAGAGTCAAGGAAAGATTATTTTCTTCTTTGGTGATACCATCCAACAGGGGCAGAGATCGTGTAAAAATACAATGCAAAGAAAATGCATGACAGATGAGGTTTGATCACAGGTTTGAAAACAAATGTGAAAAATGATGGAATTGTAACGAGGCTATCTGGAGCTGAAATCCTGTGTGCAGCTGCATGAAGCAGATTAAAGTCTAGCCCTTGCAAGTTCTGTCAGTCTCTGTAGATATATAGCAGTTAAGGGGCAATTACTTTAGAAACCTAAAGGATAATTCAAGTGCACTCTTTATATTTGCACTCTCTCTTACTCTGTAATGCTTGTACTGCTGCACAACATTTTACCACAGGATAAATAAAGATCTTATTTTAACATATCTTATCTTATTTTATTATAACTTGGATCTTATCATTATTACCAGTAATAATAATTTTGTATTTAACAAGTTAATTGGTGATACCTAGGAAAAAGGCAACATCACTAAAAATAAGTCAAACAAGTCAAGCCTAATCCTTTCCGTTTCACCCACAAAGATAATCGGGCTTGTTAACAGTTGTCTGATCATCTGACTGTGCAAGTTTCTTTCCCCGTCAGGCTTTGTTATTGCTGTCAGACCCAATTACTTTGGGGAGTACAATTATGATTAAAAAATGGGGTTAGGGTTAAAGCTACAAAATAAGACCCAAGTTGATTTAAACCAGAATTTTCCTTTAAGTCATGTCCTTCTGAACAGTCTTCTAGCAATAAGTAATTCCTGAAAATCAATTTTCGTGTAACTACAAAATAAAAGAAACACTTGAAGTACAGTCAACACTGACATCTGCTGTCACAGTTGTAACTACACAGAACTAAGAACCAGATTTATCCTGTTTCATATAACAGTAAGCCACCCAGATTTATCCTGTTTCATATAACAGTAAGCCATCCAGCATTTTAACCTTGTCATAATTGGAGTATGAGCTTACTTGTTGTTGATGTTTGCATGAGTCTCCCCAAAGTTAACAGACCTCTGTGTGTTAAGAAGTGAAGTGTCTGTACATGTTAACTTGTTCTGTCAGACAACACCACAAACACCTTAAATTAAAAGCTGCAGAGGACTTCTTGCAAACCCATGTCCCCTCCATGCTAAATACCCTCCAGAGCCTCCTTTTCTTGTACCTTCCCTCCAACATCCCCTTCCTCCATATCCTCATCCCTCAATCCCCCTTCCTCTTTCTCCTGTCAGTTGACCATATCCCACTTGTCTGTTCATTGTTATCTGTCTCTCTTGGTCTGCCGCTGCTGAGCACAGCGAGGGAGGCAGTCTCTGTTTGGACACAAGGTAAGAGCACATAGTTTGTCCCCAGCACCAGAGCGACCACCGCTGTACAGACATGACTGCCTGCTAGAAGAAGATGAGGAGGACAGTGAGGTTGATTGGGTTGATGAGGAGGAGGAGGAAGAGGAGGAAGAACAAGCTCATGGTCACACTCTAAAAGTTGCAATCAATGTGCCAGATGAGGGGAGGAGCTTGGTTAACCCATGTGAGCTAAACCCAGCCAGGCTCAAGCACTCCCGGATGTCTTTCTTTCTGTCAGGTCTGCTTGTGATGGCCCTGACCATGCTGTGGCTGGCCTTCATTTAAAAGACTAAGAAATGACTGAACATTTAATCCTGCAAGGTGCCGTCAGCCATCTAGAGACTGCTTCAATCAAGTGCTATTTTGTCCCTCTACCTTGAAGACATTATTTCTGTTCTATACTCGCAATTATTTCCTCTCTTACCTTCCATGCACCTCAGTTGTAGGTAGTTGTACAGTAGATGAAAGCATTACCGTTCAAAGGTACTTTAGTAATGTACAACAGTGAGTGAATGCATCACTATTCAAAGGCACTTGAGTGCGTACAACAGTGGGTGAACGAATCATCATTCATACCACTGTTACGTTCAGTTCAGTACAAAACTAGCTAATACAAGCACTGCACATAAGGTTAATAGCTTAGCAGCCTGTTATTTTGGACAGAGTTACAGTATCAGATTATGATTGTTTTTGTGGCTTTCACAGTCTTTCAATATAATGTACTGTCATCAGTCACCAGTGAGGGGAGCTCCACAGCTAAATGTTACTGATTCAGTCTTAACAATGCTGATTCAGTAAAGTTAGTTCACTTTGAAAATTCTTTTATACTTCATACATGTACTGAACACCTCTTAAGACCTTGGGGATGAGGACTTACCACTTAGTTTGGCAAACGTAGTAATATCTCAAAGCTTTGGTGGAATTACTGGAGTGTAAACTTCTTAAATCCAATAAACAGCACGACAGAGACAGACAGAGATATTGTTGCATCTAGGACCAGCTCTCACACAGTGGATGTTCTAGATGTTTTCATGTAAGCTATAACCCCACAAAATAGTTAATGCAGTTAATGATATGTTACTCGCTGCAAAATAATAATCATCAAGTATGGTCTAGGGCCTTGTATAATCTGCTTCATCACATGGAGAAATCCAGAGGTTGACAGACCTGCCATGCCTAGCTGTGGTTGCAAAACTATCATTGGACAATTGCCATACACTACATGTCATGTCAGTGTCATGAAGTCAGTAACATCATAATTACTAACGTTAGCCACCATAATCTACTGGTCATAACAGATCAAGTCAGAATGAATCCCTGAGTGAAGTGAATTAAGCAAGGGTGGTTTTATTTCTTAGGAATTCAATTATTTATTTGTAAGAGAATTAAGTTATATAGTTATATTTCCTATTACAAAAGTTACATTGTATGGCTTATAGAAATCAGCAAAACAGGCATTTTCTTTTTTAATTATATAAAGTGTAGTTTACCAAGATCTCACTTAGGACATTTCTGTTATACAGCCCCTGGACAGCATTCAGTTATGCGGCAAAGGTTAACAAACATCTATAGTCAGACAGTTGACCAAAACTCTCAGACAGTGTTAAGAATCTGTGTGCAGCTTAGCATCTGTTGTGACTGACATGCGTTAGCTCTGTGTTAATGTTGGACCAAGTATCAGCAGACAATCATGCCAAGTGTAAGTTAAGAATCCTATCAGTGGAGAAAAGGAATTACTCAGGAATGCATCAACAATTTTATACTCCATTAACATGTAATGGAACAAATATTGATTCTGACTTCATTAACGGTTGAAGCCCTAATGCATGCTTGGGCCAACCATGTAGACCTAACCCTTGTGTGATGTTGGATGAGAATACAACAATGTCAGAAGGGGATAAAGCTATAGATCAAAGTAGTCATGATTTTTGTAGTCTTCCAGAAGATAAGAACAATGGACGTGAGCAATATTTGGTTTGCTGACTGTCTCTGACTCTGACTCTGACAGCTTAGGCAATTGCTGAGCTATCTCAATCTGTGAAGGTTACAGCACAACAGAAACAAAACAATTGCAATTTTGACATCATTAAGTGAGTTTTGAAAGGAGTTGAGGAGACATGAGAATTCCCTAAACCTCAAAAGAAACGATCAACTCAAAATATAACAATCATCACAAGTGGAGATAGCCTATTTGGTTTTCATTTAACAACAAGCAAGTAAAATGATAGCAAGTAAAACCATAACATTTAATACTTGTAAATATGTTGGGCAGCCCAGTACTGTCCTGATGTGCTCATGTACCTTCAACTGTTGCACTTCTAATGGCATGGTGTACTTGTTTACATGACATCATCACTGGTTATCAAAAAAGCTGTTGATTGCATGACTGTTGAGGGTATTCTTTGTTTGACTAGCTGCAATATGCAACTTTTCTTTTTGGCACAGGCTTAGCTTGTTAAAATCCTGCCCAAAAAGTGTTGTGTCATCTTGGAGTCACAGCAGCATTTATATGAGAAAAAAATTTGGATTGTTCAGTTCATTTTAATGCAGTTACCGCTATCAGCAGATCACATTGCAGAAGCAACGTAAATTCGCATAGATCTCAACTTGGTGATCTTTGGCATGCAAATTTGTGCTGTTGAGCATACAGTCTTGGCAGCGCTGACCTTCAAGGGAACAGAGACACACAGAGTCGATAAAGGAAGAACCCATTATATTAGCTGTCTCACCCCATCCATTTTTGATTACCCCTGGTCAGAGTATTAACTTGTCCACAACAGAGATGTTCGGACCAAACATAACATTTGTTGCCACTGTGGGTTCACCCAGCTTGAACACAGACACGTCAGACCACTTAAGCAATATTCTCTTTTATTCAACTAACTGCTCACACACATGTTCAACATAGATATATAGCTAAGTTACTTCACCATGTGCCTTGCCTGTCTTCCCTGGCCCACGTAGTCAAACTGCTCCAACAACAAACAGTAAATAAGATCCAACAGCCAGCGTGGCTGTGTGCACCTGCTGGGACAGAACAGAACAGCCCCCCATTCAAAGCATTAGTCTCCCCACAGAGGGCTCATATCACCATCTCAAGCGCCAGCTAGCACTGCTCCATCTACTGGACCGGATCTGAGGCACCTTTTCAGTTGAGGTCGGTGAGGGGGCTGGTCAGGTCTGCAAAGTTGGGAATGAACCGCCGGTAGTAGCCTGCCAGCCCCAAAGAGCTGCATCACCTCCTTTTTGGTCTTGGGCCTCGCTGCAGTCTGATCTACCTGAGGACGCACCTGCCTGCTGCCCAAGTGGTATCCCAGATACTGTACCTCCGTTTGTCCAACTGCACCCTTCTCCAGGTTGGTGGTAAGCCTGGCCTGCCTCAGTGACTCGCGCACCACGGCCACCCACTGCACATGCTCCATCCAGCCGTTACTGTGGATGCTAACATCATCCAAGTAGGCAGCAGCATATGCATTGTGGAGGACGCAACACATTTTCCATGAGGCACTGGAAGACAGTGACAGGGACACTGAACAACCTGAGTGGAAGTGTAACACATTGGTAAAACCTGTACGGAGTGGAGAAGGCCGTTTGGAGACAAGGGAACCTGCCAATAGCCCTTGGTGAAATCCAACATCATGAAATCCAACATCGTGAAACAACGAGCAATGCCTAACCGATCCAGGAGCTTGTCAACCCAGGGCATCAGGTAGGCATCAAACCATGAAATGTCATTCACCTTGCAACAGTCCACACAGAATTGAATAGACCCATCATTTTTTACCACAAGAAGGATGGGGCTACACAAGACACTGTTGGACTATCTATTACCAGCTCCATCTCCAGTAAGGCTTCCAGTGTCACTTTTATTCTGTGTTTAGGTAACTGAAGATGGCACCGTGGATGGCTGCCTCGATCTGTTGGAGCACATTGTTTTGCCTTGTTTTGTTTGTAAATAGCGTTTCTTGTTTTGGTTCACAGAGCTCTTTCACCAGAGAAGAGCCTTCCCCAAATTTTTTGCACCTTTAACTGTTTTATGGGACATTCTGGTCAAAGGTGCTCTCACCTTTGCAGCTCTACGTCGACGTAGAGGGAAACGTGCCGGTGCACTCGTGCGTCTTCGCCATCGAGGACAACGCACACCGCTACCCGGAATATTTCTCTCTAACGTGCGCTCACTGGGGAATAAGATGGACGAACTCCAGCTGCTGATGAGGAGAAACAAGGACTTTTATTCATCTGCTGTTTTGTGCTTCACGGAGACATCGCTGGGGGAAAGAACTCCCGACGTGACGCTGCAGCTGGACGGATTCCAGCTACTCCGAGCGGACCGCAACGCACACCTCTCCGGCAAAACAAAGGGTGGAGGTATCTGTTTCTACATCAACAGCAGCTGGTGTAACGACGTGACAGTGATCCGACGGCATTGCTCTCCTTCCCTGGAAACCTTTTTCATAAACTGTAAACCATACTACTCCCCCAGAGAGTTCGCTTCATTCGTTCTGGTCGGTGTTTACATTCCACCGGAGGCCAACGTGCAGGACGCACAGTGCGCACTCGCCAACCAGATACTGGAAACGGAGCGGACCAACCCAGACTCCTTAGTTGTTGTCCTCGGTGACTTTAACAAAGGTAACCTCAGACATGAACTCCCCAAATACAAACAGTTTATTAAATGCCCCACCAGGGAGGGGAACACTCTGGATCACTGTTACACCACAGTCAGTAACGCTTTTCACGGCAGTGAAGTTATGACAAACCCTGGTTCACAGCAAGACTGCGACAGCTGAGGTTGGAAAAGGAAGAGGCGTTTAAGAGTGGCAACAGAGCGGAGTTTAAGGAAGCCAAGTACAAGTTTGGCAAGGCTGTGAGGGAAGCTAAACGACAGTACTCAGAGAGACTACAAAACCAACAACTCTGCTTCTGTGTGGAGGGGGCTCAGGCAGATCACCAACTACAAGCCAAGAGCCCCCAACTCTGCTAACGACCGATGCCTCACCAACAGCCTCAACAACTTCTACTGTCGCTTTGAAAGACAATGGGACAGTCCTGACACCACCCCCCACACCATCACCCACCAGCTCCAGCCTAACAGCCCCAACCCCCTCATCACACCTGGGGCTGAACTCTCACACCTTTTACCACCACAGCTGCCCCCCACAGTGCAGGAAGAGCGCAGCCCCACCCGCCCCCATCACCCTGTGTGACTCTCCAGTGGACACTGTGGAACATCAGCTCCCTCATCAAGAAAGCCCAACAGAGGATGTACTTCCTGAGGCAGCTGAGGAAGTTTAACCTGCCACAAACAATGCTGGTTCACTTCTACACTGCCATCATACAGTCCATCCTCACCTCCTCCATCACTGTCTGGTACGCTGCTGCCTCCACCAAGGACAGACGCAGACTGCAGCGTATCATCCGCTCTGCAGAGAGGGTGATTGGCTGCAACCTCCCATCTCTTCAGGACCTGTACTCCTCCAGGACCCTGAGGAGAGCAGGGAAGATCGCTGCCGACCCCTCCCACCCCAGACACCATCTGTTCGACCCCCTCCCCTACGGCAGGAGGCTGCGGTCCATCAGGACCAAAACCTCCCGCCACAAAAACAGTTTCTTCCCCTCTGCAGTCAACCTGACGAACTTACATTGACCCCCCCCCCCCCCCCCCCCCCCCCCAACACAAACACAAGTTATACGTTATATTAACGTACATCACCCCTTTCCCCCCTGCATTACATTAACGCACGCACCACCTACCGGACACTTTATCTGGACACTTCACTTTATTTTGGTCGCTGCACTGTTTGTTATTTATCTTATCTTATCTTATTTTTATTTTTATTCTTATTTTACCTTTTATATTCTACCTATTTGTTGTCAAAACAATAGCACCTTCAGACCACGGCAAATTCCCTGTAATGTATGTTACTTGGCAATAAACAGTTTCTGATTCTGATTCTGATTCTGATAGGGCTGTGAGGGAGTAATACACACACTTCTCCTGGTACAAATTGTCTCAACCTAGTTCCTCTGTTGTACAGGCGCTGTTGACGCTGCTGGACCCTGAGCAAATTCTTCCTTGATAATTGCCCCAGTGTGTGGAGTTTTCCTCTCAGGTCCATGATGTACTGAACTTTGTTTTTACTCGACAAGGCCGTCGGTCTGAGGGCGGTGTACACTAGTCCGAATTGACTTGATGCCCAATAATCAGTACAGTTGCCGCAGTGTGCGTGACATAAATGAGGTGCCCTGGTCAGTTAGGATCTCTTTCGGGATCCCCACTCTGGAGATGACCTTAGATAGTGCCTGCGCAACCCTCTTTGCAGAGATGGTGCACAGAGGCACTGCCTCGGATATCACGTTGCGTAATCCATCATCAGCATGTGTCCATACACTCAAATGGAACCTCAATGAGTGCAATGGGAGCAAAGGTGCTCTCGGGATGGCTGGTTGGTTAATCAACTAGTATTCAAGGCAAGACGCACACCAGTGGAGTACATCTTCCCGAATGCCAGGCCAATAGAATCTGCCATTATTCGGTCTATATCATACCCAGTGTACCCTGCAATTGGGTTATAATGAGCCGCCTGGAAAACCATTTTTAGCGGCTTTTCGGGTAATTTCTTCCTCCTGTTTGAGTGTCACAACTCACTCTGTACAACCTGTGTGGATACGTCTGCACTGCGTCAGCGCGTACCAAATTACCATCAATTTTTATCACTTGGTCAAAGGCAAAGCGTACAGTATCATCACGAGACTGCTCGAGTGGAAATCTTTCATGGAGTGCACCACGGGAACCTATGGAGCAGCGAGTTCCTTCACCGTGTGCCTCGCCCAGCTTCCCTGGCACACATAGTCCAGCTCTTCCAACAACAAACAGTAAATGAAATCCAACAGCTGGCGTGGCAGTCAACCCAAGATCCAGCATGCTACTGCATTAAAAGGGAGAGTGTGATTAGTCACCGAGCACCAGCTGTGTCACCTTCCCTGCAGCTGAATGCCAACCATGCCCACCTCCACAGGCCGCTGGACTGTTTGTGCAGTCTGTGTTTATTCATCCCAAACAGCCAATGTACAGGTATACAGGTCTAACACCTGTGGCTAGTGCCTCCTCAGAAGGCTAATAAGGCTTGTATAATTTCCCCCCGGGGATCAATAAAGTATTTCTGATTCTGATTCTGATAATAGCAGAACTCTCCAGGAACTCCAGTGCTCTGTTTCCAGTCTCTCTTCTTTTCCCTTTTGTCTCTGTATGTTTATGAAGTATATTCTTAAAGACCCAGGATAAGTGAATTGTGTCCACTTAGCTCTTTCAATTTACTTTGAATGCAGTCTCACTGTATTAAAAAAATTCACTTCATGTTCTGTCTGAACACACCTTACATATTTACATACAGTCCCTTAGTGACCAGTGCAAACAGTGTAACTGTAGAAATCTCCCAAAATGCTAATTACCTATGTTGACCGAAAAGACTTACTCTTGGAGTTGGATCTTCGTCTAAAAAGCCCGAACCATAGAAGATGCTCCAGGCCACACAGCGTGACAGGAGTGGCCCTTTGCTTTTGGCTTTGATGCTAGTGCTAGGAAAAAATGAACAATTATTTTCAGCCAATTCTTTTGCTAGTTTGATTCTTACTGGGTTTACACTAGTACATACTACCTTCAGGAAATAGCCATATGCTCGTACTCTAAACTCTGACGCTGACAAAGGCTGTTGCCTTTTCCCGTCCACTTGGATTTTATGTTACCAAACTAACTGCCAGTCATCAGAATTTAAGCATTACCGCCTTAGACAGTGTTACAAACTCAATCGAGTACTGTTTGACAGTGAAGTGGTAACTAACTGGTACATGTTTTCCCCTTACCATAGCTAAGGGGAAGTATACATGTTGAAGTATGCTGATACCGATCAGTACTACAAACCTGTACATTTGACTCAGCTGGACCTGTCTCAACTCTACTGCTGGCGATACAGCTCTGATAGCACACTTGCTGCCCTTGACCCGCTACCTTTATGCGGAGGAATACTGAAGACACCGCTTCGGAGCGTATTCATTCATGTACCTGAGTGAGACAGTAGATTCAGCTTGTCAGCCTGTGTATACTATTCCTGCTTCCTGTGTACTTTGGTGGGATTTGCTGCTGTAGTTTGGTTGATAGACTACTTTTAGTGCTTGTTAATACTGATAATTGTTAAGCATAGTGATTGAAGTACATGCCTCCAAAGTAATTTCTTATTTCTGCTACTGTCTTGATTCAACATACATAGTCTGTAGATGTTAATTTATTTACTGTAAAAAATGATATATTTTATTATATATATTATACACATAGCACACAATTATCAGTAATACTTCTTGATTTTGTGTGTTATCATCTTTAGCCTGCAGCTTACTATTTTTGGATGATAATGAAGCATAAATTGCTTTACTTCCACTTCATACATCCTGTTAGTGTACACTCTTGTGGCCTGACAACTCTAAAAGCTATGTTTAACTAACTTCAGGTATACTGAGGCAACACAACTCTTCCTGGCACTATTTAATGCATGAAAATATGAATATGATGTGAAACTCTACTCTACCAATGTGTTGGTTCTGTTTTGAACAGGTTTTTTTCTTTACAGTCGTCAGAAAGGGCAGGTGTGGCATACTAGTCTACATTACTAAAGGTTTTTTGTTGTTGTATGATAGTCCACCATAGAGATGGATAAATACTGTACATTTCAGATATTAGCTGAGAAAGGAACTATTTTAAAACTTGACAGCACTAGAGTGATTGGTTAACAGCACCCATAAGATCTGATTGGTTAAAAGTGAATTTGCGATACATAAAAGACACAGCTGACAGAGTTGCCAGTTTTTGCCAGGTGGTTCTCTTTTCTTACATCTTCCTTTATTGTTGTTGTTCCTGTAGCTGCCCAGCTCATGGCCAGGTCCATATGGTACACCAGCAGTGACTGAAAATGTATGGTCTGTTCTATTTACAGATATACCGAACCAAGCACACATGGAGTTCTATTATCTGCAATTAAATTTTACTATATGAAACTATAATGTGACATTTTTTAGTATTCAGTGCCAATGTTTTTAAAATTATTTCTTTCAACAGTATGGGCATGTGGCAACCAAGGTATGGTTAAGGTTAGGGAACTAAAATGCCTGGTAAAGATTAGGGAAAGGCCATGGTTATTTAAAAAAAAAAAAAAAAAGCTAATTTTAACTAATGGATCACAACAGGACACAAACTCCAGCCTCTAGCAAGAAAGTTGGATGCGCTACATACACACGCGAGCTCTACTTTCACCCTTATGATTACAACATAAAAGGGCACACTACTTCCTGCATTGGTTCTTAAGGCTGGCACTAGACATACATTGTGGGCTGCTGATTTATCCAATGTGATCGCAATTTTTTTTCACAATCCAGCATCAAGCAGGAGTTTGTACAGTGCAGTGAATCAAGCTACAGTGTGATTCACTCTACAACTGCCTGTAATCTAAAGTAGCCATTGACATAAGTTCATCCCTATTTTTCTTCATGATTAGCATTAAAATGCTCAAATGTCAGATATATTCTGAGTCTACAGTCAATATAGTCCATGTAACATCCAACTACATTTTTTTGTACCTCTTTTTGGGCCAGTAAGTCTTTCAACTAGGGTTGGATATGAAACCTCAATTTGATACAGACCTAAATGTGTCTGTAGCAACCAAGTAGCAAAAATTGTCAAATACTGAAAGTTAGCAACAGATGGTCAAATTCGTAATGTTGTTGATTATTCTCTGATCAGATATTTCTTGATTTAAATCACAATTTTTCCAGTCGCTTGCGTTTAACATTTAACATTTGAGAACTTTGTCGGTTAAAAAAAAAAATTGTAGAAAAACATGTTCATATTTCATATAAGTATCAAAAAAAAGTATTGTTTTGGTATCTGTACCAAAACTCAATTATTGTACCGGCACTGGTCATGAATTACGATACCCAGTCCTGCTTACAATAAAGGCTTTCTTGGCTATGTCTTCACAGACTCCCCTTAACTGTTGATTCAGGCATTTACTAGTTTGGCTAACAGCAATTCTGGTGTCTCATGACAGATGCTGCAGGGTACTGCAGTTCTCTTTCTGCTGATAGTCGCTATAATTCGATTGTTATTCAGTGTGAAAAGTTGCATATTTATCTTTAAATATGGTCTATGTATGTGTCCATACACCAGCCCCTAAAGAGTGCAGGTAGAAAGATTGAAATCTTCAGTCAATCTGATTAAGTACAGGGTACATTTTCTGTAGTTTTGTGGTCCATTTGACAATGCTGGAAGTACAGTATGTTGATGCACTCAGTATGGTACACTAAGATGCGCAGTGTCATCTTAATGGGCCATGTCATATTTAATACTATCTCCCCTTTACACCTGATCATTTTACTGCTGTGTGACTTCCACAATTTCAAGGCTCAGAATCATACATTTCTTTTGTTTCCTGAGAATGTTTAGAGGTTTTGTTTTGAAATATATATTATTGTACGTTAAGTAAGTTTGAATTCACTGACATTACACATTGTTTGAATTAGTTGGCTTTACTTTATTCATCACTAAACCATCTTCAAAGAAATCATTACCATATATCATGGATTCTTCAGCATAATTCCAAACCTTTATGAATGTTGTTTCCACATTGTAGATGATACTACAGAGCCTTTACAATGATGACAGGAAATGTTGACCATTTGCTCATGTTAACTAGTTACCAAATATGATTGGGTGTACATGAATTCTGTGAAAGTATAATGTTAACCTTTTGAAATGTTGCTGGGACTGACATAATACAAGCTGTAATGTGTCTTTACTACTTTTACAACACTGCTATTTAACTAAATCTATCCATAAAAGTCTGTGCATGCTCAGTAAATGTACTCAGCCTATTGGTGGGTGTGTGCAGATCTGTATGACCTTCTGATGATTCAGTATCATTGCATTTCTGGATAATTCTGAATCTGTAAGCTTGTGATTTTCACTGTGATACTATAGGAACATTTAAGTTATTCTCCATTGTCTACTGATGGACTTCCTCTTATTCAGCCAATGTATTTCTCCTCTTCTCCTCTTTCTTGGTAAATTGTGACTTTTCCGGTATTCATTTAAAGCCACAGTAAGGTGTGTTAAAGGTTCTATAAAAATAATCAATGCATCAAATCTGACATGTATACGTTTGAATATGTATAATACAATTATACAAAGAATGGCAATTGATTCATAAGTTCTTTCTTGCCTTGCATGTCTTCGATGATGGTTCTTTAAGAGTCTGCAGGGTATGCACATTACATCACGCTGTGTGGAAGTCACCAATGTCACTCCCCATGTGGCGTACATCTGATCCAACCTCTACCATAGGAATTTCACCTATTGCTGTAAATTGTATCCATGTTGTTTCTTTACCTACATTTTATTATCTTTATTTCCTGGTTCAGATGTGTGTGTGTTGTAAGTCCCTTTGGGTTATTGATAATCCATCAGTGTTCAGCCCAAACAGACTTTTCATTAAGTTTCTTGTTGGGTTGAATTTGGTGAAGCTGCTCTATAGTGTTGTCAGTTGTGGTTGCTGGGGGCTCATCCTGGTCTTATATACAGTCTATGGCTACAAGATTTCTCTGTTACCTTTATACTGTGTGCCATGTTTCTATATCGCCATAGGAAAACACACGAGGCTTTGCTCTTTCCACAGCCATCATTGATTTTATTTGCTAATCTACTTAAAAAGCCATCTGTGAGAAAAATCAATAATTTTGTCATAATTTGATTATTTCTGTAACTTTAAAATCTTTGCACAGTTCATCGCATGTATTCCTACATGTAGACATGAAGCCTAAGAAGGAAGGAAAGAAATGGTTAGAAACATGACTAATGTTTAATAGAGTAAGTTTAGGTAACTAATATTGTAGACATTGTTGGCCAGTAAAATTAGCTTCTGCATTGTTTTCCTCTGTGTAGTTTGTGGAATTAGGAGTTCAAATATCCAGGGGTCTTGTTCCGAAATGAGGTAATAGAGTAAGTTTAGCTAACTAATATTGTAGACATTGTTGGCCAGTAAAATTAGCTTCTGCATTGTTTTAACCTCTGTGTGGTTTGTGGAATTAGGAGTTCAAATATCCAGGGGTCTTGTTCCAAAGTGAGGTAAGATGGAGCGTGAGATTGACAGGCACATTGGGGCAGCAGTAATGCAGACGGCTGTGGTGAAAAGAGGGAGCTGTGCCTGAAGGTGCAGCTCTCAGTTTACTGGTCCACCCCTCACCTGTGGTCATTAGCCTTGTGTAAAGAACGAAAGAATGAGATCATTAATATAAGCGGCCAAAATACGTTTCCTTTGCAGCGCGGTGGGGTTCACCCTAGAGACAGGATGAGGAGCTCAGACATCTAGAAGTACTTAGAATGCCTGCTTCTTCATGTTGAAAGGAGCTAGTAGACGTGGTTCGGGCATATCATCCAGATGCCTCCTTGACAACTCTTTAGATCTTTTCTGGGTACGTCCAACTGGGAGGAGACCCTGCGGCAGACCCAGAACACACCAGGAGAATTGCATATCTCAATTGGCCTGGGATTGCCTCATGATCCTCCATGAAGAGCTGCAGAACGTGACATGGTGACAAAGCAAGCCACAGTGGCAAGTTAAAAAAAAAATTCAGCCATCATTTCCACTGTCGTGAAAATGTTTTTATTGACTGCCATTGTGCTTACATTGGAAACATTAGTCGAAAAAGTAGAAAATACGGTTCAGTCCCCCTACCAATCCCAACAATTTTCCCACAGTCCCTCTTGAAATGGTATTGATTGGTTCCTTATGGAGAGTAAGGAACCAACTAAAGAGAGATGGGTAGCAGAAATGCACAATTGTTTCAGTAAGGAAGTGGTGAAAGGCAGAAATGCATTTGTATATTGATATGTGATACATATCATTTCCAAAAGCACCAATTGTTTGTAACTGCTAGTCCCAAACTAGCAATATTTTGTAGTGCATTAAACTACCTGTCCACTCTGTTTATAGATTTGCCTTTCAGTAATGTTCAGTATGTTGGACAGGGTATTTGCAAGCATGGTGCTCAAGGAACTGTATTTACCATGTTGAAAGCCAATTTATGTGCAATAGGACCATTAATCCATATTTAAAAATGAAAGGTAGCTGGTGTAACTTAATTTCCATTTCAGGTTATTTCTGTTTATTTTCTGCATTTTCTCCCTACATCCCAATTCTTTCATTCTGCTGGCTGCCACCTCCCTGAATGCTGGTGCCATTGAGCATACTCACACTGAGCTGATTGGTTGTGGCTTGTTATTCAATGTCTGTTAATAGCTTCTGCAAATATGTTTGTTGCTCCAACTTGCTTCTATGGTTTTGCAGCTCACTTGTGTGCTGATGTTTTTTAGGGTTTTGCTACTGAGTTTCAGTGGTCAACTTGCTGTACAGTTGCTCAGGCTGAATATTTACTTTACATGGCTGTCAGTCATGTTCATTGCATTAGTTCTATTCAACTATAGATGGCTGGTCAAACTACACTTTGTTCACCACAAACGTACAAGTGCAATTTCCTTGTTGATTAACGTCAGCACCCTGCATGCTTATTGAAGGCAGCACTCTTATGACACTCAAACAAAGTAGGCATAGACAAATGAAACATGCTTGTTCTGTCCTGTTAGTAAGGCATATTTAGCAGTGTTTAAGATTTACCTTGTCTTTTTTAATTTAAGAACACAGCACACTGGCAGACTCAAATGAGAATGGCTTAAGAATGCTTCACACAAGTTTGTTATGTTAGATTTGTGTCTCGATTCACAAGCTGCATGTTTTGAAGATGTATCCTTCGGAGGACTGAAGGCTAGATGGCTGAAGCTGCTTTCCCACCCCCCCAAAAGACAATAAATAGGATTCCAGTTTCCACTCCTAGCCTCCCAGAGACTAAAACTAATGACTTCAGGCAATGTAAGATTGACAATGTTAAATAGCGAGTTAAAGCACAATTATTTTTTTAATACCAGGCATGGACCCATGCCATAGTTTTATGTGGCACAGCTTTGTTGATAAATCAGGATGTATTAATTCTTGACATGCAGTTTTAGAGTAGAATATTTGCCATGCATGAAGGTGCTGTCAGTATCTTTCACATTTCACACATCTAAGCACCCTCATACCCTCTCATCCTCATCTTGAATAAAAAGGCTTAACTGGCATTCAAGTGATCCCCTCCAGACATGTTTTAAGTCACAAAAATAGTGTCCAATATGTTTTTTCCACAAAAACGAATCTAATTAAAAGTTATATTTAAAAATAAATAAATAAATAACTACTCCGTCTCCATCCTTGAAAAATCCAGAATCTATGAACATGCAAATACTGTTCATTTCAAAAAAGTTTAACTGCTGGACACAAGATATCTCTTTCACTAAAAAGTCTATTCTCATTGTTAGCACACTGGAGGCTTCAAGTCTCTATATCACACTTGTGTAAGTTGCTATTAAACTAGTTATGTCACAAAACCATCTCATATGTACATGCCTTGAATTCAGATTTAAGGTGAGCACAGAAACTCTTTCATCAGCAGATAAATGTGAAAACAGCCTTCTAGTGTCAAACTCTGCACATACTGTACATCATTCTACACAGTGAAGCTCAATATCCAAATAAAGTAACAAGAACACATTTTTACAGGGAGAGGAATTGAAATGATAGTTGCATAGTTTAGGGACACATCCGGCAAGATAACTTGGCTGGGTCTGCCATTTTGGGAAACTATAAAAAAAAACTGATTTCTTCCTCTTGAGGGCTTTCTGTGCTCACCTTAAATCTGAGTTGCTATCTAGTGCCAAGCTCCATATTGAAGGACAAGTACTGCACCATAAGCAATGGCTAATTTATTGTTTTTTGTGAATGACTTCTCAAATTAAACTTCACAGGTAATGAAAAAAAAGGAAGTAAAATTGCATCCTTGACTTGCGCTTACATTACGGATCACAGAACAAATGCAAAACTACAGTAGTTACCTCAGCAGTCAGTATTAATGCATTTGCATTCAGTGTTTTCTGTCCACCAGCATGGTGGCAATTAGAGGCTGTGACGTCAACTGCTGGACCTCAATCCAGCCTTAAACGTTAAAGGCTGCAATGTGCCAATGTGTTTCAATTTCTTGCTGCTGAGTGGTATGATAATGATATGTGACAGTTGTTTTGTCTCGATAGAGCCCTCAAAGAGTTTGTTGCTGACTGTTGCTATCTGATTCCTCCAGTCTCCTGTGCTAAAGACCCAGACAATCACCATCTCAGACATCACCAACTCCCTGAGAGGAAGTGTGACCTACAAGGACATCCCCTTAGTTCACACTGAGACCAAGACCATCACATACGAGTCCGCACAGGTGAGGGGAATTCTGGCAATTGCACACAAAAAAATAACATTTCACAAAGGCCTTGTCTGCAGGCCTTGATTAAATACCATTATAAGTCTAAATTGTCTCACATTGTATGCAATGCAGAGTAACTTTAAAGCTGTGTTAGTACAGATGTTAACATATTTTCACTGTCCTAGCCTGAAATTTTGGCCCTCGTCTGATCTCTGCTAATTTGTTGAAGTAAGTCTAAGCTTTGGCCATTCACTAGGCGAGGACATTACCCACTTTTTCCCCATCCATGGCCCCTTTCAGTCAATATAAATTGTCATATATTATGTCCAAAGATTAACCCACGAGAGGCCCTGAGGCCCTAGTTGCCACATATTGAGCGGCCGTGGCACAGGAGGTAGAGCAGGTTGTTAGCTAATCACACATCAATTTGGCGGGTTCGATCCCCAGCTCCTCCTGTCCACATGTCAAAAGGTGCTTTCGGACTGGAGGAACTTTTTCGTAGTTGCAGGACCACCCCCCTTTTTATTGTGTTTGCACTGCAAGAAGTCGGAAGGATCGTTGTTTTTAGAACACCGTTTTGAGGGACTTTCTTAGCTCCTACTTCAGAGTATGTACTCTCCCAGCACAAGAGGAACCTTGAGTGATGTAAATGTATGTTGATTGGTCGAACACAAGCCAATGCAGCACCACCAACCACCTTCTTTAAAAACCTGTGAAACAGCTCATAACGGTAGCCTTAAAAAATGTATCAAAACATGGACAAAAGGACAGACAGTGCCATACCAACCGCCGACTGGCTTACGCCCGCCGACCAATTTGACTGGACACAATGTTTAAGGCACATTCTGGTTGGCAACTAAAAAGGTCTGAGGCTCAATACCCAGTTCTAGTTCCAAGTAGGATTAAGATGTCTTTAAAATGACACAAATTACAAATCACACATACAAATAATCGATTAGAGATAATTATGTGTGTTTAAATGGATTAATTTGAACTTCTTGTGTAACACTTAAAAGGTGTCTCTCCCACAGCCGGCGGACAGCCTGGCAGAGAGGGACTCAGGAGTGCTGCTGAGTGCCCAGACCATCACCTCAGAGACTATCAGCACCACCACCACCACCCAGATCACCAAGGTCTGCTCACTTCAACTAACAACCCCTGAGTCAGTCAACACAGATCAATACAGTAATTTACCACCATGCTGTGATGGATCCCTACTTTCAATCACTTGGGCCAGTGCAATTGACCCTTCATGACACACTAGTTAAGTAACTGCTTGAGAGTGACTGAGGAGACTATAAATGGCCTGCAACTACTTTTTATCAAAATTGGGAACACTGATTTTGTTTTGGTTATTATATTGGGTTTTTAACGTGGTTGTAGCCTCACAAGCCTGATGTGAATTGCTTATATTGCATGAAACATCTTTTTGTTTCTAGCACCAATAGAATGCCAAAGCCGTGCCCTATTTACCTGGCTTGCCACTGTTCCACTAGCCTCCATTACACAATGTGTTTTTCCTGTGGTTTTCTTTCATTGCTCTTTGAGAAAATTTGAACCATAATTCTGTGTATTTGTCCATATTTGCGAAATGGGTATCTGAAATTACAGGTAAAAAATAAACTCCAACCAACTCAGATCTTTTATTGTACACAATAATATACTTGAGATGTTTTTGTTTTTCCTTGATGTTTTTCTTGTTTTGTCTGATGCTTTTGTTGGTTTTCATACCTGAGAGAAACTACTTTTCATTCAGCTGTATTTATTTTTTTGTTGGAAAGATAAATACATTTGAACTTGAACCTGCAATTGGAGTACCTCATCAATTTAGCAAAGATTTAGGAACTATTATTTTGTAGGTAAGAGCAACAACTGCCAGGAGGAGACAACCATACTATTAAAACATTGTACATTGTGTAGTTGTTGGATAATAACAAATGTCTTTGTTAAAATTGCATGGTGCTGAAATGTAGCGTAGTAGATACACATTTGGTTTTCAATATGTACAGAAAAACCACAGGAACATGTTTCAGCTTTTCAGAAACATCAATGAAAGACACTCTGCGTAAAAAAGTTGGTCTGCAAATGTAGGGTTACGTAAACACAATACACTGTTGATAGATTAGAGGGCAATATGTACCATTTGCGATGTAAATGTTATCCATCATTCTCATTTTATTTATAATGTCACAGCACAGGTAGTACTGGTAAAATGGTGTGCCTCACCAGGGGGGAGCGGGAGAGTTGAAGGGGGATGTTGAGGGATAGATGTGAGGCAAAGATATTGTATGAGGTCAAAGGAACAGGTGCAAGTTGGTGTTCTGAAAGTTAGTAATTGTAGTTTGGCTTATTTGGTCTGGTTATCAACAGCAATTGCAGCAGTAGCACTGACACACTGCTCATGGAGGCAATTAAGGTACTTTAAAATCCCATTGGTGCAATTTGCATAAAAACATCTCTCATTCTTTTGACATCATTATCTTTGATGTAGCATTCAGCATGAATAAACTTCCATAAATCAGCTTAGAAACCATAATAAAAGCCGCTCCTTATAACCAGGGGTTGATTTGAGATTTGTGCCTGTAGGGGGGTCCAAACATTTGTACATTTTAAAATGACACACTTTGAGAGCAAAATTAAGAGGCTAGGTCTATGGAGAACATTGTGCTCTTGTAACCAATTATGTGCTCTAGTAAACAATTTAATCATAAACACATTGGTTTTATAGCACTGAAAAAACTTTAGTACACGCCCATCTGTTGTGTGGGCCTCACCTTGGTCTCACATGAGACTGAGACCAGACAATTGCTGCAAAGCTTTTCCTTCAGCTGTTTGAGGAAGCAGTGAAGCCCAGAGCTCAGAGGGCTGCGCCTATACTCATAGAATCTGGAGTTACAGTTCATAACTAACATTCTATATGGTATAGGATTCGCTCTCTAAGGCTATCACTAATGGGATAAAGACAAAGCAGGATATAGTCTATGCCTCTACTGGGTCCATCCGGTACCACAAACTCAAACACACACCCTCTTCACGAGATGGAACAATAAGGGTTCCATGCCCAGCCACTGTGCTATGCGTAATACTGCATTGAACCCCACATGCACCCCAGTGGGGATAAAGGCAAAATAAAGCCTGCTGCCGTGAGAAAGTGGAGCCGAAGATTACACACTGTCCAGCTAGGAGCAGTAGCATGTAGGGGAAAAAAGGCAGCTCTCCATGCGCCGACAAGCAGGAGGGAGATATTCGCAAGTTCTTACAGCATCTCATTTAGGTTGTTGTTCTCTACAGCTACAAAGAAAATGTGTTTTAGTAGTTAGAAGATGCAAAGTTAAGCTTCCCCTTATGACATAGAAGAGCGTAAGCTAATGTGCTGGGGCTCAGCCCCATACAGCCCTGGCCCAATTGAACCACTGCTTATAACTCCAGAATTTGCCTGAGAATCATCACATTTTGAAGTTATGGTTTACTATAGCATACCTTTAATGGTGCAAATTTGCCAAAATGTAAAGAAATATAGACTAAAAAAAGTGGGGCTCAAGTTGTAGCCCAGATATATACAAATAACTGATATCTGGGTCAAGACATTGGCCACTGTTTAGTAATCTTGGAACCCATTGCCTACTGTCTGACAGCGATTTGAATGCAGATCAATTTTTAAAAAGCTAATAAAGCTAATCTCTAGGGTTCCTATTGATTAAAAGTTAAATCGTATTCAGGCGATAGGTTCAGAGGTTGCATTTTGGCCAATACGTTCCTCCTCTTTTGCTCTCCACACGGACTGTTTACCTGCATGCAACCAAAGCCCGCTCAAACGTGATCAATATTACTTCTACTACAAATGGAAACTAGAACTCTTCCAATACCAAAATCTTGTCCCTTGCCTACAGATTCTGCAGTCATATGCAGATATCTCTTTAAAGAGATTACCCATAGCGTATCTCGATGAATCCATAGCAACATTATACTACCTGTTTACATCTCAAAAAGCATTACGGGGACTAACTTAGAGCATCTTTATCCATGCCCACAGTGTCAGACTTTGAGAACACCTGGTGTAGGAGATTTACCACTAAGCCTTACAGCTGTACCAGCTACTAAAAGGCCACAATATACACTGAATGCCTTGATTGCCATCAACAAGAAAGGGTGCAGGCCCTACCTGAACCCTGATGAGCATATTTGCGCTCCGCTGTGGCTCTACTTGTCCCCCATAGCATTGACTCACTTGAGTGGGTGGTTTCTTCTCGTGTTAAAAGCTGTGCACAGAGCTCGTGTTGGTTTCAGTTAATTTAGATTAACAGACGTAGACAGAAGTTTAACCAGAATGCTTAAGGGATAAAAGTTGTCATTCATTGTTCATTATGGTCTCAAGAAAAACGTTCCTCGCTGTCAGCAGATCATCACTCTTAGTCCCTTGTTGTTTGGATATGTGCACATTCTTCACCTTTACCAACCCTTCAACCTTTACACTGTTACCATTCAGCAGTTGTGATTTTGGTACTGACAATATTGATAAATATCCCAAAACATTACAAAGTTGGAGGATATCTGAGGCATAATTAACACCAGCCTGCTGATTTTGCCAGTGGAATCTGGTACAACCAGCAGAAACACACTGTGTATCTCAGCAATGAGTATGACATGCTGCAAGTCATTAGTAGTTATTTATTTTTTCATTTAAATGCATGTAAACGCTCAAATGCTTAAATAAGACATTGCTTTTCCAATACAGTTTTTGCATGTCTTGCATACATCCATGTTGCCTTGCATCATCTTCCAAACCTTTGCCTGGATCCACTGTATTTCTAACCCTCTATCAGGGAGGGACACCACACTCGTCTTACAGGGTGATCAGTGCACAAGTCTTCTGTGGCTTCCCTGTTAATGTGGATTCTGTTCTCATTAGAAATGCTCTCACGGGGATAATAAAGATGGGTTTTGGTTATGCATGTTTTTCGTAGCTTTGTATTTTAGCTTGTGTCATGTCTCTGTTGTAGACGGTGAAAGGAGGAATCTCTGAGACTCGCATTGAGAAGAGAATTGTCATCACCGGAGACACTGAAATTGATCATGACAAGGTGAGGAATGTAAATGATGGAAGATGAGAAGTATTTTTTTCATGCTTCACTGTTCACGTTAAATTATGTTATAATAATGTTGTTTCCTCAAAGCTCTGGAGTACGCAGGTGGTTTAATTGTGTGTTGGCTCATGTATTGCCACAGATTTCTGTTTGAAATGCATATGTACCTAATAGGTGAAGCTGGAATGATTTGTATGCTTAATTTGCCTCATAGAATAATTGTGTTCATATATCAAGTAAATCTCTTCCGCATGCAAGTCATTTTAATTAAAATCATTAATCGTGTTCTATTTAACAAGCCTGGATTGTTGTTCTTCCTTCACTCCTCAGGCTTTGGCTCAGGCCATTAAAGAGGCAAAAGAGCAGCACCCAGATATGTCTGTTACCAAAGTTGTTGTGCACCAGGAAACAGAGATCACCCCAGAGTAAGACAGACTGGTCCTTTGGAAGGTTAGTGTCCACCTACCTTCAACCACCCCTGACCATCCATTCTCTGGTCTGACTGAAACCATTGACACAACAACAAATCACTTGGTGTTCATGCAGAAGATCCTATTGCCTTACTATAAAAGGATAATGTGACAAGGCCGAAATTCCAGAATGAGGAGGAAAATAGCATTATTCAGAAAACTGGAAGTACAAAAAGCAATACAAAAAAAGTGAAATTCTAATTATGAATAATTTCATTAATCCTGGACAGGACTCCCTTGAAAAATATTTTTTATCTCAAAAAACACATTACTCTTTAACAAGAGTAATGAGTCAATTACTGAACTGAGTGGTATTGATGTTGTGTCTAATTTAAAGGAAATGAAAAAGTGCAACTTTTAACAGAAGATTAAATTGTTTCAAAAGACCAGGATAATCCAAAAGATCCTATTATTATATTATTACTATTAAAAAAAAAAATCTTAATAATTGTAATATCCTGGTTATACCATGTCCAAAAGGTTGGATCTGGTAAAAAGGGCACAAATAAATGGTTTCTTAAACACCAGTGCTAAAATAGTAAAGGTAATGGAGTCATGATTAATGAGTGGTGGAGACCTGTGAAAAGAAGCTCCAATTGGGCCCATAATGGAAATTCTTTCACTTTGACTTTAGTCCACAAACAAATTTGATTAGCGTTGTGTTAATGTCCAATAATGTTGAATATAACTGGTTAGTCTTAGGGAAGTTGAAGAATTGGTTTTCTAATATGTGGGAGATTTACCAAGGCTTTTGCGCCAAATTTGACGCCATCTGCCCCAAACACATGCTGCATTTATCAAGCAGACACACTAGGCTGGAGTCACAGTTTTTGTGTCATTATAGTGAGTATTTGCACTCATAGTGAGAAGGTTGATTATGCATTCAAATGGATTCACTAAGGTCATGTCATTTACAACCGTTATTTTTGCTGGGAAGGTTTCCCGTCTCTGAAGACCAGGCATAAACATAGTGCAAATGAGATTTAGCCCACACCAGCCATAAGGTTTTAAAGATATTTAAATGTGCGTTTGGCTGCTTCGTAATTAATAATAACACTGAAACTTATTGTGGAATGAAGACATTATCATTAATTTTCTGAGTGATCTCATAGAAATCCCACTGCTGAACGGTGCATGCGAGCTGTGTCGTGGAGATCAGTACCAGGCACAGTTCAGGAACTGAGCGTTATGAGCTGCTGTCAAAAAAAAAAAAGAAGAAAATCAGTTGACTCAGTGGCTACACACATTACATTGTTCTAAATTAACCCATAATGTGCCCCTGAAGTAATGATAGAAGTCACCACTGTAATTACACCAGCAAAACAATTACTGGCTACAAAGACACTAAATAGAATGATGTAAACATGATGATAGTCATGACAAAATAACATTACATAGGTCTGTATTGTGACTTAATTGAGACTTAGTCACTGCTTAATATTCAGCTATATTATACAAGCACCATGCAAATTAAAATGTGTATGCACTGTGAAAGTGTATGGATGTGGGGTGTATGGCTATGTATTGCTCAAGTATGTTTCAACATGAAACAAGGTGCCTCAGCTGCATGAGGTATGTTAAATACTAGCGCAATGTGGCTTTAATTGTGGCCTTGTTTATGTGATGTTAAAGGGTCCAGGCTGGGAATCTGGGGCTGTTTCGCCAACTGACAGGCTGGTATGTAAACACAGCAGACCCACCTCCCAGACTCAAGGCTTTTGAAACCCTCAGTGCTGTCTGTCAGTGCAGGAAGGCAAAGAGATGAGCATAGCCAACACAAAGCTGCCAAAGTAAAAGTAATAGTAATAGTAGTCTGTCATTCCGGGGCGCATACATGACAAAACAAGGCCTGGACTGGCCATTGGGAAACTGGTTAAATCAAGGCGGAAACGACACAGTGCAGCTGCAGTCGCTCAGAACTGTAGAAACATCAGCACCCCTGCCTGCTGTCATCACATGTGATTGGTTGCACGTATGTACACAATCAGTGCCAGACACCTACAAGAGAAAAAGAAAAACGGTGGATCTGACAGGGAATGCATTAATGGGATAAAAGCTCTGAGGGAAGTGCAGAGAAATACTGCAAAATTACAGACATGGTTAGAATAAATACATAAAAAACAACAACAACCCTAACACCCTCAGTAAGTCATAATATCGCAACTACCCTTCCTGAGTTTATTTTTTGTGTTTTTACGTTTTAAAACACTAATAAATGGCATCAACCCTTCATCATGCTATGTAGGAAAGCAGGACATGGCCTGTATACTCTTTTCTGTCAGGTGGAAGTACCTTCAGTCACCAGTGGTGGAAAAAGTATTAGGATCCTTTACTTAAGTATAATAAACAATGCAACAATGTAAAAATATTCCATTACAAGTAAAAGTATTATCAGGAAAAATGTATTTAAAGCATCAAAAGTAATAGTGGTTGTGCAGTAAAATATCTCTATCTCTATTATGTATGACATTATTAGATTGTTACTACTGATGCATCAATGTGTAAATAGCATTTTACTGTTGTAGCTGCTGGAAGTCGAGCTAGGTTTAGCTACTTTATAGAGACATAGCTAGTGTAGTCCAGTGGTTCCCAACCTAGGGTTAGGGCACCTCAGGTCATAAGATAAATCTGAGGGGTTGTGAGATCATTAATGGGAGAGAAAAGAAGTAAAAACTGATACTCAAATCTGTTTCAGTTTTTGGACTTTTCTTTAGTCTTCGATTTTTTTATTTTGAAAAATGGATGCTTTGGGAGCTGACTTGTGTGTATCCCAGCATGCATTTTGCATTAACCAGCAATGATGGCAGATGAACATGAGCCAAACCCACAACCATTATAATTTTTCTACAAGTGTTATTGTGTCAACAAATTTAGTTTTAATATAATTTAGGCAATAAATTACCCATTTAGATTTCAAATATGTGGGTTCAACTCAAGTTCAACTTGCCAATTTCAAAGTTCGAGAAACAAGAGTTCAAACTTTACAGAATGTGCAGTTTTCTCTCAATAGAGAAAGGCCTTTCGTTAGCTTGTTAGCAAACTCAGTAGTGTTACTTGTTAGCAGTTAAGGTCAGTGAGCCAGAGCTACTGTAAAGTGGTGAAGTTATTAGAACTGCATTGTTCCAGAATTTAATTTGCACACATAGTGTGTAATTAGCTACCTACGGCTAGAGCATAACTCTCAACTGCCATTTCATTATCTAGGAAACTGACTTTTGTGTGTCTGTGTTGAGAAACTTTTAGGTTATAATTAAAGTGCAAATTTACAATTGAAAAAATTATTTTGAACCAGCTGTCCTGCCAACTTTGTTACTTACTTCTTTGGAGAGGAACTTTGCAAATGCATTGTGTTACCAAATCCTGTATGGGAGGAGTAGGGATCTGTGAGACAGCTCTCAGGGCTTGAACGCTCCCACGTACCTCTCTGTTTAACTGGCATATTCAATCAACTTCAATGTGTTTACATCAGAGTGAAGCCTGAGAACAGCCTCATTCCCAACCCTAACCACTACATCTTTTATCTGAGCTAAAGTCCTCTATATTCCACAGCTCCAGCACAGACACATTCATTATACTGTTCTAAATGCAGAAAAAAATCCTCTTAACCTGGTAACCTTAGGCTTAAAATAAACTAAAATGTAAATCTCCTGGATTTGAACAACTCAGTAGGCCCATGCTCTAATTAAAATGTCCAATTTACTTCAGTAGAAACTGTGGCGTTAAAATGTTTTACGGCTTTCCCTCCTGGTTTTCATAAACTTTTCATTAAACTCATATAGCTTGATGGAGAGGCTTTTGCTATTGCCTTGATGTATCTATTTTTACCATTGCTATTATAATTCTAATGTCTTTGGCCTGTATTTGCATTTGTACATGCGTTTTGTATCATGTCTTTTATTTTGATTATTATTATTTTTATTTTATTATTTTTATTTCATTCTGTTAGGACCTCACAACATCTGAACTGTTGAGTGAGCCCAAACAACAACACATTTGTAAGATTTTGGTATAATCTCACTTTGAATTATTCTATTATTTTTTGTCTATACAAATTGTAAAGCGCTTCGGATCTATAATATGCTATAAATGCAGCCATTCAACACTTCCTCACTTCCTCCAGAAATGGTTTGAAGTCCTTCTAGCACCTCCTGGTAGGCCTTTAATGTGAAACATCTTTCAGTGTTGCGTGTTGAGTGGTGATAATGACATCAAATTTACTGAATTTACCATGTGAACCCTTATAGCACAGGTTATTCTGCCACAGCCTTTATTTGTTTGTGCTGCCAACATCGCTGGCAACTATTTGAGAATAAATACTGGATTTTATTTTAGAATTTACTGCAACCATAGTTATTATCATTTGTATTATTATTTCAATATCAAATTTCCTTGATCAACTTCCTATTTATATGTAACATTTAATTATGGCCTGATTAGCCCAACTAGGCATTTCTATTCTGGGTGTTACTGTCCTTTTTCCTTCTGTGCTCACATATCTGATTTTGCTGGTCTTTTCATGTGTTGAGATCTAAAATACCAAGATTTGGCTGTTAAAATCTACTAAAGATATATTTCTTTTTTTTCTCTGTCCATCTGTCCATCTCTCTTTCTTTCAATCTACCAATCCTTCAATCACACCTTAGACCTCTCAGCTGCCCCCACTCTCCCTCCTTATTTGTGTCTCCATCGCACTATTTTACCGCAGCACCCCCAGACATCACACCCAACTGCACTGCCTTTGACATGACCCACCAGACCACATCAGAGGGAACAAGCTTCAACGTTGAACTATGAACTTTAAACTCCATGACTGTGGAGTTTACTCTGAAGGAGACGGAGTCGCCTGGAAATTCCCAAGAACCCTCCCAGTATTCCCCACAATCCCGTCTTGTTCCACTTGCTGCCAAAAGATCAAAGGCTGGACTGATAAAAAAAAAACAACATTTTTTAAAGAGGAAAAAACTAAATAAAGTACAGCATTTGTGGATTTATTCCTCTCCAATTTGTCTGGAGATTTTAAGAAATTTTTCAAGGGCATTTGGTCTTTTAATCTTGAGATTACTGGTACTTTATTTTTCTACAGCTTTTCCATCACAATTGGTTATCAATAACTTAGTGTTTTTTAAAAGTGTGTTCCAAACAGCATTAACAAAGGGATTGTGGGTGATTTTTTTGTGGGATTGTACGCATCAGGACTCGAGGATCCCTCTCAAATTTTAGCGCGAGTTTGGTGTCATTTCTTGTACAGTAAATATTTTATTTTCCCTCTCAATATGAAAAAAAATATTTTTTCAATTTATTATAAAAAAAAGATTGATTTTATCAAACCATGGGGGAGTTACTCCTTTCACCTTATTTAAGTTCTGACTTAACCATTTTTTGAGTGATCTTTACATCTTTTGAATGTTTTAGTTGTTAGGGTTTTTGTAGTGCTTGTGTCAGGGCTTTATCAGGACCAAGGAGACAACAGTGTACTGAAATGGCCTTTTCTTTATTTATTCCCACCTCTGTCTTATTTTTCTGTGTTTTGCGTTTTAGTTCTACTCAGCGCAATTGTATGTAACTTCATGATTTTGTATTGAGAGCATTCCAGTCACTGGATACAGTTTTAGTCATTTTTACTGAGCATGACATCAGCACCTACAGTATTTCTGCATATGTTTCACATGTCTGTTTTTCTGCCAAGTGGGCAGTGTGTACTCATCCCGAAACAGGGAATGCAAATGACAATGAACTCAAACATGACAGAGGTTAATTAAAGTGAAAGTTTATCATCTTCATTGGTATTGAAGCAGTTGATAAGAGATGAGCACAGGATGATAGTTGCCTCATTAAAACTGCAAAAGGTTTGATTTGCATCCTCTTGCTCTATCAGAGCCTTTACAGTCATGCTTGTAATTTGATTATAACCTGATTAAGGCAATACTCCAATTATTGCAACTATCACGTCAACACATTAACAAGGTTATCTGGTTAATGTAGTTAATTACACTCATTAATTACACCTGTTCCTAACATACAGCACATGAGTGAACTTGAGGTGTCTGCACAAGGCTTACAGGATAATTCCAGTTTAACTTGAGTCGTATTGTCAGTATTTTGTACATCATTTCTATCAGTTATGATAATATTTTACTCACCAAGTAATTGATGAGAGCTGGAAACATGACAACATCACTATAACGAAGCCTGGTGGGTCGAGAAAAAGAGTCAGACAGTTTGTAAAGAAGCCAACTGTTTATCCAGATTATCTAAACCAGGGATTCCCAACCTAGGGGTCAGAACCACCATATGTTTAGAAAGAGTAACAAGAATATGAGGTAGTATGGAATATGGTAGACATATCTTCTTTGACAATTTTATATTACATTTCACAACAATACAATTTAACAAAAGGATCAAATAACATGGGTCAGGTGGTACAATCAGATCCGCTCACCCTAAACTACTCCATCACTACTTTACTTTGCGTGCTGAAGTTGACGTTGTAATAAACTGAATTATTCTTCAACAATCTGTCCTGATATACGCCATCCATTTTGGTCTAAGAAGGGTTTTTTGCACCTTTGGCTCTGAAAATGAGTGATGGTCAGTTTTGATCAAATAGTCCCAGGAACTAAACTCAGGAGTTTTCACTCATGGACACCTGTCAGTGTGGATGTCCATAGTTGAAACTGCTGGCTGCTGCTCAATTGTTCACTCACTTACTGAGCTGTATGATAGGAATGAGTGTGACCCTAAGTCAGTGTAACTCAGGAATGCACTACAAAGGTCATACAGTCATCATAATGTCTGCACAAACAGCAGCATAGCTAGTGATGATGGAAAAAATATTTTGGGTGAAAGGGAAGATATTTTCAAGGTTACAACTACTAGACAAAATATAAGTAAAAACAGAAACACCCTCCATTTTGCTTTTCTTATTTTGTGGCGCCAGAAAGATTTTTCCTAAAGCTACCACATGTCCATTGGAAATTAGCTCCATTGTATCATTTATATCATATATATCATTTTTTTTGGAATTGATACAAGAATCTGCATATCTGCAGCATTGATACAATTCAAACACAACCTTGGCCTACAAAATCGACAAACTGATGATAGTTTAACTTCAGCATAGTGTTTGAAACCAGTCAAGAGATAAGTGAGTGACATATATATCATTTGCATAAAAATGTACTTTACAATGTGGAGTGGCAGAGATAATATTATTTTTTAAAAATTGTGAATAGAAGAAAACCCAGAAGAGACCCTTGTGGGTTATCTATACTAACTTTAAGAACACTTGATTTGCTTGAGTTCTTCTGAAACCTTTAAATGGACCATTCATCTTGACTTAAAAAATATAGTTTTTGCAGTAAAACATAATTAGTTAGCAGTGTCCCATGTTTTCAATACCATGACTGTATAATGTATTACAAAAATGTAATTGGCATACCCTGATAATTGTCAAACTAACCTGGTTAGTTTCTAAAATTGCCATATTGCGTGCATGTAAATGCACTGTAACATTACATTGTTAATAATATATCAATATATAAGTCTATGAGGCCATAGTTAACCTCCTCCTTAGTACACACTGCCCATTTAAATCAGACATGTTAAGTATGGCACATGTAGTTTATATTTTGTCGATTTTCAAACATGATGCTTTTTTAGAACACAATATTCTGTACAATCCTCCCAACATGTTGTAGTTCTTTCACTGTGGTGTTGTCTTCATTGTGGCACCCCCCTTTTCTTGTTGGAAACAAGCAAGCCAACATTTCTAAGTTCTTTCTTGATTGTGAACCCTCACTTTACCGTCAGAGGGAGACATGTAATAAAAGAGCACCATGCACATAATAAACACAAATGTAGACATTGTATTTTATCTTGTTCTGTGTTAAGCTATTGTTTTCAGTCCTGATGATTTCACTGTTTGTCTTATGCAGGACAAAATGGTTGACCATGAAGATAATACACTGGGCACCAAAAGAACCAGCCCTTTTAAGCCACCAGAGTCAGCAGCACCTAATGTTTATCAAATTATTTCAACTCTCGACATTAGTTAATGTAGAGGAAGATGAAAACGCCACAAATTCCATAATCACATTTAAAAATATATATCAGTCAATAGAGTAAGCACACTAGCATATAACCCCGCCTCTCAACCACTCTGTCTCAGGCTCGCTCACATGAACAACAGTGAAAGTCTACACCAGATATCTATCTGATAGTGCTGTAGCTAAATTTAAGGAAGTGATTCCATCGGCATTAAATTCAATGCCATGTCTCAATACAACTGAGGACTCCTATGCTAACCTTCGTCCCTCTCAAATAGACAATGTTGTTGACAGTGCTGCAGGCTCAATGCGATTGACACTTGACTCTATTGCCCCTCTTAAAAAGAAGATAATAAAACAAAGAAAGTCAGCTCCATGGTATAACACCCAAACCCGCAAATTAAAGCAAACAGTGCAGAAACTTGAAAGGAAATGGCGCTCCACCAAACTAGAGGAATCACGTTTAATTTGGCAAGATAGTCTATTAGAGACAGAATTGATCACCTCCTGTCTTCAGGTGGTACCTTACCTTCAAACACAGGAATCTCAGAAATAGCTGTAAAACCTGATGTATATTTAGATTGCTTTTCTCCCATTGACCTTCACCAAATTACTAAAACTATCTCTTCATCTAAGCCATCAACTTGTCTCTTAGACCCCATCCCAACCTGGCTGCTCAAAGAGGTTTTACCTTTAGTCAGCACTTCTTTACTAGACATGATCAATCTGTCTTTATTAACAGGCTACGTACCACAGTCCTTTAAAGTTGCTGTAATTAAACCTCTTCTTAAAAAGACCACACTTGATCCAGAGGTTTTAGCCAACTATAGACCTATATCTAACCTCCCCTTTCTCTCCAAGATCCTTGAGAAAGCAGTCGCCAACCAGCTGTGTGACTTTCTACATGACAATAGGTTGCTTGAGGACTTTCAGTCAGGTTTCAGAGCTCATCATAGCACAGAGACGGCACTGGTGAAAGTTACAAATGACCTTCTCACTGCATCAGACAAAGGACTTGTCTCTATACTTGTTTTGTTAGATCTTAGTGCTGCATTCGACACCATTGACCATCATATCCTATTACAGAGACTGGAACATTTAATTGGCATCAAAGGAACCGCACTAAGCTGGTTTAAGTCGTATTTATCAGATCGATCTCAGTTTGTACATGTTAACGATGAATCCTCCATGTACGCCAAAGTCAGTCATGGAGTTCCACAAGGTTCTGTGCTTGGACCAATACTATTCACCTTATATATGCTTCCTTTAGGGGATATTATTAGAAAACACTCCATACATTTTCATTGCTATGCAGATGATACCCAGCTATATTTATCGATCAAGCCAGAAGAACCTCATCAGTTAGCCAACCTCCAAGCATGCCTTAAGGACATAAAGACCTGGATGACCTGTAATTATCTGATGTTGAACTCAGACAAGACAGAAGTTATTGTTCTTGGCCCTGAACACCTCAGAAATACAGTATCTAAGGATATTGTTACCCTAGATGGCATTGCCCTGGCCTCCAGCGCCACCGTGAGGAATCTCGGAGTTGTCTTTGATCAGGACATGTCCTTTAACTCCCACGTAAAACAAACTTCACGGACTGCCTTTTTTCACCTCCATAATATTGCAAAAATCAGGAAGATCCTGTCTCAAACAGATGCAGAAAAATTTGTCCATGCATTTGTCACGTCTAGGCTGGATTATTGCAATTCCTTATTATCAGGCTGTCCCAATAAGTCCCTGAGGACTCTCCAGCTGATCCAGAATGCTGCAGCACGTGTACTGACAGGAACCAGGAAAAGAGATCATATTTCTCCTGTATTAGCTTCTCTGCACTGGCTCCCTGTAAAATCTAGAATAGAGTTTAAAATCCTTCTCCTCACCTACAAAGCTCTTACTCTGACACTTTAGAAATAGAGCAGGTCTAGACCGACTCTTTATAATGTTATTACAGAGACGCAACAGCTCCCACCATGAGCAAGCACTTTGGCGACAGTGGCAAGGAAAAACTTCCTTTTAAGAGGCAGAAACCTCGAGCAGAACCAGACTCTAGGTGGGCAGTCATCTGCTTTGACCGGTTGGGTTGGAGAGAGAGAGAGACATAGAGAGGGAGGGGGAAAGAGAGAGTGGGAGAGACAGATACACAAACAGAAAGAGACAGAGAGAGAGATAGACGTAGAGACACAGACAGACAGACAGGCAGACAGGCAGAGATGTAAGGCAGCACTAGCAGTAGAAATAGCAGCTATAATTATAATAATAATGGAAATATGACTAGGAGTTACATCTGTAATAATAGCTGAGATTAATAATAGCAATAACAGCTTTAATGGTAACAGAACTACGACTAAACATAATAACTATAGTTATTGTTGACGACAAAGCATAAAGAAGCTTCGGGGAAGATATAAAGTTAGTAACATGCATTGGAGGGAGATGAATGTGTAAAGATGGAGAGGGAGAGGAGGAAAGCTCAGTGCATCAGGGGAAGTCCCCCAGCAGTCTAGGCCTATAGCAGCATAACAAGGGGGCTGGTCCAGGCAGGCCTGAGCCAGCCCTAACTATAAGCATTATCAAAAAGCAAAGTTTTAAGCCTACTCTTAAAAGTAGAGAGTGTGTCTGCCTCCCAGACCCAAACTGGGAGCCGATTCCACAGGAGAGGAGCTTGATAGCTGAAGGCTCTGGCTCCTGTTCTGCTTTTGGAGACTCTAGGAACCACAAGCAACCCTGCATTCTGGGAGCGCAGTTCTCCAGTGGGGTAATAGGGTACTATGAGCTCTTTAAGATATGATGGTGCCTGACCAGTAAGAGCTTTGTAGGTCAGGAGAAGGATTTTAAACTCTATTCTAGATTTTACAGGGAGCCAGAGCAGCGAAGTTAATACAGGAGAAATATGATCTCTTTTCCTGGTTCCTGTTGAAGAGGTTCTTAGATGTTACAACCGATACCCCCACCCAACGCGGATATTACATTGAGTGATGGCGTTTAGGTTTTCGAACGGACCCCCAAAATCTACACGCAAGACCGCTTTAGCCTGCTTAGTGAGCCTAGTTATGTTCCCAGAATATCATAACACTAGGGCCTATATAGTTGACTATGTGCCAACGACCGGATATTAGCAGGAACATCTGTGTGTGGTAGGTGTTTGAAGATTGGTGGTACCCCAATAAGACCCTGAAGAAAAAGGTCAATACTGGGGGAGGTCCACGGACACTCGCCTGGTTTCACACTGGGCCGCCTCAAATCCCCAAATCCCTAATTTACAATTTAGAGATAAATTGGAATGTACAAAGTACAACCCAGTTTTATTGGAGTTTTATCAAAAAGAGTAAAAGGATACAAAATGTTCAAAAAGAAGAAAATATAACAATCAAGTGACAAAGTCTCACAAACAACCAAGGCAAGAGCCCAAGCAGTCAGTCAGTCAGAGGTGCAGGTCTGCAGAAGTCCTGAGCCTTTGTTCTGCTCTTCCTTTTATAACCTTTACCCCCTGTTCTTGGGGGTCGGGGGACTTTTTCTAAGAAAAACATCTTTGCTCTTGATTGACAACACAATGAGAACATAAACCACATTTTCCATGAGTTTCAACTTCCTTGCTTAGCGAGGGGCGCCTATAGGCCCAAACGTTTGTTGTTTCTCACTTCATAGGGTGTCAGGCAGGTGCAAAAAACAAAGCTTGTAGCTGTACCTACATATTCGGAGAACAGGTTGTCTAAAGTACATCATGACCTTAACTGCTGAACTTAGTTTGAACGTGTTAAACTGAATTTGAACTGTTGAAAGAAGGGGGGGGGGGGGGCTGGAGGCCAGGGCAATGCCATCTAGGGTAACAATATCCTTAGATACTGTGTTTCTGAGGTGTTCAGGGCCAAGAACAATAACTTCTGTCTTGTCCGAGTTCACCATCAGATGATTTCAGGTCATCCAGGTCTTTATGTCCTTAAGGCATGCTTGGAGCTTGGCTAACTGATGAGGTTCTTCTGGCTTGATCGATAAATAGCTGGGTATCATCCGCATAGCAATGAAAATGTATAGAGTGTTTTCTAATGATATCTCCTAAAGGAAGCATATATAAGGTGAATAGTATTGGTCCAAGCACAGAACCTTGTGGAACTCTATGACTGACTTTGGCGTACATGGATGATTCATCGTTAACATGTACAAACTGAGATCGATCTGATAAATACGACTTAAACCAGCTTATTGCGGTTCCTTTGATGCCAATTAAATGTTCCAGTCTCTGTAATAGGATATGATGGTCAATGGTGTGGAATGCAGCACTAAGGTCTAACAAAACAAGTATAGAGACAAGTCCTATGTCTGATGCAGTTAGAAGGTCGTTTGTAACTTTCACCAGTGCTGTCTCTGTGCTATGATGAGCTCTGAAACCTGACTGAAAGTCCTCAAGCAACTTATTGTCATGTAGAAAATCACACAGCTGGTTGGAGACTGCTTTCTCAAGAATCTTGGAGAGAAAGGGAAGGTTAGATATAGGTCTATAGTTGGCTAAAACCTCTGGATCAAAAGTGGGCTTTTTAAGAAGAGGTTTAATTACAGCTACTTTAAAGGACTGTGGTACGTAGCCTGTTAATAAAGACAGATTGATCATGTCTAGTAAAGAAGTGCTGACTAAAGGTAAAACCTCTTTAAGCAGCCAGGTTGGGATGGGGTCTAAGAGACAAGTTGATGGCTTAGATGAAGAGATAGTTTTAGTAATTTGGTGAAGGTCAATGGGAGAAAAGCAATCTAAATATATATCAGGTTTTACAGCTGTTTCTGAAATTCCTGTTTGAAGGTAAGGTACCACCTGAAGACAGGTGATCAATTCTGTCTCTAATAGTTAGAGATGACTTTTTATTGACTCCTCTCCTGTTTATTTTTGATTGAATTAATTTAAGTGGTCAGGGGGCAGACACAGTCATTATAGGGTTTTGGGTGGGTAACTGCTCTAATGGAAGCGCAGATGAGCGCAGAGAAGCGTGTAAGACTGCGACTCTGCCTCCTGGTCTGGACTCTGGGTTGTCACGGTTTTGGTTCACTAATAAAGTCGGTCAGATTTCTCTATATGAGAGCCGCTCCATCCAAAGTGGGATGAATGCCGTCTCTCCTCATCAGACCAGGTCTCCAGAAAGTCCGCCAATTATCTACGAAGCCCACATCGTTTGCTGGACACCACCTCAACAGCCAGCGGTTGAATGATGACATGCGGCTAAACATATCATCACTGGTCAGATTGAGTAGGGGCCCAGAGAAAACTACAGAGTCCAACATAGTTTTTGCAAACGTACACACTGACTCCATGTTAATTTTTGTGACCGATTGCCGTAATCGGAAGTCATTACTGCCGACGTGAATAACAATCTTACTGTATTTACGCTTATCCTTAGCCAGCAGTTTTAAATTTGATTCAATTTCGCCCGCTCTGGCCCCAGGAATACATTTCACTATGGTCGCTGGTGTCGCTAACTTCGCGTTTCTGACTATGGAGCTGCCAATTACCAGAATCTGCTTCTCAGCAGGTGTGTCGCTGAGCGGGGAGAACCTGTTAGAAACATGAAGTGGTTGGTGGTGAACCGTGGGCTTCTGCTTAGGGCTATGCTTCCTTTGGACAGTCACCCAGCCTCCCTGGCTTCCCGGCTGTTCGGGAACTGCAGGGGGACGGCTAGCAGGAGCTACACTGGGTCGGTCCGCACCGGCTGCTGGGGGCTGGCTGACTACAGCCGTCTCCATGGTGTGGAACCGCGCCTCCAACTCACTGAGCCTCGCCTCCAGCACGCTAAATAAGCTACATTTATTACATTTACCATTATCGCTAAAGGAGGTGGGGGAATAACTAAACATCTGACACACCGAGCAGGACAGAGCAGAAGAGTGAGAGGGAGAGAGAGAAGCCATCGCTAGCTGCTAAGCTAATGTAACAGACAGAGTAGTGTGTAAACAACTGTGAGATTAGCAAAGACGTCGCTAACAGAAGGAGAGAACTATCAGTGTTAAGCAGAATTAGTGTACGTTTAAGTGGTTAGCGGCTGATTAGTCGCTGTAATGAAATATATAACAATCAAATATAACTTGTTTGAGCTTAGAGCAGCCAAACACAAATGGTACCAGTGACACAGAAACCGGAAGTGAAGCAATACGCTTACCTTAGTACGTCAGTATGTCAGTATGTCTGAAGAGTGGGAGGAGAATATCCACAGTAAATTTACCATGTCGTGGTCCAAAATGCTGTTTTGCAAATTTTGACTTGGTGGTGGCTCTAGAAGAAAGGAGTGTGACATTGTTGCACCACAAAACCTCTTAGGGAGGAGGTTGGGCAGGTCAACAAAGTGTTTGTCTTTGTCGCGCTAGGCCACTATTTGCTTCCTGTTTCTTACCAACAGTCAGCGTTGGTTTCTTTAAATCCTGACTGCCATCTTGCCCTAACCTAAACCAAGTATTTCTTCTTTTAACAATGACCATTATTGTTTCCCAACCTTAATCAAGTACTTCTTTTAACAATGACTGTGATTGTTTTTTAACTCAAATCCAGTAGCTTTGGAAGTCACTGACAAACATATTTTGTCGTTCATTTTAGAGGAGTATCCTCTTCTGGACCAAGCACTGGGCGGACTGCCTGACTAACACCAACACCAACTTAACTGGATGGCTAAGGCATAGAAATCTCCTGCACTTATTGAACAATAGCCTTATTCGAGCACATTCCTTTCACATTCAGTGTTGTAGCTTTACTTTATTTGTGGTACAATTGCTGTTAACTAAGAGGGACACTGGTTGCTTGGGAAACCCAAAAAAGATCCTCGTTCATATCTGAATGTCATGAGATTGTCATACTACATATAACGTTGGGGCGTAAGGGTTTGCATTAATGTGGTTATTTGTCAGTTTACATGATTATAGCTGTATTTGTTTTAACCACAGGTATTTTGAGTGATTTTAAAATTCAAGATGGTTGCTGTTTTGGCTGCTCCTTATTACAGTCTTATATGAATTGGGTCCTTTTTAAATTAATAAAACAGTTCTTGTCTTTTCTGATCAAACATGCAGTTGATGCTACATGCACATACAGTTGGAGCTAAGCACGTTTTCCCAAGAAACAGTCATTGAAAGGGGCATAGAGAGAGGAGGAAACACTGTTATATCCTACAGTACTACTGTCTCTGAATGTTTAAAATAAAGCCCTGGATGGGTTTAAGTATGCATGACTGCTTGTGGAGAGCATCGAGGGGATTCATTTAAGTCCAATTACATGCTTGTCAGAAGATAGTGGAGGGAGCAACAATGAGCGTCCCTCCTCATTCACCTATATGTACAGTATGTCCTTACATAATTACTGTGAACCCTATCTGAATGTCACAGCACAGATATGTCTTTTCATCATTATAAATTATTCTTTGGCTTGTTTCAGCATAAAAGAAGGTAACAGCAAAAAACAAAAAGTATTTGTCATAACATAAAATGATGGGTAAGCACCGCATTTAATTGTAAAGCTGGAATCTATGTTATGTTATATATTAACATGAAGGTAAATAGCTGTAAATAATTATATTTGAAGTAATAGTTTAATAGTTTAGATTTTGGGAAATGCACTAGGTGCGAAGGCTAGCTGTTTCCCCTTGCTTCCAGTCTTTATGCTAAGCTAGGCTAACCCAATCCTGACTCCGGTTCTGTACTTAACACACAGATTTGAGATTGATATCCATCTGAACATCTCACTCTTAGAAAGAAAGTTAATTTAATTTAAGTATATTTCCCAAAATATTAAACTATTCTGTCAAAAGTAAGACTTTAATTTAAATACAATAACTTCAGAAACAAAGAAGAAAGGTAAAGATGGACAGTAGAAAGAAGAGATAATGTTACTAAATATTGCAGCTACTTATCATGGCAGGTTGGGGTGGGAAAGTACGCAAAATGCACAGTTCGGTATTTACCTTGGTTTTGGGGTCACGCTTTGGCACATTTTTGGTTTCATTTCATTAAACATTCAACAGTGGCTCATTGGTCATAATCCTTATTGTAACAGTTGATGCACTCCAATACTGAGAGAAAAACAAATCACAAACATAAATATCAGAAATGCTCCCTCGGAAGACTAACCTGTTGATGATAATTCCTCAACAACTGCAGCTTGCAATGATTAATACAGGGCAGGCATAATGGACTGACTGAAGATGCACACATGAAGGCACATTGTTGCAGGGCTCAAGCACTTTGACCACATGCTTAAATTCTGTATTCTCTATATGGTCTCTATATGGTTGCATATCCACATCAATAAACACTCCTATGTTATTAGTTAGTGCTTTGGCACTGTCCGAATCTGTAGTGAGAGACTGCCTGAACATTGTGGGGAGAGGTACTTGCCCTCCAGTCTGTTTTTGTCTTGTTCCAGTAATCAACACATGTGGGTGATGCCGTCGTAAATTACACGTTTGAAGTGTATCCACAGACATGCCCGACAACACCATTACACGTAATGGCAGATATCCTGTAATATTCTGAAGCAGCCAGACAATTAGAAGAAAAAATCACCCATAGGGACCTGAAGTCAAACTTCTGTTGTTAAAACGCCAAAGAATAACACTGCAATGTACATGATCTGGGGTTGGGCAATTAATGCCCTAAAACCGACGTTCTGAATCTCTCACTGACCTAATTGTAGCAGCCCTTGGTATGGTCAAAACGGCAGAAAGTCTCGACAGGTGCAATCATTTATTCGTCTGGACGAACAGTATGAAAAGCATTTCTTTGACACCGTGAAAACTAAAAAGCAAACACAAAAAATCGCTGCTCACTATTCCTTTCGACAACACAAGGCTGCAAACGAGTCATTTACATACATACAAACATACATATTTTAACAGTGTGACAGTTGCCTATGAAAATGTTATAGCCCCCGACTTTCTTAACAATTTAAACAAAGAAAAATACGACATACTTTGCTCCGCTTACCAAGGGTGCAAAAAACCTGGGGAAACCCAACAGACCCGGCTCACATGAAGTGCTGCTAGCTTGGATGCGAATGTGTTGTTATGAATCTTAATCACACAGGTTCCCGGGCTTACTGAACTTTAAACATACAGATTACCGGACTTCAGGAATCAAAACACACACCTAGTGGTCATTTACACTCCCACCAAATCTTGTTATGATGAATAAACTCAGTGAGGTAAACAAACTGAGTAAATCATACATGATTTCTAGACTATGATAAACAAACACACTTAAAAAGGTATAGGTGGGTTCAGTGGCGAGCCGTGCATTTCACACCTAGGCCTTCAGTGATGTCCTACACTGAATGAATCCACCTCTTAATACCATCATTATGACGCCATGGCTCTCGAAACCATACATTTATATAGAAACAAACATAGTCAAGTACAACTACTTTATTTCCAGAGCATTTAAAATCAATACACCCGTATTAACAATTAAGTGTAGTAAAATAAAAGTTATATGTTCGCTTGGATACTGTCACAACTTAAAAATAAAAGGCAATCAGTCTACAAAGTTTTAAGTCCACTAAACAGCACATTGTCGCACCCGCAAAGCAGTTTTCTTCTCCTCCTTCAGCCATTGTGGGTTGAAAAAAAACAGCGAAATTAATGGGACACCAGCTTCCATTTGGTTAACTGCACTCTAATAGCGCTGCCTCTCACTAGTGCGTATCCAATCAGAGAACGTGAACGTGTCACGTTCAACGTGATACCTGCTAGCTGGCCCTGATGTCGCCAACTCGAAATCTGATTGGTTATCACAATCTGTCTGTTTCAGTTCATTTAAGTGTACGGGCGCCCCCACTGTTAATTCTGAAGGCCTTGGGAAGATTTCTTGGAGCCTGGCAACACATGACAGCTGAAATATGATTGGATGAAAGCTCTAACATAAATATACAATGCTGGAAGCAGCGCAACCAAGAGGAAAGCTATGAAATGAAGAGAAAAGACTATGAGGAATAATTTAATACATATTTATGAAAAAAAAATATTAAAAATGAAATTTATGTTCTGATGATGTTTAGGCCAGCAGAGAAGGCCTTGCTGGCCCTGACGGCTCACCACTGGGTGGGTTACATGTACAGCTAGACTCTAGATCACGTTAACAAATAGGTAGACTAACATGTCTGATGTAAGTGTACGTTGAATGATGGACTGATAGTTAATTATTCACTTTCAAGGAGGAGCACCAGCTTCTGGATTGGCCGTGCAATGATTGAGGGTTTGGAGGGATGGTCCTGTTTCCTCGTTAATTTTCGCTCCCCTGCTTGTACCTTGACTCGACGACTATCAGTCCCTTGTGTAGTTTCAACCACTCGTCCAAGCTGCCACTGGTTCCTCGGAAGTGGGTCTTCTTTGATGATGACGATGTCATTCACTTTCAGGTTGCGCCAGGGTACATGCCACTTTTGCCTTAAGGCACGTTCAGGAGGTATCCTTTTCTCCAGAACTGTTCAATCAAATATTGTACTCGTAGCCATCTTTTTGCAGCATACATGTCTTCTTTCACAAAGTTTCCCGGAGGTGGTAGAGCAACCTTAGATTTCATCAAGATGAGGTGGTTTGGGGTCAAGGGTTCCAGTGACTTGGGATCGTTGATTCCATCAATGTTTAATGGGCAGCCATTGACAATGGCCATGGCTTCATAGAACAGTATTCTAAGGGAAGCATCATCAAGTCTGCCTGGACACTGAGCTATTGTAACGCTCAACACGTTGCAGATGGTCCGAATCTGCCGCTCCCAGATGCCACCTGCATGACTCGCTGAAGGAGCATTAAAAATTAACTCACACTGCTTATCTGCCAAGAAGGCTTCCAGTGCCTGGGTATCACATTGCTTAAGGGTTTCTTTGAGCTCATTTTTGGCTCCCACAAAGTTTGTGCCCTGATCACAGCGGAGTTGGCAAACAGCTCCTCTAAGGCTGATAAAGCACCTTAAGACGATGATGAAAGAGTCCGTGGACATATCTTCAAGCATTTCGATATGAACTGCTCGAGAAGACAAACATGTGAAGATGAGACCATACCTCTTGTACTCTTTACGACCCCGCTTGATGACAAATGGGCCAAAGCAGTCCATTCCACAACATGAAAGGAGCTGAGACTTCAACACGTTCTCTGGGGAGTTCAGACATTTGTTCTTCCTCAGCTGGGCGTCTACGTTTCCGGCATTGCACACACCTGTGTATCAACTTGGCAACTGATTTGCTCCTACCATTGTCCCAAAATCCGTTGGCTCTGAGTTCCATTAGGGTTTGGCTTCGGCCCTGATGGCAGATCTGGACATGGTAGTGAATCAGAATCAGCTTGGTGATGTGGCTGTCTTTCGGGAGAATAATAGGGTGCTTTAATTCTTGACTGAGGGTCAACATTTTCAGTCTTCCACCAACCCGAAGAAGTCCCCCATCCAGAATAGGGTTGAGACACAGAAGAGGACTTGAACTTGGAAGACTGTCTCCTTGAAAACCCCTTTGAAGTACCTTTAAGTCTTGGGGAAAGGCTTGATCCTGTACGAGCTTAATCACTACCTGAGCAGCCCTCCTACGTTCTTCAACAGTCACAAGATCGTCGTCCGGTAACGTAGCTCAACAGTACGCTCCCCCTGCTGGAGTCCTCTGGTAACTACTACTACTGGTGTTAGAATGACATTTTGAGTATACAACATAATAAAACACAAAAATACTGTACTCTTTAACTGCTGCAACTGACAGTAAACATTATAACCATAAACTATGATATATCATGAAAGTGCTCATATGTCAGAACGTAAACAATACTCAATATGAGGCCATAAAATGTTACTTTGCTGCCTAATCTGACCTGCTGGCAATGCACATTATTCCATCCATCACACATGAAACCTTCGTGCCTCATTGTTGATGTATGCCAACACTACCTGAGAGTCAGTCCAGAAGGTCTTCATCAATTTCCATCTCCAGTTAAGTTTTCAGCAGAACACTCATCCTGGCTGAAGTGACCGCAGCTGAGAGTTCCAACCTCGGGATGCTTGTGATCTTAGTAGGTGCGACCCTTGCTTTGGCCATTACAAGACTGCAATGTATTTTGTTTTTGTCATTCTTGTACCTGAGGTAGGAACATGCACCATATCCCACATTAATGGCATCTGAGAAGTGATGCAGTTCCACCCTAGTCTTGAGGATGGTAACATACCCAGGTGTTACCATCCTCAAGACTACGACTTCCTTTAACCTTTGAAGACCATTCTTCAACTCCTCCCACCGTGAATGCAAGTTCTCAGGAAGTAGATCATCCCATCCAATGCCTCTATGACACAGCTCCTGCAGGATGCACTTTCCACTGAGGGTGAAGGGAGCCACAAAACCTAGTGGATCATACAACGAGGCAACAGACAGAAGACCACGGCAAGTTGGTGGCTGGTCCTTTGCGTCAATGTTGAAGGTGTCGTTTTCGACCACTGAATGCCAAGTTTTTGTCCTTCTGGTGTTGCATCTGGGTGAAGGTTGAGAGGATCAGTGGTTACTGCTCTTTCTGAAGGGGCTACACAGGAGAGGGCCTCCCTTTGGTTTGAGTTGAACTTGTGCAGACGTAGGCCTGCGATTTTGCACAGCTCCTGTGCTTGGGCGATCAGTTCCTTAGCCTCTTCGACCAATAGAACGCTGGTCAACCCATTGTTTACATAGAAGTTCTTCTCAATGAAGGCTGATGCTAAAGAGTAGTCGTCTTTGTGTTGCCGTGCCAGATACTTCAGCCCGAAGTTGGCGCATCCAGGTGAGGAGGCAGCACCAAAGAGGTGGACTGTCATTCTATACTCCTGTGGTTCTGCTTCCAACTGTCCACCCTCCCACCAGAGGAACCTCAGGTAGTTGCGAACTTCAAGTGAGACATAGAATTGGTGGAACATCCTTTCAATGTCGCAGATCACAGCCACTATTTCTCTTGTTAAGCGACAAAGAACTCCAACCAGAGAGTTGATTAGGTCAGGACCTGTCAGTAGTGTGTCGTTCAGAGAGATGCTGCGGAACCTTGCTGAGCAATCAAAGACAAGTCTTAGTCTGCCAGGCTTCTTGGGGTGGTACACCCCGTGATGAGGAATGTACCACACGTTCTCACCTTCAGAAGCCGAAGGGGCTGGCTCTGCATCGCCTTTGCTGATGGTTTCTTCCATGAAGGCTGTGTAATGGTCGAAATACTGTTTGTTGGCCTTTAACTTCATTTTTAAGTGTTGCAGCCGAATAGTAGCCAGCTTCTTATTGTTTGGTAGTGACGGTGGGCCACTGCCCTTGAAGGGGAGGGGCATCTGGTAGTGTCCATCTTCCTTCTGCTTAATATTGTCACTAAGGAGCTGTACGAAGCGAACATCATCTTGAGATACATACTTATCCTCATAGCTCCTTTCGTTGAAGTCTGATTCCACGACTTTCAGCACATCAGTAGCTGGTGGCATTGGTATCTCCTTCACTGCAACTCGATGTGCAAAGCTCTGTTTTCCCTGACTATCCAAGTGGGGATTGGCTGACCCTATAAGTCTCCATCCGAGCACCGTCCTTTGTGCGCAAGGTTCATTTTCCCCACCTGTGATGACCTCCAAGGGAGCCAAAGCTGATGGGCAGTCATAACCAATTAGCAATCCCACCTCGCAGTCTTGGAGTGGTGGCAACTTGTTCATTAAGGGTTTGAGGCCACTGGAGCACTGTCCTTTTAGTAGGGATGTGAGACTTATCCACTGGAATGAAGTCTCGCATGTAGGCCTGTTGTAGTTGGACGTAGGTTTCAGAGTGGAGTCCTCGAGCTTGTAGACCACGAGCGGTCTTACTTGCTATGACCATGTTGACTGCAGTCATTGTACTGAGTTTCAGCTGCACGGATCGAGTGTCCACATTTACTTCAGCAACCAAATCTTCCAAATGAGGTTGTGTGTCGAGTAGGGCATAGGTGAGAATTTCTCTCTGGGGCTCCGTTACTGATGACAAAAGAACTGGTACAATGCTGGAGGTGGCAGACACATGCTGTGTCAATGCGTGGGTCATAACCTTGTGGATTTCTTTGCTGGCATGGTCTCCTGTGGCTACGCAATCTTTGCTTGATGTTTCCACAGGTCTTTTGTTTGTCTCTATGCGCAAGCAGGTTGGATGACGTCATCCAACCTGCTTGCGAAGGTGTGTCGTCTTTTGTGAAAGATTTGCGGGCGGCATGATGGCGCAGTGGTTAGCACTGTCGCACGGGAGGTGAAGCTGGCTAGAGCGGGTTGGGGGTTCGATCCCCGGCTGCCCCCGTCATGTCGAAGTGTCCTTGAGCAAGACACTGAACCCTAAGTTGCTCCCGATGGAGACCAGCACCTTGCATGGCAGCTCGGTCGACATTGGTGTGTGAATGTGTGAGTGAATGGGTGAATGAGACTTAGCTGTAAAGCGCTTTGGGAACCGTGAAGGTTGAAAAGCGCTATATAAGTGAGATCATTTACCATTTACCATTTATTTCTTTCCTGCAAAGGTTTGAGGTTTCCAGTGTCCCAGAGGTGGGGTTCTTCATTTAAGCACTTGTGTTGAGTGCCTTGCCTCTCTTGGGAAGCCTTTCGTCTGTGGTTTTGGTGTTCATCAGAAGGGGGGAGGCAATGGGATTACCTTGAAGGAAATCTGCAAACTCTCTGAGTGCTATAGAGTCATTCACAGCTATCTTGGGCCACTTCATGAGCTTGTCTCTAAAGGCTCTTTGGACAATAAAGGGACTTCCATACCTATCTTGTAGGACTGCCCAGGCACCCTGATATGCATCTTCTGAGTTTCAGTAGAAAAATCCTTCCACAGCTTTGCGCACCTCCCCTGCAAGGTAGCTCTTTAGATAGAGCAATTTTTCTCCAGCTGGGAGGGGCTTCTGGCCGATAAGGGCCATGAAGGATATCTTCCAGTCTATGAACTTTCAGAATCAGAATCAGAAATACTTTATTGATCCCCGGGGGAAAATTGTACAGTACCGGTGCTCCCATTCAAGATTAGAACGTAGCATAAATTTTGAGCTAAAGTATGCGCAAAATATAAAAATAAGAAATAGAAAATAAAAAATAAAGATAAAAATATACACAGGGTCACCAATAAACATTATTGGTTCTGGGACAGGTAGACGGTTTGGGGTAAGTGAACTTGCAATTGCTTGGGTGAGGCTGACCTCTTCCTGAGTTGTTGGCCCTACGGGAAATACAGGATAAGGCTGGAATGGTGCAGCTTGTGGATTTAGTGGAGTTCTAAATTCTGTATTCTGGCAGCCATATTGAATTTTGTGTTCAGTCTCTTCCTCACAACTTTCAAGACCGTCAAAATTGTTGTACGCTCTCACTCGAGCTGCTGCTACCTTTATTTCATTGTCTGCTTGGAGCTGTTGTAACCTTGTTTTTTCCTCCTCTAGCTTTAATTTCATTTCAGCCTCCCTCTGCTTGATTTCTGCAAGCATTTATGTTTCTTTGAGTTTCCATTCACTCTCCAGTTTATCGAGTCTTGCTTGTTGGGCGTGTATTCTTCGCATAGCTTTTGCCTGTTCTACTTTGGCTGCAAGGTCTGCTTCTGCATCTGCACGTTTGCTAGAGGACCTGGAGGTGGTGCTTGAGTGGTTACCTGATTCTTGTGATGACTCTGATTAGTGTGTCCGTTTCCAAAGACAGGCCCATACTCATCCTTATTTAGCACCATCCTCACCCTCTCCTTCTCAAATTGGTCATTGAAAGCCTCATCTATATTTTCTAGTCGTTTGCTGATGAGGTCACAAATCTCAGCTGTCAGAGTGACACATGCATCCATTCTCTTGACAACATCTGGAGTGGTAGTATGGTTGCAACAAATGGGCTCATAATGTTGGTGTACTATGTCGTGTTTACATTTAATGTCCTTTTGGTTTCTATCAAGGTCTTCAGATGAGCACAGAGCCTTTAGATCCACTCTAATCTCCTTTGCTGTTTGCTTCCAAGTGTCACAGGCTTTATTGAAAGCCTTTTCATTTTTCTTTGCTTCCTGTTTATGTAACTCTTGGCCCTTTTTTGTTAAACTTCACTCACAAGAGCTGGACCTGGCCTGTTGTGTCTCGGGAGGGTTGTCTGTTTCATTGGCAGGTGATGACATCTTGTCTGTCTTGTGCATCTGTTTGTACTGTAACTATAGCCTTAGAGTGTATTATGTCTGGACTCAAATGTAGATGAGTAGTTGCCTGATTCTTATCTTTAGGATTATGACACTACTCACATCAGACATTTACACTTTGCGGACACACTAAGGTTAGCAAACAGGGACAATGCAAAACATCATGAACAGGAATACTGCTAGTACTTTACAGTCAGACAATTTTCCCTTCAAATATTGTTACAGGTTCAGGAATTTAGATGAGATGATGTTGACCTTAGCTGCACTCTTAGACCTTGTAACTCTCAACCTTAAGATTCTAGCCTTAACACTATTAAGAGTACATTCAATACAATCACACATTCACTCTGTATTTGTACAACGTCTCATGTGGTGAATTAGCTGAACAGGGAGCTGTAAGTCCTTTACTACATCAACTTTAATCCTGCATGTGTGTCTGTGGTTAATATTACCAGCCAAAGTCTATCACAGCAGCTGTGGCATCTGTACATTGGTGTGCAGGACGTTGATGATTTTGGCACATGCGTGGAGATGGCTCGGACGTAGCGTAGAGTTTTCACTGTAGCAGCCCTCGGTATGGTAAAAACAGCAGAGAGTCTCGACAGGTGCAATCATTTATTCGGCTGGACGAACAGCATCTCTTTGACACCATGAAAACTAAAAAGCAAATACAAAAAATCGCTGCTCACTATTCCTTTCGACAACACAAGGCTGCAAACGAGTCATTTACATACATACAAACATACATATTTTAACAGTGTGACAGTTGCCTATGAAAATGTTATAGCCTCCGACCTTCTTAACAATTTAAACAAAGAAAAATACAACATACCTCGCTCCGCTTACCAAGGGTGCAAAAAACCTGGGGAAACCCCACAGACCCGGCTCACATGAAGTGCTGCTAGCTTGGATGCGAATGTGTTGTTGTGAATCTTAACCACACAGGTTCCCGGGCTTACCGAATTTTAAATATACAGATTACCGGGCTTCAGGAATCAAAACACACACCTAGTGGTCATTTACACTAATTGTCTTGTAACGGCCCCTCTGCTTGGTTTGCCCTGCTGTTGTGGTGTTTTCTGTCTACAGGGCTGTATGCTTGCCGCACTGTAATCAGTGGCAGGGGATGCACCTGGGCACGGTGCCCCATGCATGAAGGCAGGAGCAGCAGCCAGTTTAGAGAGATCTCCTCTCCCCACACAAGTCTGTGTTGTGACTTTTGTTCTATTTTCTTTGTTTTTTTACAACAGAACACCCATGCTACACACTTTCACTCATCCACTTCCAACACGTTCCTTCCAACAAGTTATCCTTTTATTGATCTCTCTTAGGGAAATATCTGCATTTAACCCATCCTAAGTGTTAGGAGCAGTGGGCGGTCACTGTGCTGCGCCAGGGGACCAACTCCAGTTCTAAGCGAGTGCCTTGGTCAAGGGCACTGACAAGAGAATTAACCCAACATGTTTTTGATGGCAGGGGAAACCGGAGGAAACCCACGTAAACACGGGGAGATCATGCAAACTCCACACAGAAAGGCCCTGCCTCCCTTTATAGATTTGTCCTGCCTATTTGTTTGTATTTCTTTTCAATAAATTTGTTGTAAATTAAGTACTTCATTATTAAGCATTCCTGTGTGTCTCCTGTTCTTTCAGTCTTAGAGAAGGCGGCGCACTGGTGGCAGCCTGTTACAGCAGCTCCATAACTTTCGATCTGTTCTTAGTCTCTTAAGTGTGTTTTTTTGTGTACTTTACACGGACCCCTGAGCAAGTACGCAACTATGGATGGTCATCTGGTGACATTAGTAGTTTGCCTCTTGCTGTTTTTCTGACTTTTGGACTCGGCCTCGGGAAACTCATTAATTCACGGATCCATTGTTTACACTCGGGATCAGCTGTTAGCCCTGAGCCGCACACCGCTTCTCAGCGCGGAGAGACCGGACATCCCCGTAGAGATAAGGAGAAGGAGGAGAGGCTGCAGAGCTGGAGTAAAGAGCCGGGAGCGGAAAAGACGGTAAAAACCATGTATACTGTCTGTCATCATGGGGAACGTAAGATCACTCCCCAACAAGATGGACGAGCTAACGGTGCTAACCCGGCTTCAGAGGGAGTATCGTGAGTGCAGTCTCATTTGCTTCACCGAGACGTGGCTGAATGAACTTTCCCCGGACTCAAACGCAACCCTGGATGGCTTTCATCTTATTCGGGCCGACAGGAAAGCTGCGGAGAGCGGTAAGAAGAAGGGCGGGGGTATTGCTATGTTTGTGAACGAGAGAGGACTTAAGAAGATCTCTGAACATGGAAAAGGTGAGGGGAGACACCAGGACAGTGGAGACAGGGACTGGGCTAACAAACTAAACCTGTTTTTCAACAGATTCAGGAGTTCACCGTCACCTGGCTTCATGGACAATCGACTACCTCACCAACAGACCACAGTTTGTGAGGCTCTGACGTGGTTGTCTGCAGCACTGGGGCCTCTTCACCCTCTACACCTCGGACTTCAGACACAACACTGTAAATTGTCACATCCAGAAGTTCTCTGATGACACTGCCATCGTTGGATGTGTGTCTGAGGGGAACGGCCTCCCCCCCCCCCAAGACAGTCACTCCTCAAAGGAACGGGACAGGAAGTCAGCCACAACATTCTTGTGTCCTGGTCTGTACTGGATCCTGAAACGATATGGCTGTAGCTTTGTCCATCTCTGCAGCTTGCTTTGATGTGGTCGGGTTGCGCTCTTTTATCCAGGTCCAAAGGTCGGGGTTAAGGCCTCTCAGGAACTGCTCCATCACAATAGCATCTCCTATTTGTTCCTTTGTTTTTTCCCTAGGGACCATCCATTTGTCATACAAGTCTTTCAGGTGTGTCTGCAACTCCTTGGGGGTCTCATCGTCCTTCACTGTAGTGGAGCAGAACCTCATTCGGTAAGTCTCTGCGCTTATTTCATATTTTTCAAGAACAGCACTCTTTACCTTTACATAGTTCATAGTCTCCTCCATGTCCATAGCTACATATGCAGCTTGTGCCTTTCCATTGAACAGTGGAGCAAGATGTAGTGCCCACTCCTCCTGTGGCCACTGGCATGCACTGGCAATTCTCTCAAAAGTTGTTAGGTAGTGTTCAATGTCTTCATCGTCATGATATGGCTGCATTTTCGGGCCTTTCCAGCTGGGGAACGTTGCCCGACCTGAAGACTGTGCTGCATCTTCAGGCCTCCAGGAGGTCTACTACTGGCAGAACGGGTTGAAGTGCCGGCTGCTCCGAAGTAGGCCTCAGGCGTGTTCCAGGGTCAGCTGCTGCACCTTCCATCAGCTGCTGGTGCTCCCGGTGTTCTGACTGCACTTCCTGCTGGAGCTGCGTGAATTGGTGCTGGATTCTTTTCCTGCTCCCATTTTGCCTCCCGGTCCCTTTGCTGCTGCATCAAGCCCCGCAACAGGACGGAAAGTTCATCAAAGTTGTGTGGGTCCTTAAGTTGCTCACCGACTGCCCCCTGCTGGTTAACATCATCAGGAGCCTCCTCCCTTTGACAGTCCATCGATCCTTGTTGCCTCTTTTGTTTCATTGACTTCTGCATCACTGCCTCTTACTGGCCTGGCGCCACCGCTGCCACCATTTGTGAGATAGTTTAGCTCGAGCTTCTAGGAAGGTGGTAGGTAGACAGACTCAGCAGTCATGAGGATTTCCCAGAGGTGATGTTTTTTTATTTACAGTGTTTTCCATTTACATGCAACTCAAAAAAATAGGAAAACAATACAAAGAAAACTAAGAAAATGAGCTCATTGAAACTCAAACTAACAGCACATCCGCATGGCAGCACGGCCTCCCCTCTCTCTCTCCCGAGTAAAAACCAACTGACTATTTATAGGGTGTTCCATTAACACCAAGCCTGTTTCAGCCAGTACTAAACCAAAAGTGGGTGAACTACACTGTAAATTTATAATCAGAAAATCAAACACCATCCACGAGCTTACACCCCAGCTCATTAATCCTACTGAATGGCTCAGTAAATAATTCCTAAAATATTACTTGGACTGTGTAAGAGAAACAGAAAAAACCTTTCTACAAAAAAGAAAACCCCTCCATTTGGTTTGACCCAATGATGTCAGCCATGACATCACCAACACTATAAAAATCAGGAAATGCTAGGTGGCCCCCTCCCAAACACTAGTCCTGCATGCTGGGTCCAAACAAAGGAACAAACAATGGTAAGTATGAACAAAGAAACAAACAATTAAACACTCATCACTCATGTCACATCTTCATGAAGCAGCCAGAGTCGCTCAAACACGTGCTATCAAGGAACAGGACAAACAAGCAAAAGGCTACAACAGAAAGGTAAAAGGTCAAGTCAGGGTGCTCCAGGGATGGACTATGAGGAGCAGTCTGAAGATGGTCAAATCCAGTGCTCTCCAAGTGACCAGAGCCACTCAAACAGAGACAGTGACTTGGACAGTTTAGTTGCAGAACCTGACTCAGACTCACCACACGTCATGTGTTTTCAGGGTGCCCAAACACCCAGTCACATCCAGCCGACACAATTGGTGACACAGAGGTACAGTCACAATTAGCTGACCCAGTTATTGAGACCGAAACCCAGGTGCATCTAAGGGACGTTGGTCATGACACAGGTACATTACACACATTGCATTCAGAAACAGCAGACACAGAGCATGTAGTTAGGACACGAGTAGACAGGGTCAGTAAAAGGATCAATCGACTGAATCCATGGTCCAAAAGCCTTTTGATTTCAGGGATTTGGCAAGTTCAGTTAGCAGGAGGTCTTAGTCACTCATTTCATTGTTTTAAGGGGACAAACACGTCTTTGGTTTCTCTTGTTCATGTAATTTTGTGAATATGCATCTAAGGTTTTGGTGAAATCTAGGAGGGGTGGATGTAACCAATGTATTCATTTAACGCTGATTCACCAATAATCCTTTTTTTTTCAAATGTTGTTTTCCTTGTATATGTTTCTGTGGATGTTTCTGTTGTGGAGCTTTTATTTAGTTAATTGTATTGTTCTTGTGTGACCTTTGACATTCTCACTTCCTGGAGATTGGCGCTGTTCTCCTCAGTCGGCTGCAGGCCCTGCTGAGGAGAGGTAAGACTACACGAGTGCTCTCGACTACAGTGTGTTAAAATGCGGTAGAAACGCTAAGTGTGTATATGTATTTTTTATCGTGTACAGCATTTTTGTGTAGCTTGCTAGTTTAGTGATCTCGATCTAGGCTAACAGCACGGAGATGGTTTCTTATGCGGTCAACTGTTCTCTCACTTTCTCCTTTAAAGGTGTACATGTAGAAATCTGGTCAAGAGAAGTCGCTGTACTGATGTTATTGTTTTACACAGGTATGTGAGCTCCATCTTTGTTATTTTGTTATGTGATGTTTTTTGGAGTTAATAATTTCATTTTGTTTCAAACACATTTCTATGTCCATGTTTTTATATCACAAAAATAGCTGCTGGCCGGTGGGAAAATAGCTTTCCAAAGATAATCATAATTGTAACTGTGTAATAAGAATGAGATGTATAAAAAATTTTATTGGCTTAACTAAGGTTAAAAGTAACTGTGTTTACACTCAGTCGGCTGCAGGCTTGTGTGTGCTTCACACAACTTCGGAGAGAATAAATCCGCCGTCCAGCAAGGCAGCAGTTGTCCTCGTGTCATTCTTAAATATCCACAAACACAAAGCACAACGAGTTCATAGCAAAATGGAGTGCCGGAGCAGCCTGGCTACACTGATGGCAACCAAACTGCCATGCAAGGCGCTGACCTCCATCAGGAGCAACTTAGGGTTCAGTATCTTGCTCAAGGACACTTTGGCATGACAGGGGTAGCCGGGGAACAAACCCCCCAACCCGCTCTAGCCTGCTTTACCTCCCGTGCGACAGTGCCAACCCCTGCACCGCCCAAGCACTATGGAGCAATGTTTTTGTCGATGTATCAGCTCTGAGTCGTCTCTGAAAAGCATGATTCAGGGACAGCCACAATCTGTGCATGCATGCTGTTGTGGACGTGCATAAATGCCCTGCAGCACCCATTATTGGGAATATATTCCTGCATACATGCTGTACTTCAATGCATATTTAACCAGCTATCTGCAGCAGGAATGCAACAGTTCAGGTTATCCTTGGCATTTGCTTCTCATTTTTTATTGTGACTCTTAACTCTTTATCCCCTTTCCAAACACAGGCTCAACCATTTCTCTCCTCCTTTCATCCCTCTCTTGTTCTCTGGCTCTCTTTCCCTCTGGCTGCTGCTGTCCCGTGCTGCGATTAGGATTGACATATTCCCTGGAGCTGTGCTGTATGTCTCTGTGATTGACCATGTTGGCTGCTCTGTCCTGCAGTCACCCCAACTGTCCCCACCTCGCAACTTACACCAGTCAGTACAAAGCTTACTGATCACTGCCATGAGGAAATTCTTCCCTTTTCACCACGATGAAGCTGCTTTCATATTTTTGATCAGAGTGGACTTTACAGGGCGAGCATTGGCCTTTTTGAGGCACCACCCATCTCTTGCCTAGGGTAAGGTAAGGTAACTAGAATCACAAGTCACAAAATGTCACATTAATTTATTTAACTGTTGTGTTACATTTTCTGCCTTCATTATGGTCTGAATGTTGTTTATCTCCACTGCCAGGCACGTAATTCTCATTTATACTAAATTAATTATATTTTAATTTATTGAGGTTTTTTAAAATCTAAAAACACATTTTAAGGTTTTTAGACAAAAAAATCTGAATTGTCCTAAAAACAAAATTCTCAGTTGTTGGTTACTGATAGCATGGATGAATTACTGAACTACTGGCCTACTCGACACAGGCCCAGCGTTTAGGCTGACCATAAGCAAGAGCACTATGAGAAGTTACTGTTGGAAAGTTGGAAAGTCACAGTCATAAGAAGAAATCTGCCCATCGTGTTTTTTGTTTTTTTTTATCACAATATAGCATTGAGTGCTGC